>NW_022436981.1:16187522-16394432 GCF_009761245.1 Sapajus apella | reverse complement strand
AGGATGCCTTGAGCCGAGAATGCACCATTGCACTCCAGCCTGGGCAAAAAAAAAAAAAAACAATCCAAAAAAAAAAAAAAAAAAAAAGGAAAATTTACCTTAGTGAACACTTTATTAAAATATGAAATAAACCTTTGGTAAACTATTGATTGTGATACTGTTATTTTGCCTCTCTGCATCATGACATGAACAGGCAAAAAGATTTTACATAATTTTATTTTTTCTAATTATTAAATAAATCAAATGTCATTGTGCAATAAAAGTGTGTATGTGGGCCGGGCGCAGTGGCTCACGACTGTAATCCCAGCACTTTGGGAGGCCAAGGCAGGCAGATCATGAGTTCAGAAGTTCAAGACCAGACTGTACAAGATGGTGAAACCCCGTCTCTACTAAAAACACATGAAAAGTCAGCCGGGCATGGTGGCACGTGCCTGTAGTCCCAGCTACTTGGAGGCTGAGACAGAAGAATCACCTGAACCCAGGAAGTGGAGGTTGCAGTGAGCCAAGATTGTACCATTGCACTCCAGCCTGGGCAACAGAGTGAGACTCCATCTAAAAAAAAAAAATGTGTATGTGTGGTTGTGTGCACACATGCACACAACCGTAAAAACAGTCATATATTCATGCATTAATTATTTATTGAGCACCTTTTGTGCAATTCACAGTTCTAGTTTATGGTAATGAATATGACAGGTGTTCCTCTCTTAGAGTTTACCTTCCAATGGGAAAGACAGATGATAAGTACATGAATAAATTTTATACAATTAGGCATTGATACTTTTATGGATTTAAATAAAACAGATGCAGGGAAAAGAGGTTAGTGGTGATGGCAGCAAATTTTTGTATAGTGATCAGGTAGAACACTGGTTGATGAGAATGATCCAAACAGAAAGATCAGAAAGGAGAGAGAATGCCAAGTGTGAAGGCCCTGAGGGAGAATCTGTGCTTTATGTATAACCATATGTATAACTAATATGACAACTACAGCCATATATTCTTATTCCCCTTTGGCTACCATCTGATTTCTTAGCATATCTTTATAGTAAAACTCGTGAAAAGTTATTTGCAATCACTGGCTCACCTTCCTTCTTTATAGTTCTCCTCCGCAGTCTCTGTGACTGGATCCTCTTCTTCCAGAGTTCCAAGCCCAGACTTAGTCATCAGATTTCCTTTTTTCTTTCATATTATAGCACCAATGTGCTCTGAACCTCAAATTTATGCCTAACCTCCAATCTCCCCATTAACATTTTTTTTAAATGTTCTAGATTCTAATTTTATATATTGACCTACTCAGCATGTCAATGTGGATGTAACAGGCATTGAAATGTAGTATGTCTAAGGACACACACATACATACACACAAATATGTATACGCATGCATGTTGACAAAGACTCCTTGACCAAACTTTAGTATGGCCTCTCAGAACCCTCTTCTCAACAGTGCCTGACTTTACCAAGATTAGCCATGTTTAAAATTTAGATAAGCAAGTATTAAGAAGTTCAACATGCAACTGCCAATCTTTTTTTACATTTTATCCAATAGAAAAACTAAAAAACTAAATAACTAACTAAATAACTAAATCCATATGAGGGGCTCCTTGTGCGCTTTACAAAGCCTGGGCTAGCACTCTCTTCTATGGTTTCATAGGCAGACCACTTTACAGAATATAGTGTTTAATAAGCATGTTTTCTTCACCTTTATATGACATGATGATGCAGGTTGCTTTTCTATGTTGGGTATGCTGCTAAGGTAGCACACAATGTATGTTCATTCATTCGTTATTTCTTTCTTTTCTTTCTTCTCTTTTCCTTACTTTCTTTTCTTCCTTTCCTTTCCCTCCCTGCCTCCCTCCCTCCCTCCCTTCCTTCCTTCTCTCTGTCTTTCTTTTTTCTTTTCCTTTCTCTATTTCTTTTCTTTCTCTTCTTTTTTTTCATTCTTTCTTTCTTGACAGTGTCTCGCTGTGTTTCCCAGGCTGGAGAGCAGTGGCACTATTGTGGTGCGATCACTGCTCATTGCAGCTTTTGCCCCTCTGCCAGACTCAGGCCTCAGGCAACCTTTCGCGTTAGCCTCTCAGGTAGATAGGACTGCAGGAGCACACTACCACATCTGGCTAATTACAAAATTGTTTTTGTAGAGATGGGGTCTCATTTTGTTGCCCAAGCTGGTCCTGAACTCCTGGATTCAAGTGACCCTCCTGCCTCAGCCTCCCAAAGTGCTGGGATTATAGGTGTGAGGCACCTTGCCTGGTCCAATACAAAGTATGTCTTAAACTTGATCTTTACTTCATTATAAAAGAAGATATTTGATTGTGTAAGTCAGGGAAAAAAACCCAAAATATTTATTCTGTAGCTACTGTTAGTTCAAAAGTAGATTCAATATTTTGCTATATAAAAAGTATTAGACGCCGGGCGCGGTGGCTCACGCCTGTAATCCCAGCACTTTGGGAGGTCGAGGCGGGTGGATCACGAGGTCAAGAGATCGAGACCATCCTAGTCAACATTGTGAAACCCCGTCTCTACTAAAAATACAAAAAATTAGCTGGGCATGGTGGCGCGTGCCTGTAATCCCAGCTACTCTGGAGGCTGAGGCAGGAGAATTGCCTGAACCCAGGAGGCGGAGGTTGCGGTGAGCTGAGATTGCGCCATTGCACTCCAGCTTGGGTAACAAGAGCGAAACTCCGACTCAAAAAGAAAAAAAAAAAAAAGTATTAGATATGACTCAAGCCCTCACAAAGCTGGATATTTAATTAAATATATTACCAGTGTAACATTTTTTTAAATTATATTTTAAGTTCTGGGGTACATGTGCAGATCAGGCAGGATTGTTACATAGGTTTACACATGCCATGGTGGTTTGCTGCATCCATCCCCCTGTCATCTACATTAGCTATTTCTCCTAATGTTACCCAGTCCCCTCACCCACCAACAGGCCCCGGTGTGTGATGTTCCCCTCCCTGTGTCCATATGTTCTCATTGTTCAACACCCACTTATGAGTGAGAACATGCGATGTTTATTAAAGTTAAGAAAATAGTCATTTGGATTAATAGGTTGATAAAATGACAAACTCATTTTGTTTTGTTTTGTTTTTGTAGATCTAATAATACTTCTTCATCCTTACATGAGCAAATATGAAGTATTAAGATTTGTTTCCAGATCATTATAAAGTTAGCTACATCAAATAGAAAATAATTCCAGTGGTATCTAATAAGAAGATTCACATTTAATATTCTTCTTTGTGTTATTTTGTTCTGGGGAAAACATTGCCTTTTGTTCAGTTATACCTAGCCAATAACTCTGTAGGCAGAAAAAGAAAAAAAAACAAAATAAAATATAGTAATATTCAAGGTAACACCAGTAGCAAAATCTTACTATACAGTCATGATTTCTTTCCCATATTGTTCGGATTCCACAATATATGAACCCACATCCTACTTAAGACCAACCAGGCATGCTTGCACAGAAGCTACATTTTAAATTGTGAGAAGAAAAAGTTTTCTTAGAGAAATCTAGAAAGGAAAATATACAGTATGTATGCAATATTTCCAAATGCCTTAGGAAATTAACTAGCAGTTTAGAAAGTTCTTTTAAGTCTAAGTCCTTCATATACCATATGGCCAGCTAGTTCTAAACAACCACACAGCTGCCGGTTTCGCTGGCAATTGCTTCTGAGCAGTCTTCAGAGTAACTTACTGTAGCTTCAGATAGAGTGTTGCTATTTTTGGTGGTGTTGATGGCAAAGACTGGTGAGGGAGAACAGAGGAAGCAGCAGTTCGACTTTAGTAGCTTAATAAATAAAAACGTTTTGCAATATGGTGGGAGAGACCCTGACTCTGTGATTCTCTCATTTCAGTCTTCTTGGGAAATAAGGGCACAACACAAATAATGAGTGACAAGTGGCCATCAGGAAAAGCTACTACACAAATAGCATTAATAAAATATTTTCTGTATGTGAAACTTGGTTTATGGCTGTGACGTTAGGTCCCTGAAAGTTTCCAAGGAGCAAGTCTTAATAATAAAAATTAAAAGGAATGTTTCTAAGCTTATTTTTGAAAAAGGTGACAAACAAACATATTATCTCTAAGAGAAAAAGGTTAGAGGGATTAGAGAAAAATCAGACAATAGCTGAAGGCACCCAAGAGAAGAGTGGGGAAAATAGCAAAGTTTGAAAGCAACTTCTTGCAGATTCACCCATTGTCTGTCTTTAAATGAAAATCACAAATGTCCATGTTGCAAATAAATTATGCGGTAATGAAAGGTATTTTGGCATTTCTGTTCATAAGCTTGGCTGAAATTATGAAATAGAGTATTAGAGCCGTCTCATGATTATATGTTAAAAGTACAGTTCTGTTTGGTGGATTTTTATCTGAAAATTGTAATACTTCTCAAAGCAAGCTTTTCTGTCTTTGATGCAGTAATAACCTGTAGTTTCTATTCTGGAATATATCTTCTGCATTGGGTGATTACTACTTTAGTAAATTCTTTGTGATTTCACGGCAAATTGATTTTCATCAACAATAAAATCAACAAGAAACATTCAAAGAGATGTGGCTACCTAGTGAGCAATATGGGTGTGAACCTAGCACCAGCCATCTCTCATTTGGCTTCTGGGCTCTGCCTGACATCAAACAGCATGATAGTCTCGTAAATCCTGAAGGGGTGAAGTCACAGACATTGCTTGTCAGTCAGGCTGTGACTGGTTACATAGACTCCTGTTTCAACTCTTTAATATCTTGAACACCAAAGTAGTTTATAATCAGTATATAATCCTGACGTTCATTTTAGCTGTGCCTCTAATGAACTGCACAGTAGATCAACATTTCTTTCTCAGCTTTCCTTCTGCAGAAAAGAATGCCTAAGTCATTTTGACTTCCAGCAGAGTTCAAGGAATAAGCATAAGAATTTGCCTAAATATCATTTATGTTTGTGAAAGATAAGCAGAAAATTATAAAATACAGATATGTAGAATTTTATTTATGTTTGATTCATTCAACTTTTCTTTTTCTCTGATCTGAATTTTAGAGTAGGAGTAACAGACTGAAAGGTCCACCTGAACCATAGCTTTTGTGATAAGAAACGTTGTGTTAAAAATATGTATTTGTGGGGCCACAATGAAACTTAAATGTTGCAATTTTGAACCAATATATTATTTCAGTCTGTTTAGTTACACCTCGCCCATGGCTCTCTAAGAAGAAAAAGAAAACAAAAACTAAATAAAATATAGTACTATTCAAGGCAACACCAGTAGCAAAGTCCCACTGTGCAGTTCATTTGGACTATATGTGACCAAATAATTAAACTAATTAAGTTGAAGAGTGAAATAGATCATCATATTTGTGAGTCAATTTTTCAAATTAGCATCTTCATTTTTTTGTGTATGAATAATTTATCATTCACTGTAGTCTTCCTGTGACTTTAGAATGAAAAAAAAAAAAAAAAAGCCGTAAAGCTATCTAGGCTCAATATCCTCATAAACTTCAGTGATGGAGCATTAGGTAGTTTTAGGAAACTTGAATCAAAGTTATATAATATCTTAAATCATTGATTTTCTCCCATCTGATTTTATTCACATCTAGACAAGTTCCTTTTAATTTTTGTAATTAACACGTGCTCCTTGGAAACTTTCAGGGACCTAAAGTCACAGCCATAAACCAAGTTCTATATACATAAAATATTTAATTAATACTACTTGTATAGTATTTTGTCCTGATTGTCACTTGTCACTCGTTATTTGTACTGTACCCTTATTTCTCAAGAAGAGGGAAATGAGAGAATCACAGAAGTAGGGTCTCTGCCACCATATTGAAGACATTTTTATTTATTAAGCTATTGACAAATAATGTATGAAAATAGAAATTTTTAGACATTTTATATTTTATAAACCAAAAGTATAATGATGTAGCTCCTTTCTACCACTGAGGATGGTCTATTATTTTTGGTCATAAGCTTTGCTGGCCATCTAAAAAATTTTTCTTCTCTCTCTCTCTTTTTTTTTTTTTTTTTTTTTTTTTTTAGACAGAGTCTCATTCTTGTTGCCCAGGGTGGAGTGCAGTGACGTGATCTTGGCTCACTGCAGCCTCCACCTCCTGGGTTCAAGCCATTCTCCTGCCTCAGACTCCCAAGTAGTTGGGATTACAGGTGCCTGTAACCACGCCTGGCTAATTTCTGCTTATTTAGTAGAAACGGGGTTTTTCCATGTTGGCCAGGCTGGTTTTGAACTCCTGACCTCAGGTTATCTGCCTGCCTTGGCCCACAAAAGTGCTGGAATTACAGGCGTGAGCCACTGTGCCTGGTCTAAAAATATTATAGTAAAAGTAAAAATGTGATATAACCAATACAGAAAGGGGCCAGATTATATATCTTGAGAATATTTTAAATGTCACATTCTGTGAAACTTTTGAGAGTGGCTGCAAATTATTTAATATTCTTGTAGAGAGAGATGAATAGAATCCAATTCTCTTCCCTTTGAATCTGGATAGTTTCAGTGACTTGCCTGTTACCAATAGAATGCAGATTAATGTTGGTTCGTGATTTTTGCAGCTATATTGGAAGAAGCTGTGTACCTTCTTTCTCATATGCAGAAACTATCTCTTGGAGCTTACAGCTTACTTGCAAGAGTTCTGAAAATCCTGATGCTGCTTTCTGTGAAGAAAGCCAAATTGCGTGGAGAGGCCATGTATAGGTGCCAGCGGGCAGTTCTACTTGAGTCCAGCCTTTGAGTCACCTTAGTGCAGGCTTTACACATGCGATTAAAGAGCTCAGCAAATGATTCCAGCCCTTAGCCATTTGAGCAATCAGCTGCTCAAGTCTTCGTACCTATGGCACAAAAAATCCTGGAGCAGATGCTAGCTATATCCATGGTACCCTATTTAAATTTCTGACCCACAGAAAACATATACATAATAATAATATTAAAATCATTATTTTAGAGCCCTAAATTTGGCATGGTAATTTATGCAACAATAAATAACTGAAACACATTACTACTTTATATATATAAAACGTTATATTCTCTTCTTGTATTTCTGCTGTCCTCTAATGGCGATCAGTGCAGACTGATCATTTCTAGAGGGGTGTGTGTGTGTGTTTGTGTGTGTGTGTGTGTGTGTGTGTGTGTGTGTGTGTGTGTGTGCTGGGTATTTGTCTTTAGTTGTGTTGTGTTGTATTGTATTGTATTGTATCGTATTGTATTGTATTGTATTGTATTTGCAACTTATTTTGAATTTGCCTTTCCCACCATCAAATAATTGACACACATGTCAACATTTTATTTCAAACTTGTCAAGGAAAACACTGCCAAGAGAGGCAATTTAAACATTTCTTCTCGGTAGCGATGTTTTAAAAGATACTAGACATCAAAAATAGAAAGCTCTAGTTTAAAAAGCATTAGGTTAGTCATAAACCTGATTTAAAGTCTTTCTGTTTTTGGATATCTGATTTAATGTCACAAGACTCAAGGTTAATTGGGTAGGTGATTCCAATTTCTCTGTAAGTCTTCTTAATTTTACTACAGCTTGAAAAAGCAAATGTTCTAACATTTTATCAGGGATGCTAGATGGATCCCAGGAGGGAAAGTAAATGGCACCACACAGATGTGCTGCCTCAGACCAAGACTGGGAGAGTTTCTTTTCTCTTAGTTCCTTCATTTGAACATTTTAGATTGTTGAAGATTTGTCTTGGTCAACACAGTGATTTTAGATTGTTGAAGATTTGTCTTGGTCAACACAGTGTTCAATATGGTATTTTTGTGGAGAGACCATTAACTGAGTTTCTTACGTCATTAGCTGTTTCTCACATTTTATAGAAGAAAGAATTTAGATACCTAGAGATCAATTTATGCAATACTTATACCAAGATTACTGGGAATATATGTACCCATTGACATGATGTATTTTGACCAGTTTGCTATATTACAGAAAAATGAGCAGAATCCCAAGTCAATTAAGTTTAGAAATATATACTTGGACTATATATATATTTAGTATGACATACCTATTATTTACTGGATAATCTCTCTCTCCATACATAAATCTGTATGAATTTTGAATGAAATTCAAAATTATATTAAGTTCAAAATAAATACATATTTCTGCTGTCCTCTGATGGTGATCAGTGCTGACTGATAATTTCTAGAGGGGTGTGTGTGTGTTTGTGTGTATATGTGTGCATGTGCATCTGTATAGATAATGCATAGCTATATAGATATACACTTGTATATCTATATAGATATATACATGCTATTTTATTTAATAGAAAGCATGATTAACACATAAAACACCCATAGTTGTATAGCAAACAAATCTAGAGCATGTATAATTTGTCAAGTTCTATATTGCATATATTACTATTTAAAATATTAAGATTTGCTTAATTTTTTTATACTCGATCCTATCTTTGCTTTGCCCACAAACTCAGTAACCAATGTAAAGACCCATATTAACAGGTTATTGTTCTAATAAGGTTGAATATTAAAAGAAAATTTACTTAAATAGCTTTATTTTGCTTGTTGTAAGATATAATAATTATTAATTAATGGGTAATTTTAATGTCAAATGCAGTGGAAATGGTTATTAAAAAAGCAAAATAATAATGATGTTTAATCTTTTAGAAAAATCTTTGATGAAAAGTTGTTGTTATTATTTGTATGTTTTTAGAAAGATCCCATTAAATGTTTATTTTAATAGTTGAAATGACCCCAATAAGCCATATTTTTAAAGAGAAACTTGAACAACTTGTTCTAGCACAGCTTGGGGAATTTGGAGGTACAGTTAAGAGCATAATGGGACCAGAGTGGGAATGTTAATGAGAAAAAATCTGCACTTTACTCAAGTGCATCATCAGCACTAATTTAGATTCTGAATTTCATTAGTTTCATTGATGTCTATTTGACAGTATTCTGTTTTCTTTTCAGTTTTTTAAATTCACAAGTCATTCAAAAGTTGAATAGTAATCTATTTTTATTAGTCATAAATATCTGAATCATTCCTTAGTTGAATAGAGTTGTCATGAGGCTTGAAAATCTGTGTGGGCTCTTGACAATCATTGTTAAACAGTAGAAAACTCTGTTTTCTGGCTTTAGTTAATGACACTAAACAGCTCAAAGAAAGACCAAAAAAAAAAAAAAATCACCATCTTCTCAATGAATAACAACACTGCAGAGTTTACTTTTAATTGCTTTCTGGGTGTATGGGTTCACCAAGAGTAAAGTCGAAAACACTAAGGAAAATGAAATGCCAGGCACACAAATAAAAATTTACATAATTTGCTATAAACACAATGGATTGCACCACTTCTTTTTTTGCAGCAGGACAGTGTTTTATGCACTTCCAGGGATGCTGTTCACGAGGCATTTCATGTGAATGGTGCCTCTGAGTTTTTCCACTGTGGCAGTTAAGCAAGCCATAGGAACAAGCATACCACATGCCAATAAAGGAAACACATTTATGTATTTTTGCTTAATATCTAAATATTAGAAATCATTGGCACCCATTATGAATCGATTTACTTTTAAAATGTCATATGCAAAGTAGTTTACTCTTTGCATATTTTTGTGCAAACTTAGCATCTTGTTTTAATTTTGAAAAATACTGACATTAAATTTCTTTGCTTTTTGAGGTCAGAGTTTTGAGATGGACAGTAAAACTATGCTAGCATTCTTGCATATTTTTTTTTCCAGATAAGGAATCCCTTAGCTATAGGTATATAATCGCTATCATCTACAATTTTAACACCACTATGGGATTAAAACAAACAAACAAACAAAAAAAAAAAAACAGGGAAACAATATATGAGCCTGAATTTAGAGAATTTGGAACATCTCCAGAAGTTTTACGTTTACATTTCTAAGCTTGTAATGCTGTCTATTTGCTACTTCCTCTTCCTTAATAGTGAGCTTATTGCTTTATCTTTGAGTATTTTGCGGCATTTTATTTCTGTCATTCAATACTCTTATGGATGTTTTTCCCAGTCTTCATTTTCTTTTTTTCACCTAAAAATTTTAAACTAAATAATTATCAGAATAATTTTTTTCAGAATTTGAAACACCAAATGACTCTCATTTTTATTTTCTTGAATGTGCGAGAGACGTTTATTTTCTCAGCAACACCACCAATATCAGATTCACCTAAATCAGGTTAAGAGAAGTCACTCGTACCAGTCCAGAAATATAAATAATGCAAGCCATTTTTTAATGGCTTTTGTAATGGCAAGCCATTAAAAAACAGACATATCCCACCAGTGCTGAGTTAATATTTTCAGAATTCCAATTCTATAGAGTTTAGGTTTAAAAGTTTTATCCACGTTTTATTTTATACTAATAATCTAAATAAACTATGTAAAAACTTATGATTATTATAATATGTTTTAAGAAAGATTTTATAGGAGTAAGGCAAGGCTATGTTTTGTTGTCAACTCTATAGCTTTAACATAATAATCTGGGGCATAAGAATTAAACTTGAGCGACATTTAGTTTCAGAATATTATGAGGATGACTGTGGGTTGTGTTAGTTTCATTCATCTGGTCTGAAGAAGAACCTATGTGGTTTAGTGTCATGATACTCATAGTAAATTGGTTTATGCAATCTTAAAACTGGCAGAAAACTTAAAGATACTGATTTTATTCTTTGATTTGTATAGCTGTGATATATTATTGCCCATGAAACAGTAATATGCCTGAGATTACTGGACAATTACTAGGACATACTTAATTATTGACTGTAAAAAATGCCTGAAACATAAACATGTATGTCATTTTATGAAATCAGCTTGCTTTAGTAAATTAACATCAGGGAACCAAAACATTGGAAGAAATATACTTTTCCAAGCCTTCTCTTGATGTTTCTTTAACTATTGCAACCTAAGTTAAATAAATAGGAAATTCATCCAAATTACTTTTTTTTTTCTTTCCAACTATAATCTTAGGCTCAGGGACTGAAAGTGCAAGTTTGCTACGTTGGTAAGTTGCACGTTATGGGAGTATGGTGTATAGATTATTTTGTTAGCCAGGTAATGAACATAGTACCCTATGAGTAGTTTTCTGATCTTCACCATCCTCCAACCCTCCACCCTCAAGTAGGCCCTGTATCTGTTGTTCCCTTTCATATTACTTTAAATATTGTAAAATTATTGAGAGTACATAGAAGATTTAGTTGACTGGTTCTTCATTATAATATGGTCTATATAAAATTGAGTGGTTGAGATATGACTTATTTACAAAATGTTGCTATCCATCGTTTCTTCTGTTTGCCACAGATGATTTGCACCCTGTGCTTAGGGTGCCTGAGTCAACAGTTAATACATTGGGATTTGACAGCTCTCTGCAAAGAGTGAGGCAAAGGCAGAGAAACTAGTTCACCACTTCTCTGCAACTGTAGTCCTACCCTTAGAAGAAGACTAGGAGCAACATGGGCTCTTCTGGGAAATCTTCATGTCTAGAGCCCAGAATAATATTTTTAGGAGGAGAGAGTTTCCTTATATAGTTTTGTAGGTTAGAAAGTGGACCAAAGTATATTTAACTGCACATCTAATGAACAATTTCTTATCACATTGCTATAAATTATAAAGCTGTAAACCAAAAGCGCTACTTTAGTGCAGATGTTCCTTCTTTAACCACTAGTTTTATTTAAATAGCCAGAGCCAAATTGTTACATTTATAGAAATGATTTTAGTTTAATTGTTGTGGGTACACAGTAGGTGTATTTATTTATGGGGTACATAAGCTGTTTTGATACAGGGATGCAATGTGTAATAATCACATCGTGTAAAATGGAGTATCCATCCCTCAAGCATTTATCCTTATATTATAAACAATCCATTCACATTCTTTTAGTTACGTTTAAATGTACAGTTAATTTATTATTGACTATAGTCACCCTGCTGTGTTATCAAATACTAGGTTTTATTCTTTCTTTCTATTTGTTTTGCATTAATTAATCATGCCCACCTCCCGCCACACCTGTTCACCCCTTCCCAACTTCTGGTGACCATTCTTCTACTTTCTGTCTCCACGAGTTCAGTTGTTTTCATTTTTAGACCCCACAAATACGTGACAACATACAATATTTATCTTTCTATACCTGGCTTATTTCACTTGGCATAATCACCTCCATTTCCATCCATGTTGTTACAAGTGACAGAATCTCATTCATTTTA
Source organism: Sapajus apella (assembly GCF_009761245.1). Classification (NCBI taxonomy): domain Eukaryota; kingdom Metazoa; phylum Chordata; class Mammalia; order Primates; family Cebidae; genus Sapajus; species Sapajus apella. The sequence continues at coordinate 16,382,284 of NW_022436981.1, read as the reverse complement.
TTATGGCTGAACAGTACTCTATTGTGTATAAGTACCACATTTTCTTTATCGATTCATCTGGTGGTGCACACTTGGGTTGCTTCTAAATTTTGGCTATTGTGAACATGGAAATGCAGCTATTTCTTTGATACATTGATTTCCTTTCATTAGGGTATATCCCCAGCAGTGAGATTGCTGAATCTCACTGCTGGGGATATACCCTAATGAAAGGAAATCAATATTTAAAGGAAATAATTAATAAATGGTAGCAAGGATGTGGAGAAAAGGTTCCCTTTTTTCCACATCCTACCATTTATTAATTATTGCCTTACTACTGGATATAAGCCATTTTAACTAGAGTCAGATGATATTGTAGTTTTGATTTGTATTACTCTGACGATCAATGATGTGGAGCACCTTTTAATATATTTGCTTGCTATTTACATATGTTCTTTTGAGAAATACTTATTCCAATCTTGTGCATATTTTTAATCAGATTATGATTGTTTTTTTCTTCCAGTACTATGTTTAATAACAGTGGTGAAAGTGGGCATCCTTGTTGTGTTGTGTTCTCGATTTGAGGTGAATGGTTTTTCATTTTTGTTTGTTTGTTTTCTGTTCAGAGTGATACTAGCTGTGGGTCTGTCATACCTTTTATTACGTTGAGATGTGTTCCTTCTATATACAATTTTTTCAGTGTTTTTATTATGAAGAGCTGTTTAATGTTATCAAATACATGTATCATGTTGATTTACTTGCATATGTTGAACCATCCTTGCATGATGAATAATCTTTTTAATGTGTTGTTGAATTCAGTTTATGAATTCAACATAGTATTATGTTGAGAATTTTTGCATCAATATTCATCAGAGATATTGTCCTGTGGTTTTCTTTTTTTGGTGTGTCTTTATCTGGTTTTGATATCAGGTTCTGATCTTTTTTATTTATTTATTTTTTACTGATACAGCTTTTATTGTGGCTTTGATCTCATTACTTGTTGTTGGTCTTTTCAGGTTTAGAATTTCTTCCTGATTCAATGTTCGTAGGTTGTTTGTGTCTAGGAATTTGTTCATTTCTTCTAGATTTTCCAAAATAGTGGCATATAGTTGTTCTTAATAGCCACTAATGATTCTTTGAATTTCTGTGGTATCATGGTATCAGTTATAATGTCTCCTTTTTCATCTCTGATTTTATTTATTTGGAACTTCTCTCCCCTCTGCCCCTCCCCCTCCTTTATTTCTCTTTCTCTCTCTCTCTTATTTATTTATTTTTTTGCTTACTCTGGCTAAGGGTTTGTCAATTTTTTTTTAATTTTTCAAAAGAACAACTTCTTATTTCAATGATATTTTATATAATTGCCTTTATTTCAGTTTCAGTTATTTCTGCTCTCATGATGATGGGTTCAGCCTGCCTTTTGTTTATCTTAGAAAGTCATTATTTCTCCTTCACATTTGAAGGATTTTTTTTTTTTTTGCTAGATACACTATTCTAGGGTAAATATTTCAGCACTTCAAATATATTATGCCAATGTCTTCTGACCTATTTGATTGCCACTGAAAAGTCTGCTGCCAGATGCATTTGAGCTCCATTGTCTGCTATTTATTTATTATTATTTTTTCTTTTTTTCCGACAGTCTCACTCTGTCTCCAGGCTGGAGGGCTGTGGCATGATGTCGGCTCACTGCAACCTCCACCTCCCAGGTTCAAGCAATTCTCCTGACTCAGCCTCCTGAGTGGCTGGGACTACAGGCGTGCCCCACTATCCCCTGCTAATTTTTGTATTTTTGGTAGAGATGGGGTTTCACCATGTTGGCCAGGTTAGTCTCAATCTCTTGAGCTCATGATCCCCCCACCTTGGCCTCCCAAAGTGCTGGGATTACAGCTGTGAGACACTGGCCATTTGTTTCTTTTATCTTGCTGCTTCAGTAGCTTTTCTTTATTCTTGATCTTTGGGAATTAAATTATTAAATGCCTTCAGGTAGTCTTCTTTTGCTTAAATCTGTTTGGTGGTCTATAACCTTCTTGGACTTGAATATTAATATCTTTCTCTAGGTTTGGAAAGTTCTCTGTTATAATGTCTTTGAATAAACTATGTCCTTATTGCTTTCTCTACCTCCACTTAAGACCAATAACATTTTACCTTTTTGAAGATATTTTCTAGAACCTATAGTTGTGCTTCTTTGTTTTAATTCTATTTTCTTTTGTCTCCTCTGTCTAGGTATTTTCAAATAACCTGTCCTCAAACTCACTAATTATTTCTTCTGCTTTGTCTATTTTGCTATTAGAAGACTCTGATGTAGTTTTTAGTATGACAGTTGCATTTTTCAACTCCAGAATTCTGCTTGATTCATTTTCATTATTTCAATCTCTTTGGTAAATTTGTCTGATAAAATTCTGAATTCCTTTTCTGTGTTACCCTGAATTTCATTGAGTTTCCTCAACACCACTATTTTGAAATCCCTGTCACATATCTCTGTCTCTCTAGGATTGGTCTCTGGTTCCTTATTTAGTTCATTAGGTGAGGTCACATTTTCCTAGACGGTATTAATGATAGTAGATATTCTTTGGCGTCTGGGCATTAAAGAGTTAGGTATATATTATAGTTTTCACTATCTGAGTTGATTTGTATCTGTCCTTCCTGGAAATGCTTTCTAGATATTTGAAGATACTTGGGTTTTGTGATCTAAGTTTTTTCAGCTTCTGTGGGTACCCCAAGCCCTATAATACTGTGGTTCTTGCAGACTCATAGAGGTACCACCTTGATGATTGTATTAGTCAGGGTGTTCTAGAGGGACAGAACTAATGAAATTTATATATAATTATAATATGTATAACATATACATATTATTTATATATAGGAGTTTATTAAGTATTAACTCACATGATCACAAGGTCCCACAATAGGCAATCTACAGGCTGAGGAGCAAGGAGAACCAGTCTGAGTTCTGAAACTGAAGAACTTGAAGTCTGATATAAGAGGACAGGAAGCATCCAGCATGGGAGAATGATGTAGGCTGGGAGGCTAGGCAAGTCCTCTTTTCACATTTTTCTTTTTTCTTTTTTTTTTTTTTTTTGCCTGCTTATATTCTAGCTGCAATGGCAGCTGATTAGATTGTGACTACCCAGGTTAAGTGTGGGTCTGACTTTCCCAGCCCACTGACTCCAACTTTAATCTCATTTTGGAGCACCCTCACAGACACACCTAGGATCGATACTTTGTATCCTTCAATCCAATCAAGTTGACACTCAATATTCACCATCGTAATGGTCTTGGACCACATCTGGGAAAATTCTCAGGATTACCTGGCAGAGACTTTTGTTTTCTTCCCTTACTTTCTCCCAAATATGCAGAGTCTCTGTCTCTCTTCTGAGCCAACTAAAGCTGGGGTTGGAGTGACCACTACTATGACTATTTTGGGTCAAACCCAAAGCCAGCACAATGCTGTGTCTTGGCTAAGACCTGCTATAACCACTTTTTGGCTACTGCTTATGTTTGCTCAAGGCTCTGGGGCTCTACAATCAGCAGGTGGCAAAGCTCACCAGGTCTGTGTCCTTCCCTTCTGGGTGGCAATGATCCCCAGGCCCTAAATGGGTACAAAAGTATCAACTGGTAGCCTAGGACTAGAGTTAAAAATCTTGTAAGTCTACTTGATGTTCTATTGTACTGTGAATGAGCTGACATTCAAACCACAAGACACATTTCTTCTTACTCTTCCCTCCTCTTTCCAAAGGCAGAGGAGCCTTCCCCATAGCCACTGCTACCACTGGAGCATGGCGTGTACTGTCAGACTGTCATTGATAGTTCCTTAAGGCCCAAGGCACTTCATTCACCTTGTGGTGAATGCTTCCTCACCTGGGACTTACTCTTAGGCTTTTTTAGCCCAGGGAAGGTTAAGAAATGCTGTGTTAACATTTGAGTCCTGGAATTAGGGACCTCAGTAGTTCACCTGATGCTATATTTCACTGTGGGCATGCTAGTACCTAAGGTACAGGACAAATTCTACCTTACTTTTCCCTCCACTTTTTTCAAGTGGAAGGAGAATTGCTCCATAGCTGCCACAACTGATAATGTGCTGATAATGTGTTGCTCCTGGAACCAGCATTTTTACAATCCTACCCAGTTATCTCAACATTTTATCTGAGTATCATTACTGGTTATTCTGGACCCAAGGGGTTTTTTTTTTATACTTTAAGTTGTGGGGTACATGTGCAGATCTTGCAAGATCGTTACATAGGTATACACATGCCATGGTGGCTTGCTGCATCCATCCCCCTGTCATCTACATTAGGTATTTCTCCTAATGTTATCCCTCTCCAATCCCCCTAGCCCCTGCTGTCCCTCCCCTAGACCCTTAACCCCCCAACAGATCCTGGTGTGTGCTGTTTCCCTCCCAGTGTCCATGTATTCTCACTGTTCAACATTCACTTGTGAGTGAGAACATGTGGCGTTTGGTTTTCTGTTCTTGTGTCAGTTTGCTGAAAACGATGGTTTCCAACTTCAACCATGTCCCTGCAAAGGACATGAATTCATCCTTTTATATGGATGCATAGTGTTCCATGGTTTATATGTGCCACATTTTCTTTATCCAGTTTATCATTGATGGGCATTTGGGTTGGTTCCAGGTCTTTGCTATTGTAAACAGTACCACAATCAATATACGTGTGCATGTGTCTTTATAATAGAATGATTTATAATTCTTTGGGTATATACCCAGTAATGGGATTGCTGGGTCAAATGGTATTTCTAGTTCTAGATCCTTGAGGAATCACCACACTGTCTTCCATAGTGGTTGAATTAATTTACACTCCCGCCAACAATGTAAAAGTGTTCCTATTTCTCCACATCCTCTCCAGCATCTGTTGTCTCCAGATTTTTTAATGATTGTCATTCTAACTGGCGTGAGATGGTATCTCAATGTGGTTTTGATTTGCATTTCTCTAATGGTGAGTGATAATGAGCTTTTTTTCATAGGTAATTGGCTGCATAAATGACTTCTTTTGTTTTTTGGTTTTTTTTCCCCCTACATGTACCCCAAATAATAAAATTTATTATTTTTTATAAATTTATTATTTATTATTTTATAAATAATAAAATTTATTTATTTTATTGCATTTTAGGTTTTGGGGTACATGTTAAGAACATGCAAAATTGTTGCATGGGTACATATGTGACAGTGTGATTTACTGCCTTCCTCCCCATCACCTATATCTGGCATTTCTCCCCTTGCTATCTCTCCCCAGCTCCTCACCCCCCACCGTCCCTCCCCTGTTTCCCCCCAACTGACCACAGTGTGTAGTGCTCCCCTCCCTGTGTCCATGTGTTCTCATTGTTCAACTCCCGCCTATGAGTGAGAACATGCGGTGTTTGATCTTCTGCTCTTCTGTCAGTTTGCTGAGAATGATGGTTTCCACGTTCATCCATGACCCTACAAAGGACCCAAACTCATCATTTTTGATGGCTGCATAATATTCCATGGTGTATATGTGCCACATTTTCCCTATCCAGTCTATCGTCGATGGGCATTTGGGTTGGTTCCAGGTCTTTGCTATTGTAAACTGTGCTGCAATGAACATTTGTGTGCACATGTCCTTATAGTAGAACGATTTGTAATCCTTTGGATATATACCCAGTAATGGGATTGCTGGGTCAAATGGAATTTCTATTTCTAGGTCCTTGAGGAATCGCCACACTGTCTTCCACAATGGTTGAACTAATTTACACTCCCATCAACAGTGTAAAAGTGTTTCTATTTCTCCACATCCTCTCCAGCATCTGTTGTCTCCAAATTTTTTAATGATCGCCATTCTAACTGGCGTGAGATGGTATCTCAATGTTGTTTTGATTTGTATTTCTCTGATGACCAATGATGATGAGCATTTTTTCATATGTTTGTTGGCCTCATGTATGACTTCTTTCAAAAAGTATCCGTTCATATCCTTTGGCCACTTTTTGATGGAGTTGTTTGGATGTTTGTTTTTTTCTTGTAAATTATTTAAGTTCTGTGTAGATTCTGGATATTAGCTCTTTGTCAGATCAGTAGGTTGCAATTTTTTTTCCTATTCTGTTGGTTGCCAGTTTAATGAAAGGATTTTGTTTTGTTTTGTTTTGTTTTTTTCTATGCAGAAGCTCTTAAGTTTAATTTAGATCCCATTTGTCTATTTCAGCTTTTGTTGCCATTGCTTTCAGTGTTTTAGTCTTGAAGTCCTTGCCTATGCCTATGTCCTGAATGGCATTTCCTGGGTTTTCTTGTAGGATTTCTTTTGGTGTTAGGTCTATGTTTAAATCTTTAATCCATCTGGAGTTAATTTTTGCATAAGTTGGAAGAGATCCAGCTTCAGCTTTCTGCATATGGCTATCCAGTTTTCCCAGCACCATTTATTAAATATGGACTCCTTTCCCCATTGCTTGCTTTTGTCAGGTTTATCAAAGATCAGATAGTTGTAGATGTGTGGCATTACTTCCAAGGTCTCTGTTCTGTTCCATTGGTCTATGTCTTTGTTTTGGTACCAGTACCATGCTGTTTTGATTACTGCAGCTGTATGGTATAGTTTGAAATCAGGCAGCGGGATGCCTTCAGCTTTGTTTTTCATTTTTTGGTTTTTGCTTAGGATGGTTTTGGCTATGTGGCCTCTTCTTTTCTTCCATATGTAGTTTAAGGTGCTTTTTTTTGAGTCCTGTGAAGAAGGTCAATGGTTGCTTGATGTAAATAGCATTGAATCTATAAATTACTTTGGGAAGTATGGCCGTTTTCACATTATTGATTCTTCCTAACCAGGAGCATGGAATGTTTTTCCCTTTGTTTGTGTCTTCTCTTACTTCCTTGTGCAGTGGTTTCTAGCTCTCCCTGAAGAGGTCCTTCACATCCCTTTTTAGTTGTATTCCTAGGTATTTTATTCTTTTTTTATTATTATTATTTTTTATTTTTTTGAGACAGTATTTTGCTCTTGTTGCCCAGGCTGAAGTGCAGTGGCACGATCTCAGCTCACCACAACCTCCGCCTCCTGAGTTCAAGCGATTCTCCTGTCTCAGACTCCTGAGTAGCTGGGATTACAGGCATCTGCTACCATGCTGGGCTAATTTTGTAGTTTTTATTAGAGACAGAGTTTCTCCATTTTGGCCACGCTGGTCTCGAACTCCAAACCTCAGATGATCCACCATCTTGGCCTCCCAAAGTGCTGGGATTATAAGTGTAAGCCACCACATCCAGCCTATTTTATTCTCTGTAGCAATTGTGAATGGGAGTTCACTCATGATTTGGCTCTGTTTGTCTGTTACTGGTGTATAGGAATGCTTGTGATTTTTGCACATTGATTTTGTATCCTGAGACTTCAAAGTTGCTTATCAGCTTAAGGAGATTTGGGGCTGAGTTGATGGGGTCTTCTAAATAAACAATCATGTCATCTGCAAATAGGGACAATTTGAATTCCACTTTTCTTAATTAAATACAATTTATTTTCTTTTCTTGCCTGATTGCTCTGGTCAGAACTTCCAATACTATGTTGAATAAGAGTGGTAAGCGAGGGCTCCCCAAGGGCCCTTTAGTTAGCAGGTGATAAATCATGCCAGGACTAGCACCTGCCCTTTCAGGTAGTAGGTTCTCATCTGGCCCAAAAAATTTATTTGAGCCTCCCTCCTCTCTTGGTCTCTGCTAAGCAGTAATCTGCTTTGTGCTACCTTCATCTATTTTTCTTCTAGTGTTGCATAAGTAGACACACATTGACTTGTCCTTGCTTTTTTCACTTAAAATAATGCTTTCCAGGGTCATCCCTGTTGTATATATCAGTAGTTCATTGTTTTAAGTCACTGAGAATTTCTTCTTCATGTGGCTATTCCACCATTTATTTACTCATTCTCCTTTTGATGGTATTTTAAGCTGTTTGCAATTTGGCTATTATGTGTAAGGCCACTATGACGATTTATATACGCCTTTATGTGCGCATAGGTTTTCACAGCAGAGTATTTAGAAATTAGTCATCGAAAGTTAAAGAGTGGCACATATACACCATGGAATACCACACAGCCATAAAAAAAGATGAGTTTGTTCTCAGGAAACTGACACAAGGACAGAAAATCAAACACCACATGTTCTCACTAATAGGTGGGTATTGAACAATGGACACAGGGAGAATACATGGACACAGGGAGGTGAGCATCAAACACTGGGGTCTGTTGGGAGGGCTAGGGAAGAGACAGTGGTGGGAAGGGGGGAAGGGATAACATGGGGAGAAATGCCAGGTATAGGTGATGGGGGGATGGAGGCAGCAAACCACCTTGCCATGTATGTACCTATGCAACAATTCTGCATGATCTGCACATGTACCCCAGAACCTAAAGTACAATTAAAAAAAAAAAGTTAAAGCACATTATAAATTTTTTAGAAAGTTAGAAAGTGCTAATATATTGGCTGAATATTTACTCTGATTTTTGGTTTAGTTTATTTGATGTTGGTAACATCTGTTAACTCTAGGAAAGACTCTTCTTAATTATTCATTTTTTATTCTGCAAATAATCATTTTAAATTAAGGTTAAGGAGAATTTTTTTTTCAGAAGTACCCTAAATGAAGGTACCAGTATTCGGAAGCTAACTTGAGATTGTGATTCCCTAGGAAGAGAGACTAGATTTGCTAGAAAAATGAAGCCATCTGCATCAATTTAGACAGTTTTACCAAATTGATTCATGAAATGTCTAATATTTCCAGGTAATTAGCTGTGGCATTTTCAAACTCTATAACCAAGAGGAAAATTTAACCTTCTCTGAAGAATTGCACACTCGAGGGCTGATACTTTAGAAAATTATATTGTTCTAAGGGAGTACTCACCAAAGAATTATATCAGACTTTGAACAGATGCTGCAAGATCCTTGTCTTATTACTGTGCACCAGAGTGGTAATATTAGAAATCTTCATCTCCTCCCTCGCATCTGATGTTAAAGCAGATTTCCTATTTCTCATCTCTGACAGTTTATTGGTGAATCTCCTGTGGTTGCCAGAAAAGTTCTGTTTTCTCTTATACTTTCTACTGTACTGTAAAATTAAATTCTAGTCATTAAGTCCAGTGTATGTCTTTTGTTGGAATTCAAAAGGGTCTTTTCCTTTAATGGAAAATAAAGGGCTTATTTCAGATGATAAAATCTGTTTTTTTTTTAATTAAAATTTTATTTCTTAGTAAAAAAGCTTATATCTACATGTGCACTTTCACTTAAGGTAAATAAAAATGCAGTGTCTATGTATAATATTAGAGGAATTTTGTCTGTGACATTAAAATCCATGCATTGAATGTCTTATATAAGTGCTTCACTTGCAGAAATCTTGGAGATGGATTTATTATGAAAATCCACAGGTCTCCTAATATGCCACACTCACTTCTGTTTTATCTTTGAAGCTTGTATTTTTGATCTTTTTCTCCTTTGTTCTGTGTCCCCGGTAGTGAATGGAGATGAATCACTCAGTTATTTTATGTAATGGGGGATAGATATGCTTGGATTATTAATCTGGAGAATGTTTGTCTCCATGGCCTATTGCATAGGAATTAAAAATGAATTCATAAACCAAGCTATGTTTCTCGATAATATTACTTATTCATACATTTCTTTCACAGTATAATAGATGCTAGATTTGGCTTATTCAGTTAGAAAATATTTGATACATTTTATGAAACAGTTTCATAAAAAAATGTTAGATAAATTGAGCATATCTTAAAAGTCATTTGAAGGTTTGGTTTAACTATACATAATTCAGGTTAAAAAACAATTCCCTTCCAAATGTCAAGCAGTACATGTCAGTTGGTCCTATTAATGTTGAAAAATAAGTTTTGTTACTGTATTCCTAATATTTTCTTGAAACTATTACTAAAATTTTATGAAATTTTTGATAATTTAACACTATTAAAGTACATGCTATCAAAAATTATGTTTAGATAATTATTATACAAAAATTTAAAATATAAAGAACCATTACCCATACTTAAGTAAATTATAATGTAATTCATAACTTCAGTTAACTTTCACAAGTCTTTTCTAACTCAGTTTGAAGAATGCAATTTGCCAGATACATGTGCTCATAAACATATTACTGTTGTTACCATTTCTTTGAATAATTGAATAGAGCTCTTGTTGTAGATTAGAGAAAAATCCTTCAAGTCACAAGAAAAAAAATTATCATTTCTCAGTCTTAGTCATTTTGAAGCCTTTTTTATACACTAAGACAACGAGGTCTTGTGAATTCTCCCATGTGTTGACAAGTAAATTTTCACTTTCTATGAAATTGGCTAGTTGAAAGTTGAGCATTACTTTATTTAAGCAGTTTATTTGCTAATGTCTTTAAGAAAACAAATTACCAATGAGTACTACTAGTCTGTGATATTTCACACATATATCCTCATGCACACGAAGCTGTTCTTGTTTAAAAAGTAAACATGGAGAAAACATTTTTTGAAGATCCAAGATGGCCATATAGGAGCAGCTCTGGAGTGCAGTTCCCAGCAAGAACAACACAGAGAATGAGGGATCACTGCATTTCCAAATGAGTTTTCACTGCCCACAGACCAGGAGATTCCCAGGCCAAAAAGCGCCACAAGTTTCCAGCATTGCTTTTTCAGCCAGTGCTATGGGTTGGTGCACAGAAACTCACACAAATCAGGGTGGCCATTTCAACAGGCACCTGGAATGCCTGGGAGACAAAGCTACCCATTCAACTGAAAGGAAGGGGGCTGAGACAGGGAGCCAGGTGATCTGTCTTAGAGGGTACAGCCCCCAGAAAACAAACAATCTGAAATGCTCAGGATTGAGAGTTTCACAGCAAGTGCAGCTGGACCCGGGATGGTCCAGCTCGGTGGGGGGAAGGGTGTTGCCACTACCGAGGCACTCCGCCACTACTGAGGCAGTTCTAACTGTACCTCTATAAACAACATCTCAAGGAAGTTCACACAGCAGATGGGCAGAGCCCGCAGCAGCTCAGCAATACCTCTGCTGGCAGACTGTGACTAGACAACTCCATGCTGGGCAGGGCATCTCTAAAAAAAGGCAGCAGCACATCAGGAACTTACAAATAAAGCCCGACGTTCCTAGGGCAGAGCATCTGGGAAAAGAGGCGTTTATGAGTTCCTCTGCAGCAGACTTAAATGTACCTGCTCAGCAGCTCTGCATGGAACAACGGAGCTCCCAGCACAGCACTTGAGCTCCTATAAGTGACAGACTGTCTCCTCAATCATCTCCCTGACCCCTGTATACGCAAAGAGACACCACATGAAGGAGAGCTCAAGCTGACATCTGGTGGGTACACTTCTGGGACAAAGATAACAGAAGAAGAGTCTGGCAGCAACCCTTACTGTCCTGCAGACCCTGCGGGTGATCCCCAAGTAAGGAAGTTCTGAAGGGGACCTCCAGCAGTCCTACAGCAGAGAGGCGTGACTATTAGAAGGAAAACTAAAAAACAGAAAGAAACAGCTTCAACATCAAAAAAAGGAGGTCCACTCAGACCCCATCCGAAAGTCACCAGCTACAAAGACCACATGTAGATAAAGCCATGAAGATGGGAAGAAACCATTACAAAACGGATGAAAACACGAAAACAAGAATGTGTCTCCTCCTCCAAGGGATTAATACTCCTCACCAGCTAGGAAACAAAGCTGGATGGAGAATGAATCTGATGAATTGACAGAAACAGGCTTTAGAAGGTAGGTAATAACAAACTTCTCTGAGCTAAAACAATATGTGCTAACCCAATGAAAAGAAACTAAGAACCTTGAAAAAAGGTTAGATGAAATGCTAACTAGAATAAACAGCATAGAGAGGAATATAAATGACTTGATGGAGCTGAAAAGCTCAACATGAGGACTTTGCGAAGCATACACAAGTTTAAATAGCCAAATTGACCAAAAAGAAGAAAGGATATCAAAGATTTGAGATCAACATAATGAAATAAAATGAGAAGACAAGATTAGAGAAAAAAGAATGAAAAGAAATAAACAAAGCCTCCAAGAAATGTGGCATTATGTGAGAAGACCTAATCTACATTTGTTAGGTGTACCTGAGTGTGACAGGGAGAATGAATCCAAGCTAGAAAAGACTCTTTGGGAATTATCCATGAGAACTTCCCCAACCTAGCAAAGTAGGCCAAGATTCAAGTCCAGGAAATACAGAGAACACCACAAAGATATTCCTCAAGAAGGGCAACCCGTAGGCAAATAATTGTCAGATTCACCAGGGCTGAAATAAAGGAAAAAATGCCAAGGGCAGCCAGAGAGAAAGATGGAGTTACCCACAAAGAGAAGCCCATCAGATTCACAGCAGATCTTTCAGAAGAAACCCTACAAGCCAGATGAGAGTAGGGGCCAATATCCTTAAAGAAAAAAACTTTCAACCTAGAATTTCATATCCAGCCAAACTAAGCTTCATAAGCAAAAGAGAAATAAAATCCTTTATGAACAAGCAATTGCTGAGAGATTTTGTCACCACCAGGCCTGTCTTGCAAGAGCCCCTGAAAGAAGCACTAAACAAGGAAAGGAACAACCAGTCCCAGCCACTCCAAAAGCATACCAAATGGTAAAGACCATTGACACAATAAAGAAAATGTGTCAACTAACAGGCAAAACATCCAGCTAACATCAAAATGGCAGGATCAAATTCACACATAACAATAATAACCATAAATGTAAATGAGCTAAATGCCCCAATCAAAAGGCACAGACTGGCAAATTGGATAAAAAGTCAAAACTCATTGGTGTTCTATATTTAGGAAACTCATGTGCAAGGACACACAGGCTCAAAGTAAAGGGATGAAGGAAGATTTATCAAGTAAGTGGAGAGCAAAAAAAAGCATGAGTTGCAGTCCTACTCTTTTATAAAATGGACTTTAACCCAACAAAGACCAAAGGAGACAAAGAAGGGCATTACATAATGGTAAAATGATCAATACAACAAGAAGAGCTAACGATCCTAAATATATGCATACCCAATACAGGAGCACCCAGGTACATAAAGCAAGTTCTTAATGACCTACAAAGAGACTTAGACTCCCACACAATAATACTGGGTGACTTTAATACTCCAGTGTTCAGTAGTAGACAGATCAATGAGACAGAAAATTAACAAGGATATCCAGGACTTGAAATCAGATCTAAACCAAGTGGACCTAATAAACATCTACAGAACTCTCCACCCCAAATCAACAGAATATACATTCTTCTCAGCACCACATTGCACCTACTCTAAAACTGGCCACATAGTTGGAAGTAAATCACTCCTCAGCAAATGCAGGAGAGTGGAAATCATAACAAACAGTCTCTCAGAACACAGGGAAATCATATTAAAACTCAGGATTAAGAAATTAACTCAGAACTGCACAACTTTATGGAAACAGAACAACTGGCTGCTGAATGTTGACTGGATAAACAGTGAAATAAAGGCCGAAATAAAGATGTTCTTTGAAACCAACAATAATTAAGACACAACATACCAGAATCTCTGGGACACATTTAAAGCAGTGTCTAGAGGGAAATTTATAGCAATACATGCCCACATGAGAAGAAAGGAAAGATCTAAAATTGATACCCTATCATCAAAATTGAAAGTGCTAGAGAAGCAAGATCAAAAATACTCAAAAGCTAGCAGAAGACAAAAATAACTAAGATCAGAGCAGAACTGAAGGAGATAGAGACACACACAAAAAAAACCCTTCAAAAAATCAATAAATCCAGAAGCTGGTTTTTTGAAAATGTCAACAAAATAGACCACTAGCCAGATTAATAGAAAAGAAAAGGGAGAAGAATCCAGTAGATGCAATAAAAAATGATAAAAGGGATATCACCACCGATTCCACAGAAATGGAAACTGCCATCAGAGATTACTACCAAAAACTCTATGCACATAAACCAGTAAACCTGGAAGAAATGGATAAATTCCTGGACATTTGCACCCTCCCAAGCCCAAACCAGGAAGAAGTTGAAACCTTGAACAGATCAATAACAAGGTCTGAAGTTGAGGCAGCAATTAATAGCCTGCCAACCAAAAAAAGTCCAGGTCCAGATGGGTTCACAGCTGAATTCTACCAGATGTATAAAGAGGACCTGGTACCACTCCTTTTGAAACTATTCCAAACAATTCAAAAAGAGGGAATCCTTCCCAAATAATTTTATGAGACCAACATCATTCTGATACCAAAATTCAGCAAAGACTCAACAAAATAAGAAAACTTCAGGCCAATAAACATGATGAACATAGATGCAAAAATCTTCAGAAAAAATACTGGCAAACCGATTCCAACAGCACATCAAAAAACTTCATCCCAGGGATGCAAGGCTGATTCAACATACGCAAGTCTATAAGCATTATCCACCGCATAAACAGAACCAAAGACAAAAACCACATGATTATCTCAATAGATACAGAGAAGGCCTTCCACAAAATTCAACAGCCCTTTATGCTAAAAACTGTTAATAAACTAGGTATTGACAGAACCTATATCAAAATAAAAGAAGCTATTTATGACAAACCCACAGCCAATATCATACTGAATGTGCAAAAACTGGAAGCATTCCCTTTGAAATGTGGAACTAGACAAGGATGACCTCTCTCACCACTCCTATTCAATATAGTATTGGAAGTTCTAGCCAGAGCAATCAGGCAAGAAAAAAAATAAAGGATATTCAATTAGGACAGGAGGAAGTAAAATTGTCTCTATTTGTAGACAGCATGATTGTATATTTTAGAAGACCCTATCATCTCAGCCCAAAATCTCCTGAAACTGATAAGCAACTTCAGCAAAGTCTCAGAATACAAAATCAATGTGCAGAAATCACAAGCATTCCTATACACCAGTAACAGACTAATAGAGAGCCACATCAAGAGAAAACTCCTATTTGTAATTGCTACAAGGATAATAAAATACCTAGCAATATAACTAACAAAGAATGTAAAGGACCTCTTCAAGGAAAACTACAAACCACTGCTCAACAAAACAAGAGAGGACACAAACAGATGGAGAAACACTCCATGCTCATGGAGAGAAAGAATTAATATCATGAAAATGGCCATACTGCCCAAAGTAATTTATAGATTTAATGCTATCCCCATCAAGCTACCAATGACCTTCTTCACAGAACTGGAAAAAACACTTTAAATTTCATATGGATCCAAAATAGAGCCCACATAGCCAAGACAATTCTAAGCAAAAAGAACAAAGCTGGAAACATCACACTACCTGACTTCAAAAATACTACAAGGCTACAGTAATGGAAAAAGCACAGTACGGTACCAAAAGAGAGATATAGGTCAGTGGAACACAGCTGAGGCGTTGCTGGCAATGCCACACATCTAAACCATCTGATCTTTGACAAATCGGACAAAAACAAGCAAAGGGAAAGTATTCCCTGTTTAATAAATGGTGTTGGGAAAACTGACTAGCCATGTGCAGAAAGCAGAAACTGGACCCCTGCCTGATATTTTACACTCAAATTAACTCCAGATGGATTAAAGACTTAAACATAAGACCTAACACCATAAAAAACCTAGAAGAAAACCTAGGCAAAACCACTCAGGATGTAGGTGTAGGCAAGGACTTCATGACTAAAACACCAAAAGCATTGGCAACAAAAGCCAAAATAGTCAGAAGAGACCTAATTAAAATCCAGAGCTTCTGCACAGCAAAAGAAACAATCATTAGAGTGAACCAGCAAGCAACAGAATGGGAAATTTTTTTTTACAACCTACCCATCTGACAAAGGGCTAATATCCAGAATCTACAAAGAAGTAAAACAAATTTACTAGGAAAAAAACCAAGAAACCCGTCCAAAAGTGGGTGAAGGATATGAACAGACACTTTGTGAAAGAAGATATATATGAGGCCAATAAACATGTGAAGAAATGCTCATCATCACTGGTCAGTAGAGAAATGCAAATCAAAACAACATTGAGATATCACCTCATGCCAGTTAGAATGGCAATCATTAAAAAATCTGGAGACAACAGATGCTGGAGAGGATGTGGAGAAATAGGAACACTTTTACACTGCTGGTGGGAGTGTAAATTAGTTCAACCATTATGGAAAACAGTGTGGCGATTCCTCAAGGAACTAGAAATAGAAATTCCATTTGGCCCAGCAATCCCATTACTGGGTATATACCCAAAGGATTATAAATCATTCAATTATAAGAATACATGCACACATATGTTCATTGCAGCACTTTTTACAATAGCAAAGACCCGAAACCAACCCAAATGCCCATTAATGATAGGTTGGACAAGGAAAATGTGGCACATATACACCATGGAATACTATGCAGCCATAAAAAAATGATGAGTTTGTATCCTTTGTAGGGACATGGATGAATCTGGAAATCATCATTCTCAGCAAACTGACACAAGAACAGAAAATCAAACACCACATGTTCTCACTCATAGGCAGGTGCTGAACAATGAGAACACGTGGAGACAGGGAGGTGAGCATCACACACCGGGGTCTCTTAGAGGGGTCAGCAGAGGGACAGTGGTGTGGGTGGGGAGGTTGGGGAGGGATAACATGGGGAGAAATGCCAGATATAGGTGACGGGGGATGGAGGCAACAAACCACCTTGCCATGTATGTACCTATGCAACAATCCTGCATCATCTGCACATGTACCCCAGAACCTAAAATACAATAATAAGAAAAGTAAATATGATTTAAAAATACATGACTGTAAAGTCTTTCTAAAGTACATGGGAAATGTAAGTGTATATGGAAACTAGTGGCTTTAGAGTAAATATAGATTTTTACATTGCATATCTAATCATATACTGGCAGTAAGAATATTACATTTACTGTATATAAGCACAAAAATTTATATAAAGTAAGTAGCTCATTTTCAGGTTCACCAGACAGTCAACACAGGGTTAAATCTGACAGCATACATACAGAAGACCTTTTAAGGTATTGAGTTCTCAAATATTTTCATCACAGCACAGCACAGAAAAGGATTAATAGTAACCTTAAGTCTTATTCAGATTTTATTCTGCTGATCCCAATATTTTATGAAATTCGTAGTTTTCTATGGTGTTTTTAAAAAATAAAATATACATTGCATTTTCAAAGAAAGACACTCCCATTTCTTCTATACTCTGCTACTCTTCTCAAGAGTTTATTTCTGACTGCAGATGTGTGGCATTTTTTTCCAGTACCAACTTGATTGTCTGACACCAGCCGGTGTCCTGCAATTCAACTCAGTTCTGATACTAACTGCCTGAAGTTAGTACAGATCTCACAGGTTAAGGGTTCTTCCTGCCTCATGTCAGAGGCTAGTCAGAAGTGATTTAAGTCCCCGTGTTATCTACAATTTGTGACTCACTTAGCTACACACTGGAGGTTCCTACAACTATCTCCCCAGGTTTGTTAATTTGCTAGACTGGCTCACAGAACTCAGGCAAACAATTTTCTTAACTAGATTATTGGTTTTTTATAAAAGGTGATAGCTCAGAAACATAGAGATGTTAGAAACCAGGGACAGGGAAGAAGATCAAATATATATTTCTTATTGTATCACAGACCTACATATTTGTCTTCATATTTTTAATTAATTTTTAAATACTAAATGCAGTTGGCACTAACAAAATAAAGGTTACATTTTAGCTATGGTTTTATAAACTTTATAATGATAATATTTCTCAACACACTCTCCCCACAAAAACCACTACAATACAGCTTTATTCTCTAACTAGAGTAGAAAAAAATTGTATTTAGTGGGCTGCTTATTTCTAATGTGAATAGTTATTTCTTAAGTTCCAGAGATGGATCTAAAATACTGGCAAAGACATCCACCACATGTACAATAAGAGTTCTCAAAAGAAAAAAAAAAAGGAAATAAGAATTAAAAGCCATAATGGAATAAAATTTTCTTGTAAAAAAGCAAATCTTGAAACTACATTCAAAGTATTCACTATGTAGCTAGACTGGCCAGTAAGTATGAGACACTAATAAAAAAAAACTTAAACTGAAAAAAGAGGATTTATGCATGCAGTCACAAATCAGGCTATCTCACCAATGACTGTTGCCAGAGTTATACAAGTAACTTTTAAAATATACTTAAGAATGATGATCATTAAAAAGTCAGGAAACAACAGATGCTGGAGAGGATTTGAAGAGATAAGGAACACTTTTACAGTGTTGGTGGTGAGGGAATGTGTTCGCTTTCTGGGTCCACAAGGGGGTGTGGTTTCAAGGGCAAGAACTTCCCAGGACCATGTCCCCTCCCCCCATCTCTCTCTATTGGGAGATTTAATTGTCTCTGTTTTAAATTTTTGCACATGCAGGGCGGTAAGAACCAAAGGTCAAGGAAACTCTTTTCATTGGTCAAGGGACTTTGGAGAAGGAGGGAATTCCTCCCAGGTTAAAAGTCCCTGTCTCCCTCATATGGGCAGATTTCCCCTCTGGGGTTCCCTTCTACCCAGTGTGGAAGCTGTTTTTCTCTCTCCTGAATTTTCTCCCTCTGGGGTCCCCTTCCACCCTCATGGAAGCTCCTAAATTCCCTCATGGAATTTTCTCTCCTAAATTCCATCTCTCTCTCTCAGTCCCCTTCCACTCAGTGTGGAAGCTGCTTTCGTCTCCTGGATTCCATCTTTCTGGAATCTCTTACTCAGTGTGAGAGGGGCTTTCTTTCTCTGGTTTTCCCCATTCTCCGAACTGTTCTCACTCAGTGTGAGAGCAGCTTCTCTTTCTCTCACTCAGTGTGAGAGCTAACTGTTTCTTTCTCTCTCCTCCTTTTTCTCTTTCTCTACCTAAGTAAATCACTTTCCATAAAAACTTTTTTGGGGTCTGGTATTTACTTTACAAGCACACCTGCCGTGGTCCCTTCTCATTCTCGAGAGAGCAGGAGACCAAGAGCCTATAACATTCTCTCTGGGGAGCTGTCCCCTGCACTCAAAATCTGATCACAATGGGACTGTAAATTAGTTAAACCATTGTGGAAGACAGTGTGGCAATTCCTTAAGGATCTAGAACCAGAAATACCATTTGACCCAGCAATCTTATTATTGGGTATATACCCAAAGGATTATAAATCATTCTATGATAAAGACACATGCACACATATGATTTTTATAGCACTGTTCACAATAGCAAAGACTTGGAACCAACCCAAATGGTCATCAATGATAGACTGGATAAAGATAATGTGGCACCTATACACTGTGGAATACTATAAAGCCATAAAAAAGAATGAGTTCATGCACTTTGCAGGGACATGGATGAAGCTGGAAACCATCTTACTGAGCAAACTAACACAGGAATAGGAAACCAAATACTGCATATTCTCACTCATAAGTGAGAGTTGAACAGTGAGAACACATGGACACAGGGCGGTAAACATTACACACTGGGGCCTGCCAAGGGATGGGGGGCTAGGGGAGAGATAGCATTAGGAGAAATACCTAATGCAGGTGATGGGTTGAGTGCAGCAAACCACCATGGCACATGTATACCTATGTAACAAACCTGCATGTTCTGCACATGTATACAGGAACTTAAACTGGAAAGAAAAGAAAGAAAAGGAAAAAGAAAATTAGAAAAAAAAATACTTAAGATAATGTGAACCAGTAATTTTTAAGCCAGTTATACAAACTTTTATGCGGGAAAACATTGTGCATGGTGGCTCATGCCTATGATCCCAACAACTCAAGAGGCTGAGCCTAGGAGTTCAAGACCAGCTGGGGCAACATAATCATAATGAGATTCCCTCTCTGAAAAGAGAAAAGTTAGCCAAGCACAGTGGTGCATACCTGTGGTTACTTAGGAGGCTGAGGTAGGAGGACTGCTTGAGCCTGGGAGGTTGAGGCTACAGGGTGCCAATATTGTGCCACTGCAGTCCAGCCTCAACAACAGAGTGATAACTTTTCTCCAAAAATAAATAAATAAATAATAATAATAAATTAAAAAGGAAAGAAAGAAAACCCTCACATGCACGGTAACATGCAAAAACTAAGGGAATATTGTATTGTTCTTATGGGTTTTTTATGAGTAATTTACTACAGAAATCAAGTGTAATTGGCTTATTGTGTCACCTCCATTGCATATTGCCAAGTGGGGAAAGTATTATAGAATTCTGTCATTTATATAAGTAAATGGATACTTATAGCTTGAAATACCTCATCATAATAGAAGTTAAGAATATAATTAAGTCTGTAGGTCTCAGGAACCAACTTGAAGTAACTCCTTCTGCTCAAAATAATGGGACAGTTTGAATATCAGTAATAGTCCATTGAATCAAAGCAATAAATCTATTGAATTGAAACACAACAGTTTTTTTCATTCTATGATAAAAACATACAATGTTACTTATGTTCTAAATTCTTTCTAAAAAGCTGAATCTGTTTATCCAACCTTTAGATGTAATTAAAATTTATATCTAAAGGAGGAAGAATATGTTAACAATGCAACAGTGAAATTATAAGCAAAAGTTGAACGATCATGACCCTACAGGAAAAAATGTCTGGGTATCTTCTATAAGGAAAAGACATGAGAAAATAAGTGACCAACATAAAAATTAAAAGAATCTTAAGCAACTTATGAACCAACAACAGTCCATCCACTGAATTTCAACCCTGATACTATCCAAAAAAATTATAAAATATTATAATTGGATAAATCAATAGTAACTTGTTGTTGAATCAAAAAGAATTATTGTAAATTCTCACATGTGATAATGGTATTGAGGCATTATATTTTTTTTTTAAATTATCCTTTAGTAACATATTGAAACAGTTATACTTTTTAATAATCTACATATGTAGAAGAATAATTTTTACATGAAAATAGATTAACAGTAAATATTCTAATTTGAAAAAATAAGATATTTCTTTCAGAGGTAGAAAGACAACAATATCTTTAAAGTTTTTCTAGTAAAATAATTAGGAAGAAGAAAGCAGTAAGGAACTGACTGTATTAATTTTGAAAAAGTAGTGATAACGGAAACATGCAAAACTGAAAACTTATGTTCTAAGACAATAAAATATAAATCACCATAACAATATTTTTATAAGAATAATATGCCAAATCGAGACTATCTCTTTAGCTGGGAAAGGGATAAACATCTATCAAAATTAAATATCAGTTTTATTAAGTATATCAATTTGAGAACATTGACAAATTTAAAGAAATTTGCTATTCATTAGAGTGATTTTTTTTCCTGATTTTTAAATGTAAACATATTTAGTAATTTCAATACTTTGTTGATTTTTATAAAAATAATTTTTAATTTTACTCTTTAATGGTTATAGTTTTGACTTTTTTACATGTAGAGAAATAGACACCTATTATTGTGAATTATTTGTTCTGATTTTATATCCTAGGTTTCTATTTGTTGTATTATTGGGACTGATAAGGACCAATGATAAATACTCTTAATATACTTTAATGGTTTACTGTTATAAGAAATTTTGTAATGCCATGATAGAGACAGCATTTTCATTAAATTAAATTATAGATTATAATTAAATAGAATGACGAAAAAATACAAACTAAAAGCAGCAATGTTTTAGAACTCAGATAAATTAGATTCCTTGGCAAACAATTCAAGAAGATGATAAACAGAATTTAGATAACTAAACAAAATAATTTTGTTTGTAATAACACCACTAAAGATTAATGATCTCTTTTAGGAAGTTTGATAAGTCAATAACATTATTTTATTTTGATAAATTGGTATCACAATGTTTTGCTTTCATAGGTATCCATGATGAATTATTTTAATTTAAAAGTTATGACTTTAAGTAGGGTGACATATGACAAAATATATATGTTTAATGAAAATTTTACAGTGTGTGCTTCAGTTCTACACACATGCTTGGCAATAGAATGAAAAATAATGTTACACAAAAACCTTGAAATGTATATTTACCAAGTGAATGTTTTAAAAATAATGTGAATAAATCATTAAATGTATTTATTTTGTCATTCTCATCCTCTTTTTATCTCTACATTTAGATTTATTACTTTTGAGCAGTACAGTCACAAATTATTACTTACTTATTATAGTTATATTCTGTTAGGTATACAGGCCTAAGACTTATTCAAGATGGTGAATAAGTTGATGAAAAAAATATTATAAATTCTATTCATAATTTTTATGATAAAGATATTCAGATTTCCTAAAATAGTATATTAACTCCTATTGTATACATATTTAACATATGTACTTTCTTATATTAAGATTGAATGTTTAACAAATTATTTTGGTAAAGACTCTTGGTCAAAAAATTTTAGAAAACAATGATCTAATGCCATGAAGATGCAAATAACTACATAGATATTAAAAATAAAGGTACAGTTTAAAATAATATGGATTACTAGGTGAAAAAAACCTCTTTATTAGCAATATTTATATTTTACATAGCTTGCATTTTAGAAATTTTAGAAATAATTCTATAAATATTCTCAAATTAACTATGGTTACAGTCTTTAACTTCATTCACATTGTATGTAAGTTGCTGACTGAAAATTTAGTTCATGTAATTGATGAAAAATGTTATGAAAACCATATTTTTTTATGTTTTTTATTGTTACTTTATACTAAAATAAATGTATTCATTAAATACAATTTCTCTTTAATATCTAAAAACATTAGATATTGCTTATTTAGGCATTTAAAAAACAAGTCACAAAATTATTTTTTATAAAATACTTTCCACATAAAGTATTTCTTGGGGTTATTTTTTCTTAGCTAAACAAAACAGAAGAAAGGGGGAAATGTTAATTTAGTATGAAAAATAAGGGCTAGAAAGCAAAATTGTATGATTGATTACAATGCTTTAGAGAATACCTATGCTGGAAACCAACATTAATGAAGTCCATTTGACCATGGAACCCACTGTAAGTGCTCAGCATCAGGCCTTTTTATTTTGTAATGAATCACAAAGATATATAAGCGCGTACCCAGATTATTTCTTGAGGTACGCAGTCATTGCTTACAAATTAATACTGTTTAAAAATCTGGAAACACATTTTAATAAGCTGAGTTTTTATGGATCTTTCTTATACATAGATTAGTATATAATTCTTTTAATCTTACTTCGATCTCTTAGCTTTTGATGAGATTTAAGACACTCGTTTTTAAGGTATTGCATTTTTTCTTTTCCATGTTCTAAGCTACACATCCTTCAGTATTTCTAAGGTCATACAAGCCTGCCCTTTTGTTGGAGCTTTTAAAAGTTTAATATCTTTCTTTTTCCTAATTTTGATGATAACTTCTTGCTACTTCAATTTAAAAGCTACTGCCAGTTTCCTGAGAGCTCTTAACATGTTTTTACTGCTTTGTGATGTACCATATTAACAGAAAAACAACAAAAATTAAAGAACTTTACTATGGCAATAAAGCAAATATTAACTCATGGGAGAAAAATATATGCTGTGCACATGTTATGGGATGATTATATTGATAAAATGAGAATTCAGAAATTTCTTAAAGTTGAAATTCTATTGAAGCTTGAATGTTTTTTATGGTAAGTTAAAAATTAAAAGCTGAAGTAATAGCCCAAAGAGGGAGCTCATGAATTCCATCAGGATGAAATGAACAATAGAAAATAATTCTAATAAAAAGAAATAAACATTAAGCAACATACAAACAATTATCTCAATTGTCATTATAAACTTAGTTGTCTTTTCTGGATACAGTACACAAATAATTTGCCCAGAATTTCTTTGCGTATTAACATGGCCAGTACAGCATGTTAACTTGTGGTTACTGAGAGATTGAAACACAGAAAACATATACAGATACAGGTTGGTTAATGCATACAGGCCTACAGCTTTTGGGAAACCTCAAGGTGCTTCATAATATGATTGATGCCTGAAAAATACTTGGTAACATCCAAGAACCATTTCTAATACAGTAAAAATATCCTCAATAAAATTGGAATAGAAGTAAGCTTCTGCAAACTTATAACAGCATCTATGCAAAACCTGAAGTTAATATTATACTTAATCTTATTGGTACTTACTAATACTACTAATACTAATTTTATTAGTACTTATTAATCCTAAAAATGAACCTAACTAAAATTCTAGTGCTCAGTTCAACAGGAAACTTCAGAGTTATTGCAATGAAAATAAATGCTATTTCAGATCAGCACCTTTAACAGCTATAATTCAACTTATAATGAATTATTTGTTACTATATATTTAACATAAATTAGCTTATTATGTCTTCATTTTTGAAATTCACTAGTGTCGGAGGTAAAATCCTCTTTAATTTTAGAAAATAATGTATGTATAACTAATAATATTAGAAAAATGATGCACACATGGCCAAAATATAACTCAGCAGCCCAATGAAGTGTATTATTAAAACAATTGTTAGATAATAGCAAAGTAAGTGAATTCTAATTTTTTTAAAAATCTGTACTATTTAATGGGAAAATCAGTAAATAATACAAAAATATTTTAGTAATGAGAGGGTTTTAAAGTAATCTCAAATTATATCCTAATTAATTCTAAATTAAATCTTGATTAATTCTATTGTCTACTCAGTCTTATGTCCATGAGTCTTCTGTTGGTATCCTAAGATATTTTGGCTTTCCTTAGTAGTAATCTTTATAGTGGAAATAGTAATGGTAATGTTTATGGAAGTGCTATCTATTATTATTCCTTTATTGCCATTATGAGTAGTAATTGTATTAGTACTTATGAATACAACTAAGAGTAATTTTAGTAATACTTATTTATTCTAATACTAGTTGTACTAGTGCTTATTAATTCTAAAAATGTAAATCAAAATAAGTACTAATGACAAATCTTTAATAAAATCATATGTCTTCAGTAACTTGCAGTGGGGAATAAAGTTTTTATATCACATTTATCAGAGGCAAATTGATATATTAAAAATCGCTCTTTGTTCTCTATGATTATATAATTCAAATCAAAGTAATAACCAAACATTCTTGTACTTGGGATTTGTTTGCTATTTTGCCACCTATTTACCTTTTAGAAAGCAAAAGATTACAATCTAAATTGTTATCCAAAATTACAGTTCTAAATTAAATTGAGAGCAGTTTAGTTCTATATCTCTGAACACTACAGTAGTGTAAATTTCAATACTAACTTCTGTGGATTTTTCTTTTGGTTATAGGGAAGAAAGGTAACCTCATTTTGTTCTTTAATTTATGCCACTCATGAAGATAGTAGTAGATATCATCTTATCAGAATATAACATTTTCCTAAGAGTTTTTCATAGGATGTTTCTTTTTCAGAGTTTTGAAGAGTTAGTTCAAAGAAAATAAATGGGTAGCATTATTTTTTTCTCGTATAACAATCCTATTAGTTTGTAGTTTGAGGATTGATTTCTAAAGAGATAATTATTTGAGGCTCATATTTCAACCATGAAGTTTTGTGTTTGTTATTATTATTTAAGCTATATTTTTTATTACTCCTCTTACTGAGTTTTATTATGTTCTGGTGGCAAGTCTGATTATTCTGTCTAAAGCAATGTTTACCTTCTTAAAATGATACCAGACTGCTACTGAAACCACCATGTCATGTGACCCTAGGCACAGCTTCTTATAGGTATGGTCCATCAATCTGAAGATTAGGAAGAAAGAACATAGTATATACTATTGAGTTTTGCATTTTTGTGTCTGTTTGGTTTATTTCATATACCTTATAAAACAAAGTCAGCGATGAGGAAGTGAGAAGAGATAACAGAAAGAAAATTATTTAATAGAAAAAGCAGATGGATTCTACCAATGTAGGGCATTTCTTTTCACTTGATTATTTTGTTTCAATTTGCTAAATATTTTTTACTATGTATTCCATTCTTTTAAATGGTAAAATTTGAGTAAAAGAAACAAAGGGTTTACTGATTTTATCTAATGTTGAGATGGGAAACACTGCCTTAGAAGTAGTAACGTTATAGTAACTGACATTTAACTGGAGCTTAGTTATGGCCACTGTTTATGCCCAGCATCTCTTTGGATTGCTCAGTGTCCAGGGATGTTTGGTCTCTACACATTGCTAACCGATCATAACCCATCTGTACCAGCTCTTAAATACTTTAAATGTCGCTCTTGATCAGACTATATATAAAATCAGATTACATATAATATTAATATCAAATTATATATACTATACCTATGTGTACTACATATTATATAAATGTGTATTTATATACAAATATTTTTATATTTATATAAATATACATCTAAATGTATAGACATTTATGTTGTATATGTATATATATGCACTATATATATACATATATATATATATGTTCCTTATTTCCTTCTCACCCAAATACTTTACTAGACCTTTACCAAAGTCATCAAGTATTTTCTGAACACTTATTTATAGTCAGTGATATACTGAATGTTCTTGTATTTCTGCTAGTGTGACTAGTACTAAATTTTCTACACTAGCATGAGAATACAAGCAATTCAGTCTTACAAATTATTTCTAAAAATTATTACATGTGATGAAACTTTTGAGATTGCTTTATTTTGATCCTACTTCATTCTATATACTGGAGTCTCAAGTTGAAATACCCAAGTATAAGCGCATAGAACCACTAGAAACCAAATTATCTATGGGGGAAAAAAGTGAAAGAAAAAGGAAAGAGCCTTTCTGAGAAAGACTCTTTAGTTTTTTTGTTTTTTGTTTTTTTTGAAGTGGAGTCTTACTCCAACGGCAGGCTAGAGTGCAGTAGCGCAATCTTGGCTCACTGCAAACTCCGCCTCCTGTGTTTAAGCGATTCTTCCGTCTCAGCCTCCTGAGTAGCTGGGACCACAGGCGCGTGCCACCACACCTGGCTAATTTTTCTTTGCATTTTTAGTAAAGATAGGGTTTCACCATGTTGGCCAGGATGGTCTCGATCTCTTGACCTCGTGATCCACCTTTAGTTTTTATAATTTTTGTTCTTTCTTTCTGGGTCTAATTAATGCTTGATTTAGAAACACGCTTGAAAGTCTAAACCTGGATGAACCACCTTGAGGGTTCAGAAGGAAGGCTAATGACTATAGCCATAAAGGCACCATCTCTCTTTGCTGACACTGGAGTAAAATTATTGAAATTATCAGAGCAGGAAGGAAAATCTTCAAGCAATTTAACCTTTGTGATTCAAGAGGGAATGCTAATTGCACTTACTCTAAGCGAAATGCAGAAATGACATAAAATCTATCTAATTTTCTGATCTGTGGATAACAATTCCGGCTTTCATCAGTAGGATTTGAAAATGTAAAGGCTTTCTTATCTTTTTGACATTTTATACCTCTATGGAGCTGTTGATTTTGCCATCTCTGCAGACTTCTTTGTGTATCTCTGAGTACCTAACTATGGAACTAAAGGTGGAGTTAGTGAGTAGAAACAGATCTTTTCAGTTTTTGTCTAGAGCTCTGGAAATTGTCAGTGTACTAAAAGAAGGATCATGGGACTTTTACATGGAGTGCTGATCATGAGCTAGGCCATTTTTGGTTAAGATGTTTTTACTAGAGGAATATAGACTACATGGTACTGCCTAAGGTAAAGAGTGGCAGAGTTTGAAAATACTGCAACATACAGAAACCATGCCCCTAAGTCTCTGTCACCTTTCCCTTACGCCTTGTAAAGGCAAGTGCAGCAGGACGTGGGTTCTGGGCAGGGCTCCAGCTGTTTCAAGCAATGCGACCTTTAATAAAACTTTTAATACTATTAGACTTCAGTGTCTTTATCTGTAAAAATCAAATTGTATAAATAGAAAAAAATTCCTCTAATTCTGTAATGTCATATGTACTCTATGTGTGCATTAATCTTAAAATATCATTGAACTAGTGATATAATGATTATTCAATTATGTAAATTTCTTTATTATTATACTTTAAGTTCTGGGGTTGCATGTGCAGAACGTTCAAGTTTGTTACATAGGTACACATGTGCCATGGTGGTTTGCTGCATTCATCACCCTGTCATCTACATTAGGTATTTCTCCTAACTCTATCCCTCCCTTATCCCCCCAACTCCCTGCTATCCCTCCCCTAGCTCCCCACCCCCTGACAGGCCCCTGTGTGTGATGTTCCCCTCCCTGTGTCCATGTGTTCTCATTGCTCAACACCCACTATTGAGTGAGAACATGCGATGTTTGGTTTTCTGTTCTTATGTCAGTTTGCTGAGAATGATGGTTTCTAGCTTCATCCATGTCCCTGAAAAGGACATGAACTCATTCTTTTATATGACTGCATAGTATTCCATGGTGTGTATGTGCCACATTTTCTTTATCCAGTCTATCATTAATGGGCATTTGGCCAAAATGCCCATCAATTATGTACATTTTAAAGGTAAAAAAAAAGAGGCAAGAATTATTTTTGAATGTGTCCCTTGTTGCATTAACATTCAGACAACCAACCCTAATCTCATTTACTGATTATAAATTGTCCTCATATGGTTCTAGCCTTTTCTTGAATACCTTCTAGGTATGATTTGCCAAGGCAAAAAGCCCACATAAGAAAACCAAAGCTGGGAAACCAAAGGATAACATATTTGCAGATATATCTTTATGTATTAAGAGTCTTCCTAAATGAAACCACATTCTTATTCTTTTCTTATATAATGTAATTTATATAATTTATTAATTGTATGACAAGCTGTCAAAATGGTAACATTCACTTGAAAATATTTCATGTGTTATTTAACTAGACAGAAATAAAAAATACAGAATGTTCCATTTAGAAAAGAAATAACTCTAGAATCTAAATTAAGTTTTGAATATTATTTAAGAATAAGAAAAATATTCAGTTAATCTTCATTTTGTTAGTAAAATTACTTGCATTTCATGTCACTTAAATAATAATTTTAGGTCTTTCATTACCATATGAATTGTATTATTGATTTCTCATTTATTCTGACACTTGTACTGTATCTAGCCAGTCGGGTTATACAGTGTTCAAAAGAAATCAGAGATATCAAATTGTTATATTTATACTTTCAGGAAACTTACCTGTTTCTTATTCATAAAAAATTTTGAACTAGAATTTCAACATATTATGTGAGTCCTTTGATAAACTAAATCCTCAGTCCAAAAATTGGATTTTAAAAACCAGAAAGAAAACACTTTTCTGTTCCTAAGGGGGATAAAGCAAGATCTCAGAACATTTATCCTTTATTTATGAGAAACTATAAGAAAGAAAATTTAAATGTAATTGATTCTTATCAAAGATATTTGAAGCTAATATATTGTAGACTGAAAAAATGTAGAGGAACTCATTGAGAGTAGATATACCACCTAGAATTAGATGGAGAATAACTAATACTTATTTTATTAAAATATGTTTGCAATTAGTGCATACACTATGCATTTAACCATATGTTTAACAATATTTTCTTAGAAATATTAATCAATGTCATTCGTACTCACTGCAACAATCCACTTAGCTTTCAGATCTGTCAATCAAAACTCTGTAGTGAGACTCTCGTCACACATAACTGCTTTGTAACCTAGGAAACGAACATGGAGCAGAACTGTGGAGTAGGAGACACCTCTTTCCTTCCTGTGGTTGCTGGCACCTCTTTGACTTAATTCTGCTGTTTAAACTCTTCTGACATTTGCCACATCAATGATCTTTACTGAAGTGTTTATATCACTGGGTTCAGATGCCCAGAGGTATTAACATTATGGTGATACTGTGGGAATGGTGTCTGGTGTGAGGCAACCCACTGCCAAAGGATAGTAGCAACCTCACTGAGTTACTTCAAGGACTGATGCCTGTAAAGGCATGGCTCATGTAGAGTTTCTAAAATCACATACAACAGTATCTGACTTGAGTGTTAGTTCATAGTAACCTCAACTTGCCTCATTTTTATAATAATAATGTAATAGTAATTTAAATAAAATTGATTTTGCTATGATTTTACATTGTACTAAACACGTCATTTTTGGATAACAATGTAATCATTAAAATTTTGATTATAATCAAATGATAAAATTCTATTATTTTAAAGAGGCCAAAATGTTGAGGATGTAAAATAAAATTTTCTTTCCATTTCAGTTTGATCAAATTATATCAGTACATTTTAATTAATACATTTAGTGTCTAACCTATTTGAAATAATTTAAGTATCTTATCAATTATTAATTTTTGAATAGACTCAAAATTAGGAAATATTTTTTAATAAATTCTATCCATGTTTATAACTAGGTATACATCATATTTTCTAGCTTTCGTTTGTGCCTTATAGCTTTACATACTGCTATCTAGAGGTATGAATAAAATGCTCATAACTTTCCAACTGATTAAAGTTTCTTAGAAATCTTGTGCATTAACATGGCTCCATAGGCTCTCATTTGAATTCCAAAGAAATCAAGTCCTCCTCTTAGTTTTGCAACCAGACTATATTTTTACAGTGAAGAAGCTATTCAACTACTAGGAGCACAGTGCATGACGTGATCCTCCCTCTCAGTGTCATTGCAGTTCCCAGTCCTTCTTCCAAAACACCATCTGTTCATTTTCTAGATGATAGCGATATTGCCTGAACAAGACAAACATCTCTGCTTTCACTGAACTTAAATCCTTTTGGGGAGTGCAGTAGGAAGTGAAAGAAAATAGATGAGCAAGCAAACAGAAAAATGCCTCAGGTTGTTAGTAGTGCTACGTAGGTAACTAAAATGCTGTCATGTGATAGGAATGCCTGGTTAGCTGATCCATTTAGAGTAGTCAGGAGAGATCTCTCTGAGATAGCGGCAGTGAAGCTGAGATACTAAGCCGAATTACAAAAAGCCAGCCATGTGAGGGCCGAAGAGCATTCTAGGTCATGAGAAGAGTTAATGCAAAGACCAGAAGGAAGACACTTGCTTGGTGTGTTTCGAGGATTTTAACTTAAGTTTCCTCTAATATAAAGGGCAAATAGAAAAGTGTTACAGATGAGGTCAGTGATATCTAGATAAAAACAGGGCATTGAAGCCAGAAAGAAGAGTTTGGATTTTTCTCCAAGTGAAAGAGAAAGGGCTTGAAATGAATCTGATTTATATTTTAAAAACACAATTTTCTCTGTGTAGTGAAAAAGGATTGTGGATGAATAAGAGTGGATACAGGGTAACTTGTTAGGAAATTGTTACAATGGATAAGCAAGATTATGCTGGCGACTTGGACTAGAAGCCTAGAACTCTAAAAGAGAGAGAAGTGCATGATTTTGGAATTATTTTGAGATCAGAATCTGCAGGACTTACTGATAGATGTGGTATAATTAGTGAGGAAGAGTAAATAATCAAGATTACCCTTGGACTCTGGAGGGAATGTGAACAATTGCTGTCAGATAGGTTTGCAGTGGTAAAGTTTAGTTTTAGATGTCTTGCTGACATCCACATGGACTCGTCAAGAAGGGGATTCATATATGAATCTAAAGATCTGGGGAGAAGTCAGTACCCGAGTTCAAATCAAGAAACGTTTGTAAGATAACATTTTTTTTTATTTGCTTACTTTGTGTGAATACCCTTACCACTTTTTTCTTGTTTGTGTAAATATTCCTAAGTCACTTAAAATCTGTGCTACTCTTAGAAACAGTTTTAATGCCTTTAACCTATTTGCCGAACTTGTTTTCCGGTAATACATTTGAGAAAGTTTATAATAAAGTAAATGTGAATAAGAAACTAAAATAATAATAATGATACATAACTTACATTGAGCACTTAGTATATTTCAAGAATTTCTACAAATACTTTCAGATGTCTGTTATCAAAATTAATAATCACAACAATCGTAAAAAATAACTTAATAAGAATAAGAAATCAAGACCTTAGAGATAAGAAGCAAATGGGCTAGCCAGGAGTATTAATGGTATCACTGTCATTGATCCCAATGTGAAAGTGGGTTCCCTGTAATGCATTTGACATAAATCTTGTGGCCAATATGGAGAAAACATAGTAGTTTTTCAAAGGAGACAATTATTATCCTAGTACTATTAACAAGACGATTCTCCCAGCAAGCATGTTATTTTGGCAGTATTAAGTTATAGAATTTACCTGTATTGCCATATTTAATTCATTGTAATCTGCATATTTTTTTCACATTTCTACCTCTCAAGAATTAGTATGACTATTACAATCATGAAAAACTAAGCAACAGTCAGGCAATCATAGTTGTCATTGGGCTTCAGAATTTGCAGAATATACATTTCAAAGAAAGACCTGGGATGTTAATGAAGTAATCTTTCAAGAAATGTTGATTCAGCAAATATTCCTGATGATACAGCGATCAGGTTGTGTGGCGGGGTACACTGAGTTGATGATCCTATGTCTTCATTCCATATGCAGTGTAATTTTGCAGTTCCCACTAGGAATGAGTGAATTAGTTCATCCCTAATCTTGGCCAAAACAAGAGCCTAAAACTGGGCTCTTGTTTTGGCCAATGAGAAATTAGTAGACATCACGTAAGCAGAGGCTTGAAAAGGCCTTGTTCTCTTGCACATATGCCATCAACATAAGGATATCCTTCCACCATCTTGCTGTAAGATGAGACGTAAGTGGAGATGAGATCACCTACCTCCATGGGCCAATAGCCATCCAGCCCTGACAGGTAAGTAAACCTAGCCAATTTCAGCAAAGCCATGTAGCCAACATCCAGACAACTACAGCTGCATGGGCAGTAAATGTTTATTGTTTTATGCCTCTGAAGCTTGGGCAGTTGGTTACTCAACAAAAGCTAACTGATATTTCTAGAAAAAAACAGGCATCAACCAACTCAGAGATGAAAATGATTCAGAAAATTTATACTCTGAGTATGAAAACATTTTAGAAACTACTGAACCTATTTATTTTGCTAATATTTTCACTTTTTACATAGGCACAACAGAGGCATACAATTTTAAAAATCTGCCTACATAAGTCTAAAACAACTCTTATCAGTAATACAAAATGAAAAATCTGAGGTAGAGAAAGAAGCAGTACTTTGTAGTTAAATTGCACCATGTTGTTTCTTCGGGGTACACTAAATCTAGGTGGGTCTTACAGTCGATTGAGCCCCTATAGTACATGTAAGTAAATGATTATATCATTTCAATGTCCATTTTTTTCCCTTGAAAGGCAGGGACCATCTCATAAACTTCACCAGATTAATCATAAGCCCTCTTGCTTTTATAATTAATAAATATTGTTCAATCTGTGTCTATAGGACAAAAACTTTAATAAATAATTAGCTAACTTGCCCTTTTGACCATCACCATCCTTTTTCACATAGTTCTATGGACTTCAGTATTCAAATAAAAAGATGCCAATTACTTCATCTGCTTTTATTTTTTTATTTATTATTTGATGTGGAGTCTCACTCTGTCACCCAAGCTGGAGTGCAGTGGCATGATGTCGGCTCACTGCAACCTCCACCTCCAGGGTTGAAGTGATTCTCTTGCCTCAGCTTTCCAAGTAGCTGGGATTATAGGTGCCTGCCACCACTCTGGAATAATTTTTGTAATTTTAGTAGAGACGGAATTTCACCATATTGGCCAGGCTGATCTCAAACTCTTGACCTGAGGTGATTTACCTGCCTTGGCTTCTCAAAGTGCTGGAGTTACAGGTGTGAGCCACCATGCCCAGCGTTCATCTGCTTTTAATATAGCACGATGGTATGACAAAATGGGAAGATACTGGAAGTTGTCTGAGAAATTTACTTATTTCAAAATATTATTATTTGAATATTAAGTTTTCATGAGAATAGAAATCAATTTACTTTGTATTTGAAGAATCACTAGTTAAAATGCATTCTCTCATAAAATGTTTGTCATTGGTTGAATGTCACCAGGTTTCGTAGTTGTTTACTTTACTTTTTATTTTCATGTGCAATGTGTTATTGCTTTCTAATGTTGGTTTATAGTAGAATTTATGTTTGTAAATACTGTCACTTGACTTTTCATGCAAGTTTTGTTAACACTACCAAAGAAATGATAGAACTCATTTCTACCCAACCATTCCAAATTCTAGGTGCTCCTTGAGTTTCAGCATGTGTAATTCTGAATGGATGGTAAACTCTTAAGATAAATTCTAGAATTTCTTTTACACTAACCTGATTGTACATTTTTAGAGGGATATGTAAGTCATCAAAATGTTTCTGACATTATATGCCTGACTATTATTTAATAATAACCTCTTGGTTAGAAACCACAAAATGAAGATCTGTGCAGGTAAATTTAAAAAAAAAATCTTTAAGGATCTGAAATAAGAAGGACGTATGTTTATTTTTATTTTTTTAAATACAGGAGGTGGAATGTTTAGGCCCTAATTTTCTTTGCTAATAGGTTTCTCTGCATTATTTTTTAAAAAGTGAATTTTTAAAAAGTAAACATTTTGGATAGGCATTAGATAATTAACAGTTTTTAAAAAATCATCTGTTAAATAGTTTAATGAAAACTAGTAAAAATTATTGGTCTTTGGCCTTTGTCATCTATTGCTAAATATCTTGTTTTACAATTATCAATCAAATTTTAAATGTGCATCTTTCTGATACTTTTTAAAATAAAACATTTTCATTTTGCATAAGCGTTATACTTATATTAGAAATATTGTTTCAATTTTCAAGACAGACTTTACTTTTTATAAGGGGTTAAGGGACTGTTAAATTTTGTTTAAATTAATTATATACAAAGTTAACAACGTTCTACTTTCTTACCATATGAAGACATGCCTTTTATTTCAAATCACAATGCTTTATATAAATTATGTGGATTATTTTGGAGAAAAATGTATGTGGAGTTAACAGTCTTCAAAAGAATATGCTTATAGGTGATAGTTTATGAATTGATGTCTCTTGCTTCCTGGCTCTTTCCCTTTGGTTCCACTCTACACCTTACCAGTCCCCTAGGAGCACTGCAGTTCCTGATGTTTCCATTAAGCTTTGTCCATCATTCTACCTACTTTGATTCTTTTTTGTGTTTTGCAACAGGCTGGAGTGCAGTGGGGCAATCGCGTAGTGCAGTCACCCAGGCTGGAGTGGAGTGGTACAATCTTGTCTCACTGCAACCTCCACCTCCCAAGTTCAAGTGATTCTCCTGCCTCACCCTCCTGAATAGCTGGGATTATAGGTACAGGCATGCGCCACCACGCCTGGCAATTTTTTTTTTATTATTTTTAGCAGAAACAGCATTTCACCCTTGTTGGCCAGGCTGGTTTCAAACTTCTGACCTCAGGTGATCCACCTGCCTTGGCCTCCCAAAGTGCTGGAATTACAGGCGTTAGCCACTGTGCCCGGTCCCCACTTTTTTAATCTTCTATAAATTTTTCATCACCTGTAGACACTGTCATATAGCAGTTTTCTTATTACAAATTTGTCACTCAGTTGTCTCGTATAATTTTTTAAGTGAAGCCATAAGCATCTAGATAACAAAAATAATACCTTAAATCTGTATGTTCCATAGCAATTAGCTTCAAACAAGAAGCTATAATTAATGTGTGGAAGAAGAGAGACAGAAAGATTCTCTATTTCAACCTTGAGGTCAGTGGCTCTTAAAGAATGTTAAGTCTGCAGTTTTATTACAGAGGCCTGCCATATTGATGTTTTCCCAAGTTATGAATAACAATGATGAAAACAAGAAGAATAACTGCTGTTTTTAATGCCAACTGTGAACTAGAAATTGCACTAAAGTAATTGTGTAGGTCATGACCTTTAATCCTTACAAGAAGGCTGTGAGGGAAGAATTACTGCCCTATAGCAAAGATGAAGAATTTGAGGATTTTGAAATGTTAGATGACTTAACAAATGTCAACTTATAACTACTAGGTGGCAGATTTGGGCCTTAGAATCACATGGGTTTAACTTCAGAGCTTGTGCTCTTAACCCACTAGCATGCCCTTAGAGCATTCTCTTCTGATACATAAAGCTTAATAAATCAGAATGGTGATTCATTATCTTAAACTGGGAAATTTAAATTCTCAATTGAGTATTTTCTGATGAACTGTTGTCATTTAGAAACCTTATGCTTCTGTTTGTATTAATCACTAATGTGGTTTTCACTGTTGCATTTTATGTGGAATGTCCCTTTTTTGAATCTGAGGGTAAAGAAAAGTTCTCAGCAAAACACTATAATGTGTGGAAGAAGTAGGCTCATTGTTATCAGTTAACTTTAGGGGTCTGTTAGTCCATTTTTACACTACTGATAAAGACATATCCAACACTGGGTAATTTACAAAAGAAAGAGAGTTATTGGATTTACAGTTTCACATGGCTGGGGAGGCTTAACAACCATGTTGGAAGGTAAGGAGGAGCAAGTCACATCTTACATGGATGG
The DNA here is from genome assembly GCF_009761245.1 of Sapajus apella. Taxonomy (NCBI): domain Eukaryota; kingdom Metazoa; phylum Chordata; class Mammalia; order Primates; family Cebidae; genus Sapajus; species Sapajus apella. The sequence goes on along the minus strand of NW_022436981.1, from coordinate 16,346,121 downwards.
CAGCAAAGAGAGCTTATGCTGGGCAACTCCCGTTTTTAAAATCATCAGATCTCATGAGACCCATTCATTATCAGAAGAACAGAATGGGAAAGACTCACCCCCATAATTCAGTCATCTCCCACTGGGTCCCTCCTATAACATATGGGAATTATGGGAGCTACAAGATGAGATTTAGGTGGGAACACAGAGCTAAACCATATTATTCTGCACCTGGCCCCTCCCAAATCTTACGTCCTCACATTTCAAAATCAATCATGCCTTCCCAACAGTCCCCCAAAGTCTCAACTCATTTCAGCATTACCTTAAAAGTCCACAGTCCAAAGTTTCATCCAAGACATCTTAGGCATTCTGCCTAAGAGCCTGTAAAATCAAAAGCAAGTTAGTTACTTAATAGATAGAGTGGGGATACAGGCATTCCAAAGGGGAGGAATTGGCCAAAACAAAAGGGCTCCAGGCTGCATACAAGTCTGAAATCCAGCAGGGCTGTCAAATAATTTAGCTCCAAAATGATTTCCTTTGACTGACTCCATGTCTTAACATCTAGGGCACGCTGAAGCAAGAGGTAGACTCCTATAGTCTTGGGCAGCCCCACCTCTGTGGCATTGCAGAGTACAACCTCCCTCCAGGCTGCCCTCATGAGCTGGTGTTGAGTGTCTGCCACTTTTCTGGGCACATGATGCAAGCTGTCAGTGGATTTAACATTCTGGGATCTGGAAGATGGTGGCCCTCTTCTCACAGCTCCACTAGGCAATGCCCAGTGGGGACACTGTGTTGGGGCTCCCACCCACCATTTCCCTTCTATACTGCCCTAGCAGAGGTTCTATGTGAGGACCCTCCCCTTACAGCAAACTTCTGCCTGGATATCCAGGCATTTTCATATATCTTCTGAAATCTATGGGGAGGTTCCTGAAGCTCATTTTTCTTGACTTCTTTGTACTTGCAGACTCAATACCACATGGAAGATGCCAAGGCTTGAGACTTGCACCCTCTAAAGTCTGAGCTCTATGTTGGCCCCTTTCAGCCATAGCTGGAGCAGCAGGGGCACAGGGCACCAAGTCCCTAGACTGCTCACAGCATGGGGACACTAAGCCTGGCCGACAAAGCCAATTTTTTCTCCTAGGCCTCCTGGCCTGTGATGGGAGGGGCTTCCATGAAGACCTCAGACATGCCCTAGAAACATTTTCCTCATTGTCTTGGTGATTAACATTTATCTCCTCATTACTTATGCAAATTTATGCAGCAGGGAGTTTTTCCTCAGAAAATGGGATTTTCTTTCTATCACATTGTGAGGCTTCAAATATTCCAAACTTTTATGTTCTGTTTATGTTTTGAAACTGAATGCCTTTAACAGCACCCAAGTAACATCTTGAATGCTTTGTTGATTAGAAATGTCTTCCACCAGATACCCTAAATCATTTCTCACAAGTTCAAAGTTCCACAAATCTCTAGGGCAAGGGCAAAATGCTGCCAGTCTCTTTGCTAAAACATAACAAGAGTCACATTTGCTCCAGTTCACAACAATTCTTCATCTCCATCTGAGACCAACTCAGCTTGGATTTCATTGTCCATATTTTTATTGCCATTTTGGTCAAAATCGTTCAACTCTCTAAGGAATTCCAAACTCTCCCACATTTTCCTGTCTCTTTCTGAACCCTCCAAACTGTTCCAAACTCTGCCTGTTACCCAGTTCCAAAGTCGCTTCCACATTTTTGGGTATCTTTTCAGCAGCACCCCACTCCATGGGTACTAATTAACTCTGTTAGCCCATTTCCACACTGCTGATAAAGACATAGCTGAGACTGGGCAATTTACAAAAGAAAGAAGTTTATTGGACTTACATATCCACATGGCTGGAGAGGCTTCACAATCATGTTGAAAGGCAAGGAGGAGCAAGTCACATCTTATGTGGATTGCAGCAGACAAAGAGAGCTTGTGCACGGCAACTCCCGTTTTTAAAACCATCAGATCTTGTGAGAACTATTCAATATCATGGGAATAGCATGGGAAAGACCTGCCCCATAATTCAGTCATCTTCCGTGGGGTCCCCCCGACAACACATGGGAATTATGGGAGCTACAAGATGAGATTTGCATGGGGACACAGAGTCAACCCATAGGAAGGGGATCACTGTTTGATATTCCCATCCCTCAAACCTCAAATCAGCTTGTATATACTACTAAGGAGTTGAATCCTTCTCTGTATTGATTATACTTAAAATTTATAGACTTATAATAAACATAGTCATAGCCATCATAGTTAACTTTTGAGCATTATTCTAAATACTATGTACTTATATATTTTATTCCTCACAAAATTTCAATGAGATATTTACTGTTACTGTCCTCATTTTCATAGGGGCATTAGAATAAAATATGTAAGATAAATTACCGATTGTCACATGACTAGGAAAAGAGAGTCTTTTGTTTACCTTTAGGTTTATAGAAATTTCTCTCATGTCACAAAACCCAAAATACTTGATACTTTTTAAAAATACCTTACTGAGGCACGTTATATCTGGCTGAAAATCTGCATTTTATTTGCTTAAGTGACCTTGAATGCAAGCATTATTTCTTCTTTAATGAGAACTTTTGTGATTCAGCCAACAGTAAAATTGTGTGGTATTTTAATCAGCAATATGTTACTTTTTCTGCTCTTTAATTTGTGAAGCTCCATTTATACATATAGTCAATGCTCAGCATTTTTAACAATATGAAATTCATTTTGTATGTTTATGTTGTATACTCAAATCAATTTGTATGTGGTATTTTCTATACTTTTGCAGGTTCTCCCTACTGGATTTTGCCATTTTACAATAGAGAGCACAACATATGTATTTTAATTTATTATTTCTACAGTATCAAATATGCCTTTAGAAATATATCACAGATATGAAAACAAAAAACAGCAGGTTTGGGTTTCCTTTAACTTATGGTATTGAAGATTTGACTTTAAGAAAAGCCTCCTCATTGACTGTATGTCTGTTTTTCAGCTGTTAAACTTCTCCTTGTGCATTTTGGTTCATATTCCTTAAAGAGGTATATGTATAATACATATTTATTCTTTACAGAAAAAGCTGTGTGTTTTAATGGTTTTCTTCAGAATGTTAATTTTACATTTAGTTTCACTTTACATTTTTAATAAGCAATAATTAATTAAACAGATTAAATTTTGCATGATAATTAAGCATAAATAAAAATGTGGTCTGTGTCGTCAGTTCTCATACACCCAATTAGGCAGAGAAGTAAATTCATCCATTTTATAAAAAACAGTTAAAGCCTATATATGACAAAAATTTTTAAAAAATCAAAATGTGAAAGAGCTGTAACCAACACAGTAATCTCTCACAGCCACTTTGAATAATTATGGCCGAGTAAAGGGCCTCAGAACTGTCCCACAGATATCAAAGTCTGGAGAAAATATTTAAACAGAAAACTTATTTAAGGAAGATGAAAAGTAAATCAAGGTTAAGTAGAAGATGGAACTTCTGCTTAATGAAAGAGTCCGGAGAAATGGAAGAGGCTTAATTTTTGAAAAAGCACAACTGGATTGGGAAATATTTGTTTTTGTTTTTGTTTTTGTTTTTTAATCTTTTTGTCTGAGGAGGCTTCCCAGCCTTTCTCCTTTCTGGTTATAATGGCAGCAGAAACATGAAAGGTAGCCTGTCTGCCTGTCTGATCATGAAAGCAATATCCAGTTTCCCTTACATGTAAATGCATACACACACACACACACACACACACACACACACACACACACACACGAATACTAGTTTTATATTGGTTAATATTGCCTATCATGACTTTTACATTTTTTAACTTTCAGTATATTTGAGTTTTGGAACACTAAGCTGGAGTTTTAAAAATTTAATAATGTCTCCCTTATGCTTTGGGGCTTTATTTTATTTATGTTTGCTGGTATATTTTGATGATTCCACCATCATTCTTAGATACCTTTATTAGATATCTTTTGCTTTATTATTTTTTCCTGGTTTGTCTTCTTTTAAATTAACAGAAATTTGCTATTTAATTTTTCTGTATATATGTTTGAAAGTTATACATTCTGTATTATACTTTATTAGTTAGCTTTAAAACATTTACTCTGGCCTGATAAAGGATAAAGCAGATCAATATTTTAATTTCACCCATGAGCAATGGAAGAATTAAAGATACTTTATTATTGTCTGCTGAATAACAAATGTTATGACATTCAGTATTTTAGCAGTATGTGTGTGTGTGTTCTAAGCCATGTTTAGTTGTTACTGTATTTTTATGTAGCCTTTGATTAGATGTATCTCTGTGCTTCTGAATTTCTTTCCTCATTCCACCTCCAGCTCTGACCTTCATTTTTAGTTGATTTATTCCTTCTTGTAATTTTTTTTTTTAGTAATTTCTTTGGAGAAAATGAGACTTAGTTTTATTTACCTGAAAATGTTTGTCTTCCTCTCTGTCTTACAAGATTCATTTTTGCATCTATAACTTTAGATTGGCAGTGTTTTACTCTCAGAATTTCAAATTTATTACTATATTTCTTTTGGTCTTCCATTGTTGCCTTTAAGAAGTCTGTGTCAGTCTCTGTAGTTCATGCATAATCTATCACTTTTAGATTTTTTTTTTTCCTGTTCTACAGTTTCATTATTGTATAGTCTAGAGTAAGCTATTAAAAATTTATTCTGCATGAGATTTATTCTTGACTCATTTTTTAGAAAATCTTAGCCCATAGAATATTTCTTTTTCCCAATTCTCTTTTCTACATTGAAGGCTGCTATGGAATATATGTTAAACAGTCTTATTGCATACTCCATTTCTTAATATTGCTTTCAAATTTTTAATCTCTTTGTGTCTCTCTGTTGTATTTGGTATAATTTCTTCAGTGTTTAGTAATCTCTTAAGCCGTGTATTATCTCAAGATTTCTTCATCTATTGAATTTTATATTTTACCAATTTTGTTATTTTCATTTCAGGAAGTTCTATTTAGTGGTTTTTACATCTGCTTTATCGTTATTTTTTTTTCTTGCACAACTATAGGTTTTTTATTTGCATGATTTACAGTTAGAACCTTATAAATATATTGTAATTATATATTCTTTGTTGATGATTTCAAGATGTAAAGATTTCAGTTTTTATACACATTTGGTTTTGTTTCATACCCATTTGGAAAAGCTTATATTTTTAGTGTTACTAATATTTAAGTGAAGTTGACTTTTGGTCTCTAAAGACTTTTCTTCCTCTCTTGTAAGTCTATAAATGTACTGAAAGGTATGTTTGTTGTAATTTTCTACAAGGAAAAATTGTATTTTAGGTGATAGCTCTTCAAAATATTCTGTTTTTTCTATTGTTAAAACACATTGGAATAATTTGATTTTATTTTCTTATAGGACAGATAAATTGTAATTTTTTAATTGGAGAGTATTGCAGTGTCTTCAAAAAAATGACAAAAATAGAAATGGCAAACAACAAAAATTAACAAGGTTAATAACAAAGATATCTTTACATGTCAGTTATATTTTAGTTATAAATAAAATCAGTTCTGTAACTGAATTTTTCCTTTTAAGTAGTTAGTTTGCAAATGTTACTTTGTTGATGAGGAAGATGGGTGGATTGAAAAATCACTTATTATATTGGCAGACATAACCCTACTAATCAATACCATTAATATGATATATACAGTAACAACATCAAGAGATTGTAATCAGACCTTCAGGCCTCTTAAATGAACTTTAAAAATGAACGTGTGTTGCTTTTGTTTAAATTAAAGGAAAAGACAGCTGGGATTCTCAATCATAAAGTTGAAAGATTTTCTGCTCTCAGTAAATAACTTGAGAGTTTAGCTAACAAGAATTACATTTTACTTGAATAAATGATTTTGTTCTAAAATATAGAATCCAAATGTTATTTTATATTATTTTATTTTTTTGAAAGACAGAGTCTCACTCTGTCACCAAGGCTGAAGTGCAGTGGTACAATAGGAGCTCACTGCAGCCTTGAACTCCCAAGCTCAAGTCACCCTTGGGACTATAGGCAAATGCCACCATGCCTGGCATTTTAAAAATTTTTTATAGAAATGAGGTTTTACTGTATTGCCCAGGCTGGTCTTGAATTCCTGAGCTCAAGCAATTCTATATTTTACAAATGTAGAAAACCATCAATTGGAAACAGTGTTATTAAGAAAGATAAGGACTATTGTCTTAATTGGAAATATGTTTACAGGCAAAGAAAAATGAGTTAGATAATCAGTTGGAAAAAAATATGTGATTTTGCCAAAAAGAAAAGGGATTCATTTTTATATACATTAGGTTTTAACTATGAATTTTTTACAGATGAGTGAATAATATCTACTAAATCCTAGAATGGTTTGATAAAATAGAAGAATTAGGAAATTTTAATTGTCTCAATTTTCTAAATCACGTTATTTTAAAATTGTGTTAGAGAATATCATATTTTAACTTAATATGTAGGCAATACATATAGTGTTATGACATTTGTGACTAAAATGTAATTATACAGAAAGAACATGCAATAGATGAGACTTTGTTGATAATGCCATTTTATTACCTTCTTTGTAATTTTTATTGAATCACTGACATTTTAAAATAATTATAATGAGTTTTGCATTGCTCTATTACACATTACAATTGAAATGTTCACATAATTTATTTTTCCAAAGAATATATAGTATTTAAAATACTGTATTTAGAGTGTATAGGTTAAATACTGTTATTTAGAGTGATGTGCGTATAAAGGAGGAAAATAATTTTATAACATTAATGTAGAAATTGTTGTAGATAGCAAAAATGATAGAAAAGACAGTTAGTTTTGATGTTTAATGAACATATTTGAAAATACATTTTTATCAAAAAAGTATCCCAAAGGACAGCTGATGCACAGATATATAATAAATTTTAAAAACCTTACTTTTTATTTTATTATTTCAAGCAATAGCAATGTACTGAGAAAAGGACTCATCCAGCCAATATTATCATCTTACTTCACTCATGATTTATTTTTAATAATACAAAATTTTAGAGACCCATAAATATCAAACACCTTTGGTGAATTTTTTTAAATCAGTGTGGTGATTATGCTTCTTAATGCCCATAAAGGAAGCTTAAAATGTCAAAACTGAATGGTTTCAAATGTGTGCACTTTCTGATTACTCAAGGTAATCACAAAACGTGCTCTAACTATTCAGTAAAAGCTTTACAGATATCAAGGAACATTACACTTTCTATGCTTCAGCTAAAGTGAGTACAGTCTCATAATGTGCTAAAATTTAATTTTCCCTTTGATCTACTTTGCAAGTTCACTTGCTTCTTTCAAATAATTTCTCAAATAACCTCCTTTCAGTAAAAGCCATGCAAGATAATCTTCTTTTCAACCTAAAGATGAAATAGATGTGTCATTAGTAAGCACAAAGAAAATTGAAACAAAAATTCAGTAACTTTTCACCTCTGAGATTTGTTCACCTGAGTGTTATTTTAGTTCAATTTCTGTATGTGTCATTAATGTTCACACAGACCTTCTATTTGGTATTTCATCGAAAGACCAAATTAGTCTGTTCAAAGTCAACAAATTCTGGAAGTAATACCAGCAGAGTCTATGAATGACTTGCATTAACATTGAAATGTGAATATATTTACCAGATGTTAAAATGTAATCTTATTACATTAAGAATATGGACCATGCTAAGTATCACTTTGTTGTCCTAGTTTTCTGTAAACTTTTTCCACCCTGGACAGTTTCAAGTTAGCAATTTTATCCTATTTTTCCTAAAAATATCTGTTATTTTGAAAAATATTTTTATTTTTCCAATATATTCCATGTTTTTAATGCAGTGTCACAGTAAGAAGTGCACCACTAGGTTAAAAAAAAAATGAATGGTTTTAAGGATTTCAATTTTACGTCATACCCACAAAATAAACTTTCTTAGTAATACTGTATTAATAGAAAATAGTGTGTCACCTTTTTTGAGGAAACTCTGTTTAGTTGATGGTTTTTAAACTTTAACCCTGAGTCTACTGACCCACTAATGCCACTAATTATGCTGAAATCTAATTTACATGTTCTTTAAGGACTTTGCTCTTAAGTTGTTTATTTGTTTTACATTTCACTAATTATTTAAATTGTCCTCAAGTAAGGCGATCAGAATACAAGAAGCTTCTCCAAGAATGTCTGAATGAGGCCAGGAAGGGCTGCTTCTCAAACCCACACATTATTGCTCAAGCACAAATGGTGGCTCTTGTCAAAGTCACTTTGGGTTACTTTTGCAGCATCTTCCTATTCTTAGTTTTTCTGTTGAACCATTTGTATGTCAACTAAACATATTTCTGCTGAATTTTTGACTGATTTAATAGTAGCAGTTTTTCATAATAGCCAACTTTGTTTTTATTTTTGCTATTCAAAGGCCATGCTTTTCCAATTTTGAATTGTTTGAAAATTCAAAATGTTTTGAACATGTGACACTGACTGAGGCCATGAAGCACCTCTATTTTGGAAGAACCTCACAAGACCGCCTCTCTGCTGAGGTGCTCTACCTTCCTGCCCACCTGTATAAATCTTGCCAGGCACCACTTTCTGCAGGAAGCAGTCCCAAAGTTGAACCATTAGCATCTTTTTGTCTGATTCCCTACACTCTTTTACTGGACATCTGTAAAGCTTATATTTGACCATTTACATGAACACTGATTTAACGCTCTCAAATCTTTATGGTGCTTGATTTGATACACTTTTCTAATTTTCCTATCATTTCTTTGACAAATACCAAATTTTCAGTTTAATTGTGGAGCTCATTGTTGCTTATTCTTTCAACAATAATGCAATTAGGAGAGACAGTAAAAAGTGAAAAGCTTACATTCCAAATCCATACAACTAATATTTTGTTAGAATCTGTGTTGAGAAGGATTCTGAGGTTGCATTTAAGTTTAGCGGGGGGGTGGGGGCAAATGGGATCAATTAGTGACATTTACTAGGGTGTATGACTTGGGAAATGGTATAACTTTTGCTGCATATTTGCCTATCACTGGAACTAAATGAGTAGTTCAAACCTTTTTAAACCAGAACTCATGGTACGAAGTATGTTTTATGTCATGATACAGAACGCACATGTGTGCACACGCTCACACATATACACACTCACACAATTGTGGTAGTCTATATAAGGCCCCCTAAAGATGTCCATATCATCCTAATCCCAAAAACTCTAAAGAAGTTATCTGACATAGTAAAAGAGACTTGGAGATATAATTAAGTTAAGGATCTTGAGATAAGAATATATATATAAAAGAATAATTTTTGTTTTGTCTTTATAGTAGTAGAAAAATAACTATAATGTCCTTTGATTTTCACTGTAATATATCTAATATCTAACTTTAATTTTGTTTCTGATTTTAATAATAAAGATACCTTTCTATAATTTAACAGCTTTTTACTGGCTTTAAAATTCATTTTGTTCTAATATTGCCACAACTCACTTGGTCAAATAATTTTTTATCTGAGTTGGTAGACTTAAATTTATGCAATTTGTGGGATATTAAAAATATTTGTAATCTTAAGCACTGTAGAAACTAATTGTGAAATTTAAGAAGGATCATAGCTTTGGATCCATAAAATCCAAAGCTATGTGCCATGACACATCCAAAGGTATGTGTTTTTGGTATACCCAAAAACGTGTGCCACAGCATATAAGGGAAGGAAGTATACTGAAAACAACTTTAAGTTATATCAGCATTATTACTCACAATAATGATGCTTGACCAGATATGAATTTATGGAAATGGTTCTCCATACATACATAACATAATAAATATCCATTTCAGTAACTATGAAAACCTGAATTAGAATTTTTATTTACAGGATTGCTTGTTTGCTAATACAGAAAGAAAAGTTAGCATTTCTCTGGGCACTTAAATAAAACCACTTGAGGATGATTTTATTTAGGTTAGAGGTTAGAAATTAGTGACCCGATTTGTATCCTGATGTATATGAGTCAGGTCATTGGTTAGGTCAGTTTGTAAGTGTAGTTTTGTTTCTTTCATCCCAATTACTAAATATTTTCAACTTGATCTAGACTTTGCCCTAATGCAAGAAATAATTTTAGTCAACTTGTAAGCACATAAAGGTAACAAGTTCAAAACAAAATAAATGGGAAAATGTAGGCATATGAAACATAAATTTTAGAAATATAGCTAAGCCGAAAGCTTATAAGATATAGTTAAAAACATATATGCACATATATATGTGTATATGTGTGATGTGTATCTGTTCATATATGAGATAAAGTTATACTTTGAAGAACAGGCAGTATTTTGTATGAGTTTGAGGTCAACGTTTGAAGCAAGAAAGGTCAAGAGAAGCAGAAAGCCGTTTTGTCCTGGAGTTTTTCTGATTAATTCAAATGCATTAAAGTTTTTATTTTCTTTCTAGCCAAGGTGACTTTTTTAATTATTGGCATGAATTTGGAAAGCACAGAACAAAAGAGAAAACACACACAAAAACATACTAAAATGATATGCCAGAAAGAAAGACTAAAAAAATACTTTCTGGAACTCGTTATCTGTGTATTTTGGTTTAAAGTGACCTCGAAAAATAAAGATCAAGAAAAACATGAGATTTCCATTTTGGAAAAAAATGTCCCAACAAATTCGGCATATTTGGCCATTTGGTTTTGTTCATAAGATAGAGATTGAGTATTACTTAAAACAAAAATGTAGATCTTATGACAAAAAGAAAATCTCATTTTGCTAGAGGGAACTGAATGTCTTCTAGACACCTTTGACTAAAGTTTTCAAGAGTGTAAGAAATAGCAGCTTATTATCGTATGAGTAAAATATCTTCAATGAAGTATGATTACAAAATGATTGACTGAAATAGTTGTTCAGTGAATTAATTCAGTTGCTTTTCACTCTTTAAAATTGCCTTAATTGAACTGCCTTAAAGATTTTTTATTTTACTCATGGTTTTTGAGACTGCTTTGAAGTTTTCAATAAGTCTTCCTCATTCAGGTTCTTAATTTAACTAAATGTATTTAAAAGTAAATATATTTCATTTCCAGTACCACTGTGTGCACAATAATTAAATTATGTAATGTTAATTTATGCCTACAATTCAGTTTTAAAACTAATTACAGTTGCTTTATCTCCAAACTTTAGAGAACATTAGTAAACGAAGCCTATTAATTCCAGTTGATTTTAGGCTCCAACTTCTTTGTTCTAAGCATTTTTCTTAGACATATTTTGGAATATCTAACTCTTTCTGAATGTGCAGTAGTTATTTCTCTCCTCTGTAGTACCGTGCATTTCTTATAGAATGATGTCATTGATCTTTGCAGCGTGGCAACAGAAGCTTAGGAAACTAACGTGTAATCTGGGCTGGGAGTTAGTAGGCAACAAGACCTTGAGAGGAGATTCTCTGGAGTCAGTGTACATGATGCTGCTCGCTGTCCCCTCAAGGGCTTTATTGAGGATTAGGAGGGTTCATAGCTTGTTAAATCCTAAAAATGCTCATATAAATGGATTGGTATCAAATTAGGAAAAGGTCCTAAATGTAAGTAAGGGCATTTTTTCCATGGGCTTTTATGGGAATGACAATCACATCCTCACCAAATTTGCAAGAGAAGAGACCTGGAGGGAGATGTTTGGGACAAACTGGTATAGATAAACTTAAATAATGGGTTGCTTTCGTTCTTTCAATTAAAAAATTTAACAGCTAATTTCAGAATATGAGTGATATTACTTATGAGCATTTAGCAATACATGTGACATAGTCCCGGAGGTCTCCATTGACTATAAGTCTAAGAGGAGTCAAGTGTGGGTCAATCCTATCTTAACAAGTTTTTATGTATGTTTGCACTCAGAACCAATAGGGTGATAATGATTTTCTCTTTTTCATGACAAAATTATTCTTTTAAACTTGTAGGCAGTTAAAAGCTACACTTTAAGAAGAGTATTAAACTAGAATTTATCAGAATGAGAGAGTCCAGGATGGTGAAATATGCAAAGTATGCTTTAACACAGAAAATAAATAATGGAAAATGTTTTAGTTAAAAATATGTGTGGATGGGCCAGGCGCGGTGGCTCATGCCTTTAATCCCAGCACTTTGGGAGGCCAAGGCAGGTAGATCATGAGGTCAGGAGTTTGAGACCAGCCTGGCCAACATGGTGAAACCCTGTCTCTACTAAAAATACAAAAATTAGCTGGCCATGGTGGCGAGTGCCTGTAATTCCAGCTACTCCCTCCTGAGGCTGAAGCAGGAGAATTGCCTAAACTCTCGGTGGGGAGGTTGCAGTGAGCTGAGATCCTACCACTGCACTCCAGTCTGGATGACAGACCAAGACTCGGTCTTGGACACACACAAAAATGTCTGGATGTTTATTTAGTATTTAAATAATATTTAAAAGGCTATCACAGTGAAAAGGTATTAAAGTTATACGTGACTCATAAAGAGCAATAGGTAAAAGGAAAACTTTCAACTGGGTTCAATTCAAGTTAGAGAACATTATAAGAAATAGGAGTGCCCTGCATTGGAAGAAGTTGCCTTTTCAGAGGAGGAGCATTTCCACTTTGCCCTCTACTAACCATTCCTTGATATAACACAATCCAGAATGCAAAGTGAATACCTAACTTGCCAATAAAAAGGCCCAGAAAATAAACAAAAACCATTTAGCAAAATTGATTATCAAGACATGTAGGAATACAAATAAAATAGCAAATATCCACCTAGGATATTAACTAAATTGATAGAGAGATATTTAAATACTGTTTTTATTTTCCTATTTGTCTCATGTATTTAATGTCTTCAAACTCTTGACATCAGTATCTTGCTTGGCTAAACTTTGGGTCATTTAAAAGCTTTCCTTAGCACATCATTTTCATTTTCATGTAAGTACTTTTTGAAACTCTATGTGATGCTCTAATTGGAGATTTCATTCCAAGTCACAGATACCCTTTTATAAAGTAGTAAAACATTTTTAACATTTGCCCTAGAGGTAGATTAAATATGATAATATTGCTTTTAAAAGTTATCTCTGAAAGACAGTTCACATAGGCAGTCATGAGGTCGTATCTCCAGAAATAGTTATACTTGTGTTCTATTTCTTTGTCTCCTTTCCTTTTTAACCAGTGTTATTAGATGATCTATAAGTTTCTCAAGCTAGCATGCATTGATGGAAGTCTAGACAAATATATTTTTCACAAACAGTAATTTGCCATTTCAAATTGAGCAACTGATAAAGATCCTTGTAAGACGATACTTAAAAAACATGAATTTAAGGCATCTATTTACAAATAGATAATTGGTGGGGAGAAAAGTGGTGAATCAACTTAAAAGTAGGCAGATGCAATTTACAAATTACTGGCTGATTCTTTTTCCTCTGAAACATAGTACTAATTACCCTCCTCATATATCTTCAATATTCTTCCCCACTCTCTGGTAAAATAATGAGAGTCCAACCCCTCAGTTATAACTACAGAGTCCACACTCTCAGACTCACCTGACTTTTGCACATGAGATCACTTGCCTGCCTTTTAAGTGGCTCCTGAGAGTGAAAGGAAGTACCATTAACTATCGGACAAAGAGTGTTATAAGCCTGGACTTCCCAAAGCAAACAGACAGGTGAGATTACATTCTTGATGTTCCTTCTTGACTTGCTCCTTGCTCCCTGTTCATTTTTAATCCCATTCTTCAAAGCCTAGCTGAGCCAATACCTCTTCTATCATACATTGTATGTTAGAAAAGTAGACATTAGTAGCCGTCTTAGCACAGTGGGCAGTGTGTCAGTCTCATAATTTGAAAAGTAGACATTAAATATGTTAAAAAGTAAAAATAGTCACTCGTAGAATAAAGTCCTGTTTTTATAATATTTTTATATATTAGCAATTTTATCACTTGACAATTGAGCACTTCTTATTCACCTCTTCTCAATTAATTGCACCTTTTGTGATACATTTAGCTCAAAATTCATCATCAAAGCTCCCATCTTCCCTAATAAGCAACATATAGATATTCTATATATTATACACGATACAGTGCTTTGTAGGCCATGATAAAGGGTTCAAAGGCAAGAAAAATGCTTTTGAACCCTGTATCGTGGCCTTACAAAGCCCTGTATTAGTTGTCCACATCTTCTACTTCAGACCTTATTTGCTTCCGTTTTCTATTTTATTCTCTATGCTCAAGCCACACAGGCTTTCTTTCTGCTCCTCAGACATGCCAGTATTTTTCCTGCCTGCCTTAGAATATATATTTTCTCTTCTTCTCCTCTGTGCCTGCAATACTGCTTCACCCACTCACCCCTGGGATCCTCGGAGGTGAGCACCTTCTCATTACTCACTGCGAAGACCCCACACACATTCTATGCAAATAGTATACCATTTTACCAGGATCCTCCCACTGCCTTTTGTTTCTTTCATTATACTTATAATAAATATTTTGCATCCTTACTCAGTAAACTTTGCTGAATGAGTATATAAGCTCATGAATCAACTTCCCACTTTGCTTCTGACCTTTATCTCTTACCACAATCCATTGTGTAGTTGCCTTATCTCTCCGTGTAAACAATGAGCTCTCTCAGGTCAGAGTCCGCAACTAACAACTCATAACACAGAGTCTTCACAAGAAGGTGCATTTTGCATTAATATATGTTAGTGACTATTGAGAGCAGAATCATCAAGGCCATCTTTCCAGATCCTTATTTGTCAGACAGATTTAGGCGTTCTCAAAAGGGGAATGGTAGAGGATTCTTAAGTAAGTGATTAGTTTCTTCTTACCAGTCTTCCTCTGGAATAAAAGTAATCTGTTGTCAATTCATGCTGGTCCTGAAAGACATTCTTTTAGAGGTGAGTTCCAGGCCTATTCTGGTCAATGGGAGTCTTTGAATTTAGAAGACCGAGGTGACTATATCCTTGAATTATTCCTCCTTGCAGAAATCCTCCCTTGAGAGTTAAAGCTTTGTTAGAATTCCTGAAACCACTGAGATCAGGAAAATAGTAATTTATTTGGTACCTTACCTTTAGCTCACTAAGGGGAGCTCCGTGTGCACCAATAACAGCTGCATTCCTGTCAGTCAGTTCCTTGAGCATCAGGCAACAAGGTAAACAGCAAAATACCCTGTAGATCAGAATCCAGCCTCAGGCTTGACTTGACTTTCTATTTTGTTACATGAGATAAAATAAGATTATCAAGTGTGAGTTTGACAGTTATCATTGAGCTGAACATTTGAGTCAATCCATTTCCTAAAGTTTAGTCCGGGATAGTCAAAAAATTGTTTGTTTCCTTAAGCGTCAAAATGCAGATAATATTACCCTATGACAAGGTTTAAATAAGTCCGTGGGTGAGAAAATCCCTAGTGCTGTTGCAAGACATTGTGAATGGCCAATATACGTTCGTTTTCTACTCAGAGCTTTAGCAATGTTAACACCAGGGGCAAGCAGTTGAATATATAAGCTCACATAAAAAAACAGGTATATGGTTTTATGGGGCTGAAGAGTAGAGGGCAGTTGTAGCCCTCCTGTCCATGGGTTCTCCAGATGTGTTACTAGACTACCACAGCTGTAGGCGCACTGGCTTTTGAGGCTAGCAGTGGTTCGGTGGGGAATATACGAGAGATTAGATTAAAACTATATTTTTTTGTATCTCTTCTTTAGTTATTAGTTCTATGGGACAAATACTTATTTTAGGCTATTATTTTCCTTTCTATTTATGTAGCATCTCAATATGCTTGCTGACCTGGAGTAAAGAGTGTGTCTAAGCCCTATGTAAATACAGATAGGTGGTGACGAAAGATTTTCAAGTGATACTATGAAGAAAACATCTGATGTGGCTAGTGGGGGAAAGTTTCTCTCCTGGCCAACATATTTTCTGGGCCATGTGAAACAAGGTGTTTGCCAACCAGCATAAAGTATAATGGGGAGCCCATATCCAGGCCTTAGGTCTTCATCCCATACTCTGCCCTTACACTTTTCCCAAAAACACCAATTTTGCACACTTTGAGAAAACATTCTGCAAAAGGGCTTTTCAGGCCCAAGAGAAATTTCGTAGCAACCTCCATATCATATCAGTTTTCTGGTGACTGTGCTTGAAGCTTAATTACAGAAGGGCACCGGGACACCCTTCCTGCCATATACTCTACTCTTACAGGTTTGCAGGCATCGCTGGTGCTGGGACTGTACTTCCTGGTATTGGTAGAGCATTCAGTAAGTTGACAAAAATAACGGACAGAAAGGGAAGAAAGATCGTTTGATAAGGCATTGCAATATTAAAAGGTCAAATTCCTGTGTCCTTCATTTCTTCTGGAAAATACTTGTTTTCCAAGTAACAGAAAGCTAAACTGTTTGTTTGATTAAACTGATGAATACAAATGTATATCGTGATTAGAGATTATACATCTTATTAACCATTTAAATATGATTTTAAAAGCCTCACTTTACTCTTCCCACTCTGGTTATATATATAAGTACATGCACGCGTGTGCACACACACACACGCTATAAGTCAGATCCCTACAGAAAAACATACTCCATGTTTAAAAGGACCTGTGGAGCCAAAGATTCTGAGGCATGATAAAATTGATAATAGTAATATAATATCAAATATTTATTATCCAATATCATTTAGAAGATATTACATGGAAGACACTATGGAGCAATCACTTGTGCATTGTTGAGTCTGTGGAGTCTAGCTAAATACATTCACCTTGCAAGAAGAAATGTCCATAGAAGTTTGAAGGAGGATGGTAGTTTCAAAGAAAGGTGATTGAAAAACCGTGTTCACACAGGAGATGGCAGAAGATGAAACAGGTAAACTAAGCCAGTGTCAAATTAAAAAGGTCTGAAATGCCAGGATAAAATTGTAGAAGTTTATGTAAACCAGATGTTAGTAAAGACTTGTAAGCAGGAACTAATATGATTGAGTTTGAGTTTCAAAAGCTAAAAGTGGCAGCTGTGGATATTTTCTGCCCCCGGCATTTATTGACCTTGAGTCCATGCTGTAAATTTGGATGCCCTTTCACACTGATCCTGGCTATATTCTACCCAGTAAGTGGTTAGCCACTTTATAGGTCCTAATGGTGCTTACTTCTCAGTTCGTTTGCCTGATAACTAAGTAAAATCACATTGTGTAGGGCGATATCGATCAGTCTGCAACCATAGCCTTCCCAGTGGGCAGCCTCTATACGATTCTACAAGACTTTCTTCAGCAGCCTTGGTAGCCTTTTGTTGTGTTCTTGTTTTCCCCTGTCTGGCTTAGTCACTCCATTCAGTGCCCTGGGTCAAAGCTGTTTTGGCATCCTACTGCTGGCCCCTCCACAAACAAGATGTCTTCTCAGAAATTGATATTCCACCTTGAAAATGTCTTTTAAAAACAGGCATTTGGCCTATTGCTCACTGCGCACTGGGACTCACTTGTGTTTGCTTTTCCATTATTGGCTGGCAGTGACAAGTCACCCTTTCAACATCATAAGGCTCAGAAGTGATTCTGGCAATATCTACAGAGGAAAGATTACTTTATTGAGATCCTCTTGCCCAGCTCACTAGCTGTCTTCACTTCTTAATTCGTTTCATAGGTTTCTTTTCAGCCCATCTTTCTTCCTGGGCCCTATTCCAAACTCAAAACATGCCTGTCTCAGACTTCATTAAGCCTTTTCTTCACAAGGATGCGTCTTCTTGAAATAGAAAACAGGACCCAGCTACCCTAAGACTTTGAATGCTACATGATGTGATTTCAAAATGCTATCCACAAAGATGTTCTTGACAAACAGCTTTTGATTTGCTTATTGCTTTATTTGGCTTATACTCAGAGCATTTTAAGTTCTCATTAAGTTTAGGCTACCGAGCCTTCTTAGAAATAAACTTTTCCCGTTTGCATTAGTGAAAATGTTTTAATGGACTTAATTCCAGATGATCCAAATATTGTATTTCCTGGCAGAATATTGTATTTTATAGTGGAAAAGTCAAAATGATGACACATCGCCTTATTATACTATAATCATCCGTGGCCCTGTGAACTTAGGAGTCATATAGTTCTCAATGCTAAAAAGGACTATCAAATGCTAGATACCATTTCTGAAGTACAAAATAAAATTATGTGTGTAAAGTACTCAGCACAGAGCTTGCTGTTCAGAAGATATTATTTGTTATTCTTATTTCTAAATTCAAATTTTCATAGATGAGAAGTTCGATGCCGATTGAATTTTTTCTTTGTAGTTCTAGTTCTAGAAGCCTGTGTGAGCTTCTGTTTGTTTTTATTTTCTTTCAAGTTCAGAGATTTTACTGTGATATACCCTGTGAGTCTTTTCAATTAAGTGTGGAATTAAATTAGCCAGTGTGATCAACAGATTCATTATTCATTTTTGTTATTTCTTATGTTTGCTCTTTTTAGAATTTATATAAGTAGAATTTTTGAAAATTATTATTATTTCCATATTAACTTTCCTGGATCTACCCTCCACTTCCCTCATGTTTCTTTCATAATCTGTGTTAATTCATGGCTTTATTTTGCATTTAATCTTTCTGGACAAAAATTCTGATTTCAGCTATCTTGTTCTTAATTTAATCTACTGAATTACTTTGGTTTGAGTTCCCTCAGCAAAGGTGCTGTGGCAAAATTTACTTATGTGAGGTTTGTTTTTGGAAGATCTCTTGTGGTCCAGGTAGAGGCATGAGCAAGTAAAATAAGAAAATGAATGATACCCACAGAGAGTGCATTCTCAAGCAAGTTAAAATTGGGGCAAGTGGTGCTTATCCCACTACCAAACTCTGAGAAAGAACATACAAGTCAGCACATGCAAGGGTTGAACAATCTCAGCTACTTATACACCAACTCCCCCCCATCCCCACCCCAGTCACTAGTTGAGACTTAGAAAGGGGATTTCTTCCCTGCTTTATGCTTGGGTCGAGCTATCCACAGGCCAGAGCAAGCCCTCAGGCAAAAAGGCAAATAAATGCTGACTGCAGGGAGATAGTAAGGTAGAGGGATATAGGCAGAGTATCAACAGCATCTGTTACCATTTGTTTCAATGGGTGATGGGGAAATACAATTAAAAACAAAAATCTCAGAAAACCCAGAAAAACTCTCCTCTTTCCAGAGAAAGTAAACACTTTTATTAGTGAATGAGCATTAAATCTGAATGTGATGCACATCACAGGCAATCTACTAAGATATTGTAAAGACAAAGAAAGTGCATACTTGTTTTCAGCCAAGCAGATACAACCCATTACATATGTGTTTTCAAGATAAACAATAGGTGGGCCTCATGGAAGAGAATGTGAGGGCACCATTTGTCAAACATAATTCACTCTAACTTTACCTGGTAATTGGGGTGAGCCTCTGAATTAGCTAACTGGCTTTATCCAAAAGAAAAACAAACAAACTTCTTGAATCTTTAACAAGAAATCCACCAAAGTTAGGCTGCTATCCTTTGACAAAAACTGGGAAAAAGGGATGCTGTCTCCACTGATGTTTACATTTTAAAGAGATGGTTTCCTGAGCCCTTGGGAAAGACATTACTAGGTCATAAACCTGACAGAAGTCCTATCTAGTCTTCAAAAGGATTTATATAGATTCCACAGGGAGGAGAAAGTACTTATAATTACAAGTTTTCTAACATAAATGTTCTGAGAAAAAGGAGAGTGGGGAAATGTATTTTCAACAGGGAGAATTTAGCCTC
Source organism: Sapajus apella (assembly GCF_009761245.1). Taxonomy (NCBI): domain Eukaryota; kingdom Metazoa; phylum Chordata; class Mammalia; order Primates; family Cebidae; genus Sapajus; species Sapajus apella. The sequence continues at coordinate 16,326,467 of NW_022436981.1, read as the reverse complement.
TTTATCTTTAATTTGTATTTGTCCTTATATGGTAAATCATGTCTTTTAACACTGTAATTTTTCGTGTGTCTGCATTTTGTCTCCTCAACTGCTTTTAAAAATGTTTTTGTTCAAGTGTTCATCATTTTCTTCCAGCAATTCAATTGACGTGTGTTCAAATGGCATGTGTTCAAATGTTCTTTCTGATTTTCCTCTTTACAACTGCTAGTTTTGGTGGTTGTTTTTATTTGTGAGTGTAAATATAGCTGTTGAAATACAATAGTGTTGGAATCCTTCAAACAGTGGAAACCAAAGTGATTCTCACCCTTGTGGGCCTCTGATGTTTATCCTGATACCTTTGCTCTTCAGTTTTTCTCATTTTTCCCAGTCTCAAAGGCAAAATACACTTAACACATTTCTTGGTTTCTTCTCAGTTTTTGAGGTCAGAGAGAAGTAGTTCACTGTTATGCACTTACCCTGTGAGTCCAGAGATCTCTGAGTGCCAGTTTCTTCCCAGGACCCACTCCCCACTTTCTGTGTCTTGTCATTAGATTTCAGCACTGGTTTCCAAGTACCTCTGTAGTCTTAGACAAGTTTCTTTTACTGAACCCTAAGAAAGCCCATTTGTGTCCAGTTGGAATTGAGAAAGATAAGAGAAGCTCATTGAGTTAAGTGTGCTCCCGTATTTCCCTGTTCCCATAAAATAAGTATTTCGGAGTATCGTAATTAATAGGCAACTGAAATGTAGGAACACAAGTCTCTCATGTGTTAATTCAGAGTGAAGACCTATAAACTTTTCTGTAGACTGCATTTGGTCAAAATTAATTGTCATCTTTTCCTTGATTAATGAAACAGATGTTCTTATTGTATCAAGACACTCACTGTGTGGACAATGCCCTTTTATTATTTGAGGAATTAACCATCTTTGATGTAGCCTAGAGCGTATGATTTAAGGGTCATAATCTCTAGTACACACACAGACCACAAACATAAGATAAGTAAACTTGTGTTTGGCACTAATCCCTTCTCTATGTTCAAAATCCTGGGCTACACTTAAAATATCACCCTTGGTTCTGTTGTTGCTTCTAGTACTTACTGTGCCCTTCATGAATCTAGTGAGTATTGGATGGATGTGCAATTGTGAAAAGATTTCCTTTCTCATAGATGACCATTTGGAGTATGGATGGCCTGATCCTGGAAGAATTCTTGCAACATTTAATTCAAAGAGAGCAGGCATTTGGAAATGAAGTGATAAGAGTTTGAGGTGCTGTTTAGGATCTAGCTGTTGCTACTCTATCATGCACTTAGGTGTATCCATTTGTACAAAAACCCTTTGTGTGTGTAAATTTGGGGCAACTAGTTTGTACTGGCATGAAAGAATTTCCACATATGCCCATTTAAAAATGTCTTTAAATTGGGGATTCAGACAAATCCCACTCAGGCCAAGGTATAAATAATAAATGTATGTTTATTTGAATTTCTTGATGGTAAAAGCTGTGCAGACAATAGACTTATTTATTTTGGAAGAAGATTTATATTAAAAGAAAGTTCCCTGGGACATCAAGAATAAAAAGCCTGCAAGAAGCACTTTAGTGAGTTATAACTCTGAGGGTAAAATATGATAATAATAGTGGCTAAAGCAAAAATACAAGTGTAAAATTTGCATATACTTCATATCATGCATTTTCAACTTTTTTTTATTTGGTTTATGTCTGTCACTGAAAGAGCTACTCCTGTGAGACTAATTGGCATTTTAGAAGTTTAACTCTTTTGGTTTATATATAATTTAGCATATTGTATTAAAACTAAGATTTTTAATGATACTGTTTAGTAAGAGTAATATTTGGTTTGGTCTTGAGTTATTACGGTTATAACTACCCACATTTTATAGGTGAGGGATTAGAAGGATGAAATAGTGAAGTCACCTTCCCAAGTTTACATACTGTTAAGTGGAAAAGCTGGAATTTTTAATTCTGGCCGTCATGAAATAGAAACTGTACTGTTAACTGCTGTGATATGTGGTCTATGTTATGTGATCCACGTAACATATTGTAGACAATAATCTTACAGTTTGTTTGAAAGGTGCAAATTCAGGAAAGCACACATGATTCTATGGACTAAATGTTTGTGTCCCTCAAAATTCATATGTTGAATCCTTAATCCCTGATGTGACAGTATTTGGAGGTGGAGTCTCTAGGGGTAATTAAGTTGAGATGAGATCACAGGGATGGAGCCCCCCCATGGTAGGATTAGTACCCTTGGAAGAAGAGGTTCCAGAGCCTTCTCTTTTCTGCTGTGTGTGGGAGGATACAAAAATAAGGTGACCTTTCTACATGCCAAGAAAAGAGCCGTCACCAGGAACAGAATCTGCTGGCATCTTGATTTTGATTTCCCAGGCTTCAGAACTATGAAAAATAAATGTCTGTTGATTAAGCTGCTCAGTTTATGGTATTTTGTAATATCGGCCTGACCAGACTAAGAAACATAGTGGTGTTTATTTTTCCTTATCTTTCTAAAACACTTGAGCTTTTTGGTTAAGAATAACTTTCAAGTATATGGTTCCTTTAAGTTTTACATTTAAATTAACTTAATAACTAAACCAACATCAAGCTGATATACTCTTCCTTACACCAAAGCAACATTTAATTGGAAACCTTTGTAATTATATTATTTCAAGTGAATTTTATGTACAGAATAAACATTTATTAACATAAAAGTGTGGCCTGGGCATAGGGCAGACCACTTTCAAACCTCTTACTAACTGAATAACCACAACCAAGTGACTTAGCTTCTCTGAGAAAAACTTTAACTTTCCTTGAGTGTTTATAGTATGCCAGGCACTGTACTTGCAATTGATGTATGTTACCTCATTTCATTTTTACATGAGAGGTCCACAGTCTTCTTATATTACAGATTAAAAAGCTAAAGCTTAAAAATTAAACAGCTTTCTTCAAACAACACAGATAATAAATATCAGACCTTTTAATTCAAATCTACATTTATCTGACTCCCAAATTCATTTTTTTTATACCACTATACTCTAGTGCTTCCAAAATCCACCCAATGTTTCTATGGTTCTGTAAAGATTAAATTACATATGTACATGAAACATGCAGAAATTTCTATATTATAGATGCTTAAATATTAATAGAAAAGTGGTCATTTATTTTTAATTTTGCTGGTCATCTATCATAGAAGACACTGTATTTGGATCATAGTATTTTCTAATACTGAAGTTCTAAGTATCAGGATGCCTATGAAGGAAAGTCATATGGTAAGTCGTAAACTCCTGAGACTGTGAGAAGCCTGACACATTATCATGTCTAATGTTGCCTTTTGTTTTTGGTTTATTGGACTCACAGAACATTATCATATCATCTGAAACTTTTCCCTATAATGAGGTTCAACTTAAGCTGATGTTGTTGAATGCATAGGAAAGGATCCTCATTTTGATCCATGGTGATCCCTCAAGAGCCTTCTGGAACCTCTGTGACTCCCTATAACAACATTTGAAAATTTCCTCTTGGGTTACCTCCTCTTGTTTTGCATATGAAGTTAAGGGGGAACCACAAGAGCAAACTACTTGCTGCAGTTTTACAGTTAGTAGTTCTAAGGCAGCTTTTCAATTCTGGTCCAAGGCTCTTCCTGGACCCAGGGCTACCTAAGAACCTCTACAGGAAAGGTTGGTATTTGAAATATTGAAATTTGAGTTTCTAAATATTTGTTTTTATACATAAAGATAAGTAAATTATATGTATATGTATATACGTATATATATACATAGAGATAAGTACACACACACACACACACATATAGAGATAAGTAAATTATATGTATATGTGTGTGTGTGTGTGTATATATATATATAGTCCCTACTCTTTGGACTCTAAAGATTTCATAAGGTTGATTTCAGGGTGAGAAAGAGTAAGCACTGTATTTATACGGCTATTGATTCTCCTAAAGTTGGAATATCCTAATTAGAACCTATGCAACTGCCCGTACCATTGTCCAATAAGGTAACAAGCCATAGGAGGGACTAGGTGGGAGAGCCTGTTGTCAAAAAAATTACTGAATGCTAATTTGTTTCTGAGCACCACAATCGTCTTTTGGATTACAACCTTCTATTTTTTGTTTACTGACAACAGCCTCTGTTTATGCTTGTAATTTCAGAACAAATATGTGATGTGGTGCATACTTTAATTGCATAGTTTTTTTTAATTATAAAATGAATTATACCTGAATATGCATATTTAATGTGTGCAGAAAACTTCCTATTCTGACTTGGGTCCAGTTGGTTGGAGGCTTGTAAGTTAACAGCAATAGATTACCAAAGGAAAAGACAAAGTTTACTTATACAGGCATGGGGCAGTTGCTCAGTACTGAGCAGTTCGCTGAATAGCCAGGGATAAAGCTTATATACCAAACTTTAGGAAAGGGAAGTTTTCAGGTTTTAATGAATGGATTGTTTGGATAAGGCTTTTTATACAATATTTTGGAATGTCCCGGTGCCTAAGGTCAGTGCCTCCTTGACTGGAGACCACTCCAGAAGGTAGGGGTTGCGGTAATTGACTTCAGTCAACGTCTGTTTTAGTAGGATTAGTGACGTTCAGATCATATTTTTTCTCTGCTTCTTTAGCTCAACTGTTTTCACTTTAAAATAACATTTGTAAGAACCCTGGGGCTCCAAATGGGTCCCTACATTTCTCCCATCTGAAACTTCTCTAGAAATTTCACACACACACACACGCACGCACTCGTGCACGCGCACACACACACAGATACACACAAAGCTAGATTGATTGCTCTGGGGCAAAATTTTAGGTTAAAAATTATGAAGTATGATATCTGTGAAAAGGAAACAGAAAAACAAAGATGAATGGTTGGAGCAGACTAGGTAAATCCAGTTTTTAAGTTAATAGTATAGCCCACTGAGAAGAGTTCTTGATGTTGGACTCTAAGTACTTAAGTGAGAACAGAAGTGGTATGATTGTAGTCATGGTTAATTTCTGGAACACAGCATGGAAGGTACAGGTGTTCTGGTGAACTTTTTGAGTGGCCCAAACTGTTTCAGCAATAAATCTTTTGGTGTTTATGTGAAGTCAGCAAGCTTTTGATACAGAATTTTGGTGAAGTGGCAGTTTTAGTTCTCAGTGATGCCAAGTAAAGTGGTTAAGAGAGAAAGTGGAACTCTTAATTACTGACAAAATTAACAAGAGGGTAGGAACCAGTTTACAAAAAGATGTAAGTAGCTAAAAGACAATAAAGATTAGAATCTAATAACCCATAAGAGTTGTTTATAGTTTTTTTATTGAAACATAAACCTTGTCTTTACAGTCAATATCATTTTTAATCAATGATAATCAAAGGAAAATAATTCTTGTTTGCAAAACAAGTCTGATTACATTTGATTTAGCTTGATTATAACCGAAGGGAAGCAATAATGACAACGGACCACATTGATCTTTTTAAATTTCCTCTGCTGGGGTTTTTTATTAACATAAGGAACCTCAGATTGGACTTTTAAAAATCTTCTCAATGCTATGAAACCAAGCCAAGAACCAACCACCTTACTTCACCTGTGGTACCTATAAAATTTGGTAAATTCCTCTCTTCTCAGGGTTCCCAGATTATCCCAAGTATTCTAGGCCCATCCAGAAGTGACCTCTGTTGTTCATCTTAAAGCTAGAAATCCTGTAATCTAGGTATCAGGCCAGTGTTTCCAAGAGGGCAAGCAGCAGTTCCATAAAGTCAATCTTAGTTATGGCCATGCATGTGTGGTAGCTCACACTTGTAATCCCAGCACTTTGGGAGGCCAAACTGAGAGGATCACTTGAGCTCAGGAGTTTGAGACCAACATGGGCAACATAGTGAGACTTAAGTCACTATAGAGAAAAAAAAAGAGAAACGTAAGGAAAAAAACCTTAATTACTCAAACTACCTGAAGACACCTGATCCGATGTACATAATTCTCAAATATGACATTCCAATCCAAGCTATGGTTATATAATCAATATTTCCAATAGTGATTCTTTTTTTCAGGGACAAATTCCTATTGAACTTATACAACTATATTGCCATGAAAATAAGAATATTCAATAGGAGTTTCCTAATTCCAAAGGAATTAGACAAAGAGAAAAATATATATATTTCATTTCTGTTTATAAAAGTATCATCAATTCAAACAGTATGAATTATAGATAGCTTGAGAAAAGAGAAAAGAGATCCTTGAATTCAGAAAACAGGACAATAAAGAACCAATACTGTTTCAAACAAAGGCCATAAAAATTATAATCACCCTTTCTTAATCTACTGTGGCACATATAATTACTTCTTGTTCTGCTTAATTCTATGAGGGGTCCTATGAATTCCTCAGCATCTCTGCTAGAGTTCTAAAAATCCTTACTTAGTCTAGTGGTATGTTCTTAAAAGTATTTAATGACATCAGAAGGTTGCATCCCAGAGTACTTGTCATAGTACTTTCTGTGGGTCTCAGAGGGAATCCCTTTTTGTGAAGACAAGGCATGCTAGCTAGTAGCTGCTTGCAAGAGCTTTCAGGAAAGCATCAGAGTAAGATAGTAATAGTAACTACCTATGGATGACAAAAAAGTTTTAAATGACAATGTTAAAGATCTGATGAGACTTCATTATAGCACAATTGACAAAGGATTTTGGTGGTTTCTGTGGAATACAATATTAAATTTATGGAATTTAAATCATAGAATTATGACTGACTGTATTATACCAGGACATATCAGGGAGATCAACGTTATTGACCAATGCCAGGAAACTTCATAAAATTTCTGAAACAATAAAATCTACTCATACAAATATAATGTCAGGAAATTTAAGTATCTCTTCTTATTTGACAATGCTTCTCATGCAATTTAACATATCAAAGGAACCTAATTAGTTTAATGCCTCACTTTTTACAAAGTGAGAGAACATGAATCCTTAGAGATTTTCCAGGGGATCTCTGAAAAATCTAAATCCATTTGAGGTCAAGCCGACTTCATTTAGAATCTGATTGTTACAAATTGTCAAACATGTCAAAAGATTGAACACTTCATTAAATAGGATCACAGGTCACTGTGAAACAATACTTAATTATCCACTTACCTAAGTGACAATACAAGATTTCAAAACTATATGTAGGAAGTAACATATTTGTGGGGAGAAAAGAAACAACAATAAACAAATTGAAAAAAAAAAAAAACTTCTTAGTTCTTTTTTTAAGTGACAGGACTTGGTTCTCTTAAATAATTGAAGGTGATAAATGTTAACATAAAGCATAAGAAATTATTCTGATAAGACACAGAATGTTTTCTAGGCAGATTACTTAACAGGTAAAGAAAAGCTTTTATAATTTCTTAAGAGCAGACCCATAATCCAAGAAAACATTATTGTTTTAACAGAGAAAAACCAAACTTTAGTTTTGAATCAGTGATCATTGATATAAAAGTTGTCATTTGAAAGACCACCAGGATGGCTAAATAGTAGATAAGAGAGCTTTATTGACAATATCAGCTTGCAAATTGAGAAGAGAAACTCTCCAGTGTGGATCAAAGGTGCTCTTTCTTTAAAGAAGTGAAGGACACAGAGAGGGGAGCATCACACACTGGGGTCCATTGAGGAGGCTAGGGGAGGGATAGTGGGAGGGAGGGTGGGAAGGGAAAATGTGGGGAGAAATATCAGGTATAAGTGATGGGGGGATGGAGGCAGCGAACCACCTTGCCGTGAATGTACCTATGCAACAATCTTGCATGATCTGCACATGTACCCCAGAATGTAAAGTACAATAAAAAAATAAAAAATAAATATAAAAGAAGGGAAGGACAGAATAGGTTTTATGCCTCACAGGGCCTGTATAATATATATTCAGCAGATTTGTGGGAAAGCTATACCTATTTATGAGAGAACAGAGGGCATGCCCAGTGGGTAAACATGTGTATAACATACATCCCATGTTCATTTTGAGGTGAGGTTTTAGCATTAAAATGACATGGAATTCAGCTCTTTATGTCAAAAAGTGAATCATAGTACACAAAGACAGTTTGTATGCAGCCTCTATAAGCTGGCTGAAACTGGTTTAAGTTTTACAATAGCTAATCAGAAAAGAATATTTGTAAGGTCAATCCTCTGTCCAGTCAGAGTTGTGGTGGGTTGGGTTGTAAGTCAGCCTGATAGCTCTATTGGTAGAAGTTTAGCTAAGGTGTAGGTTTCCTTATAGTGGTAGGAATTTGGAAATTTGCCATGCCATCTGGGTCCTGAACACTGGACTCACAAGTAACTTCTGTTTTCTTAGCCTGAGGCCTATCTTAGTTGATTAATGGGCATCAATTTGATCCCTTAGATCACAAGTCCATTAAAATCTGGCTGGGCTCAATGGCTCACGCTTGTAATCCCAGCACTTTGGGAGAAGGTGGCCGGATCTCCTGAGGTCAGGAGTTTGAGACCAGCCTGGCCAACATGGTGAAACCCTGTCTTTACTACAAATAGAAAAATTAGCCGGGCCTGGCAATGTGTGCCTGTAGTCTCAGCTACTCATGAGGCTGAGGCAGCAGAATTGCTTGAACAGGGAGGCAGAGGTTGCAGTGAGCTGAGATGGCATGCCACTGGACTCCCACCTGGGCAACAAAGCAAGACCCTGTCTCAAAAAATAATAATAATAAAATAATAATCTTTTTGAAGGAACCCATTCAAATGTAGCCAGCTTTGACCAGGCAACATAAGACTTATTTTCTATAAAACTTCTACAGTTTTTCGTATCAATGCAATACGAGTTATTTCCCACTAACATTCTAAAAATGTTTCATATCCATTCAGGTTTTCTTTTATTGTTTCCCACCTCCGTGCTTTTTCAAAAAAAAAAAAAAACAAAACAAACAAACAAAAAAAACTGAGTCCGTTAGCACCAGATTAATGATATTTTGCCTTAATAAAAACATACCATTCATACTTCATACCATCTATGGTTTTTCTTGGAAACACTTCCTACTTTCTTGCATATTTCACAGAGTTGTTTACCTTCAGCTTTATTATTTCTGAATCGTCATGTGTGCTTAGTGATGAAGATAAGTTCTTAGAAATGTGTTGTTAGGCAATTTCATGATGATTGCATTGAAAGGAAAAATATAAAAATACAGTAAAATACCATAACAAAGTGTACAATAACAAATACTACTACTAGTATAAATAGGTTTGCAAACACATGATGCTGATTCTTGTTTATACAATTTAAGAGATGGGAGCTGATGCATTTGGGTGCACTAGAGAGGAATCTAATGCCTTGAGCAGTCAAAGTGTCTTAGATATTAATTTTAAAACCTCATGTCGGGGGTAAATATTTAGTTAATTTGATGAGGCAGTTTAGTGGATGGTAGTAAACATTTATTCTCTAATTAGATATATGAGAAAATACTACATATATATTGTGTGTATGATATGCACATAGGTGTTTAAAAGTCATCACCTCAGTTACTCAGGAGTTCTTTCTGGTGGTGGTGGTGGTGATGGTGTAATGCCTCAGAGGAGGATCTAGCAGGACAAAATACCAGCACCTGGAGTGGAGCCAAGGAGGAATACATGGTCCACATTAGATTATGAACAATTTATGATTTATCATTCATAAAAATACAAAAAGCAGGTAGCTACTATTCTTGACAATGTAAAAACATTTTCCTGCACAATAGTCTCCCTATAAAAAACCCTATGTCTTTGTAAACTTCTTGGACACACTGCTTATGGAAGATGTGATTACAAAGCATCATCCCAAGTAGCAAATGATGATCACCACTGTATCTTCCAAGGATGGTAGGGTCAATTAACTGCTATTTTCTTTATTTTGTTGAGCCCTATCATGAACTGGACATGTCACTATAGGAAATATCACTCAATGGCCATATTATTTTGCTTAATAGAGGTGAAAATTATTTGAATTCCCTAGGAAATTCTAGGTGTAAGGAGAGAGTAACACAAAAATAACCAGATGGGAATCAAGATAGGAAGTAACAGAAAGAGACAGTGTCAAGAAATCTCTGATTTAATTACTTCAGTATCAAACAAGCTGGCCTCAGAACAGACAAGCAGCTTGCATCTTAGCAGGACCCATAGAGAAAAGAAATGTTTGCTATACCTCATGGGTGGGTTTTCATTCAATCTAGTCTGCTTCTCCTCCTCAAACTGATAATTGGTCACTAAGAAAAGCTCTTAAGTTAAAAAGTCCTAGTTAGGCTTGCCAAAGATCAGATGGTTGTAGATGTGTTGTGTTACTTCTGAGGTCTCTGTTCTTTTCCATTGGTCTGTATCTCTGTTTTGGTACCAGTACCATATACACCATGGAATACTGTGCAGTCATAAAAAAGGATGATTTCATGTCCTTTGCAGGGACATGGATGGAGCTGGAAACCAGCATTCTCAGCAACCTGACACAAGAACAGAAAAAACACACATGTTCTCACTAATAAGTGGATATTGAACAATGAGAACACATGGACACAGGGAGGGGAATATCACACACTGGGGCTTTTCGGGGGTTTTGTCAGGTTAAGGGAGGGATAGCGGGGGGTAGGGGGATTGGGGAGGGCTAACATTAGAAGAAATACCTAATGTAGATGATGAGGGGATGGATGCAGCAAACTGCCATGCCACGTGTATACCTATGTAACAAACCTGCACATTCTGCATATGTACCCCAGACCTCAAAGTATAATTATATAATATATATGTATATATAGATCTCCTAGTTAGAGTTTGAAAGTATCCTTAGAGAAGTGAACAGTGGATTTCCAGGCTGCAAGGTGGTATTATCAGAAGGATTTGAGTAGCTGAGGAGTATATATACAGGAAAGAAGGGATGCCTTCATGCCTTCCCATCTCTTTCATGGATCCTTCGTCTTTTAAAACTCTGAGCATTTCTAAACAGATAAATACTGATATTAGCGTGGATTATACAGTTAACTCCCATGATATCAACAACAAATTTGTTCTGTTTTAAGTCCACGTTAGGTCTATTCATGTCATGTTTCTAATCTCTACATAAAACTAAGAATTACATGTTTAGTTTTATTTTTTGAAATTCAGTGTAATAACTGCTGGTTGTTTCCGTGAGGGGCAAGACAGGTAAAATATAATTAATGTTATTTATGTAAACTTTTCCACAAAATTTTACATATTGAAATTCCAAAAAAATACAAATCTGCTTGCAAAATGAACTGAGTTTGGATCCTAATTTGGCTGAAACTACTTAAGTCTTCTAACCTCAGTTTCATAATCTGAAACGTATAACTATATACAAAATGATTGTGATTAGAGATCATATGTATAAAATACTTAGCATGCATTAACAAAATATATATATGATATGTTGTTTTGCTCTGCACATATACTGAACTAACAAGGTTTCAATAATGGCTTGGGCACAGTACTAGGAAAAGTCTATTCCAATAGAAATGTATTAGGTTGGTGCAAAAGCAATTGTGGTTTTTGTCATTAAAAGTAATGCCATTAAAAGGTTTTGCCATTACTTTTAATGGGAAAAATTACAATTGCTTTTGCAGCAACCTAGTATCATTGGTTAAGTAGAGCTTATGTAGCCCATTCAGAATCAATAGCAGCAAAGTGTTAAACAACCATCCCTTTAATATACCCTTACTGACCAAAAAAAAAAAGGAAAAAAAGGCAACAAATGATAGAAAAGATGTGGGTATGAAGCTTGCTGATAATCTGAGCTGGTGGGAATATAGGCTTGGAAATAAGCCTTCATTTATGTAGTTAGTCTGCTTTTTATCACAATCAAATAACCTTTTCCTAACTTCTCAAAAAGTAGCTAGAAAGTTCTAATTTTTTTGAAGAACACAGTGACAATCTTTCACTTACTATCTGTAAAATGCTAAACCTCAAGCACAAAACAATTCTTTCCTTCCAGAATGTAGTCATGTAGACTACAGTGTTAATGGCATTTCTGTGACTTATTTTCAGGAGTTTAGCATTTTCATTTAGCTGATTAAAATCTGTGTGGATGATAGTTATGCCAGTTTTTAAATCATTCAAACACTCAAAAATGATTTTGAAATCTTTAAATGGCTTGTAGCAGGTTTTTATTTCTCAAAGGTTTTCTTTCTACTTATGGAAAAATTTGTTTAAATTATGCCCCTTTGTCATATTCTCAGTAAATGTTAAATCAATGTGAAATGAGTGGATTTGTATTTCTAACAATAACCTTTTTCACAGGAAGAAGAACTAAGGAAGAGTGGGGAAGCCAAATATGCCCACTTGAGTGATGAACTTCATGTATTAATTGAAGTGTTTGCTCCACCTGGGGAAGCTTATTCACGTATGAGTCATGCATTGGAAGAGATTAAGAAATTCCTGGTTCCTGTAAGTGTCTTTCATTTTTTACAAAGGTGTTTCTCATCAGCTTCTATTTTAAAATGTATCTTTGATCTTCACTGACTTTTTAAAGGAAATTTGTATTGCAAACCAATGATCTCTCCATAAGATCAATACAAAGCTATGATAAAATAGGCACCAAAACGACTTAACACAGGACCTGGTATGTTGTCACATAGTGATGGTTTAACAGCATTATTTGTCATGCTTGTGTCATTGCCATGCACCAGTTCATAGTCACGAAGAAAAAGACATGTTTATAAACAGACATATATAATTGAAGTTGTATACCTTTTTATTGCATCTTAATCACTTGAAAGGTTATCATTTGCAATTTTTGATTAATAGGGAAAGAATTTCCTGTTATAGTGGAAAGGGAAAGAGATCAGATATATAATATTTGAAAGAAGACAATGGTATCATTTAAGCATATCAAATGCATTTTCATGTGATAGCATGCCAGGTGTTGGCGCATTATAAAACATAATATAAAATAATCAATATTAGTAAAGCCGGACATGTGTTGACTTTAAGCAAAAATTGGAGAAATAAACTCATTCTACTATGAGAGATCAACACAGAATGTTCCCTTAGCAGGGCAAATTCAGGGTTGCATACTGAGTAGAATTCTCTACTGATTTTCTAAGAAATAGAGGAAGGTAAAATGAATGAAGCTTTCCTAAAGGTTGAAGATTTAGCATTCTAGGAAGAAGTCGTTCAAATAGAAATCTTGGCATCAGGATTAGAGCCGGGAATAAGACAATTAGAAGAGAACGCTGAGTAAAGTTTTCTGGTCTGTCTGGCAGAGTCTTCAACAGAGAAAGCTAAGATAGATCTGCACAGTGAAGAAACCGTAGATTTTTAAATAAGCAATAAACTAAGAGGAAATGGTGGGTAAGAGTCATTGATTGGCAGTGATTTTGAGAATAGGAAAAGAAAAATAAAACCAGAGAACTTCAAGAATTTAAAAGCGTCAAAATGTAGTCACATAATCTATTTATATGTCCACTTTAAAAGTTAATTTCTGTCAAGGCAAGGTTATAGTATAATTGCAGACCATTCTGATTATTCCTTAACTTCATGTGCACTCTGCATTTCTGCACAATTTATTATCTGGTGCTCATCAGAATATCTCCCTAATTAGATCTCATATTTCTTAAGAATGAGGATATTATGTTTTCTTTTCCTTTTGCCTCCAAACTAAATTCCTAGTGCTATATTGAGTAAGGAATTTTATTGTATTTAGTTCAGACCAGACTTCTAGTAATATATATAGTATAGGATGAGACTAGGACTGTATACTACTAACGCACTTTGTGACTACAGAAAGGTCATTTAAATTTTCAAAGCTTCAGTTTATTCATCTTTAAAATAAAGATAATTATAATTGACTATCCTCTATCTCAGTTATGGTGAATATTAAACGGGGTAATGCATCTGAAGGGACTTAGAAAATTTTAAAGCACAATATTGATGGATGTTTTACTTATATTGTTACAGTAAATATAATAGAAATATCTACGAATGACTTTCTGCATAATCATCCATTGGTACACACACACAAACACACACACACACACACACACACATATAGTATTGGTATATATGTCTATATTGGGTCATATAACTCAATATATAATATAGGCTAGGTTAACACTCTTTTATTAGAAATGTCAATAATACATCTCATTTGCTCACTTCCTAGTCATAATGATTCTTGTAATCATTTCATCTGTATACACTCCACTGAAATATATACTGTATGAGGTTAGGGTTGGTGGTATCTCTCTTGGTCAACACTGTATCCCCATCTTAGCATCATGCCTAGCACAATAAATATTTATTTGATCATTTCACTGATGGAATGATGGAATAGCTAACTATAGGCATGAAGAGTGATGTAGGAGATAAAATAGTTATCCAGGTAAAATTTGGGGGCCAGTACCCCACCATCAAGATGTACCATATATACAGATCCAGATGAAAAATGAAAATATTACCATGGCTGGTGTGACCTGGCCATTCTACCCCTACCTCTGTGATTTTATCTCTATATGTCTAACTTCTTATTCATCACACTTCAGACATGCTAGTTTTTTTCATCCAACAATCCAGGCTCACTGCTCACAAAGTGCCTTTGAAGATTATGCACCAGAATGTTGGCATGGCTGCTTCCCAAGCATTCAACTGTCAGCTGAAATATTAGCTTTGTAGAAAATTCTTCCACAACCACACAATCTAAAGTAGCTGCCCCCTTTACCTTCTATCTACCGTTTTACTATATTTTGATCGTAGTATCACTGACCACTCTATTTTTCCATTATGCCCTATAATTCATTTTTCCATTATGCCCTAGTCCTTTTCACTAATTTATTTTCCTCATAGCTCCTATCACTTTCAGATATTTTATATCTGTGTGTGTGTGTGTGTGTGTGTGTGTGTGTGTGTGTGTGTGTGTGTATCCTGCTTATTGTTGGTTTCTATGCTAGAATACGTCATGAGGGCTATTCTGATAAGTCATAAATTTATCCCATTTGCCTTGCTTGCATTAGCAGAAAGCAAAGGATGGGATCTATTTTAACCATAACCAGAACCAAAAGAAGCAAAAATGAACTACCAGTATTTTTATTCTATGAAATCAATTGCTGATCTCAGTTTCTGTTGACATTTGATATTAAAGCCCACAGAAGTGCTGATGTGTCTATACATTAACATTTACAAACATTGTAGATACCAGTAAGAGGCATGCTAGAACAGCAAAGAAGCCTAATATGGGACAAGACTCTGGAATTCCACTGACATCTTGTTCTTCTACAAAGGGAGTGATTGTCCATCGTAGAACTTATTACCTTCCATTCCTCTTGTGTGTTAACCCAAAATTTACTCAACCTGCTCTACATCCAAAGGGGATAATTATCTAAGACAACCAACTTCAGAACAGAGAACTCCTTGTGAACTGTCTGAATATTATAACATATTGGAAAAGTTTCAGCATTTTAAGTGGATTGCTGAAGATAAAAGAATTATTATTGGCCTGGGGAAAATTTACAGCCTGTTGGTCTCCATTCACACACTGTAGTCTTATAAAAACAAATAGAGTGTAAAGAGTCAATAAAATACCTTTAATTTGAACATTGCTAATTTTAAATGTCTAGTACTTTGGGGAGGTGAAATGTTAAAGTTTTCATTATATATGATTATTTATCTTAAAAATATAGGTTAGAATTTTAAAATAAATTATCTGATGAGTAATGAAAAGCAGGATATAAAATCCTAAACTAATATGTGCTTCAATTATGTCGATGCATTCCTCTTCCCTTTATATTCTATAAAGAGGTAAACAAATATTGCCACTATTATATTTTATACTATTTCTTTCATTTAGAGTCAGACAATAGGATTGCCACATATGGTTGTGAGAATTGTGTCTTGTGCAACTCTAGGGGGTGACATTTACACCATAGTTTGTGAATGGTACTCCCTAAGACCATGATTACAACTTCCCTTTTTCTAATCCTTCTCAGTAGGTTACTTCAAAATAATGACACTGTTTTATTTTCCTAAATTGGTTTATTCTTACCTGAAATTAAATTGAATTAATAAGTTTTAGTAATGCTTAATTATTAACTCCTGATCGAAACATAATACATTGTCTCATAATTAGAAATTATGAAATGTTCAGTGAAATTCTGCTCACTGAATGTATGTTTATATATTGTTTCATTAAAAAGATGAAAGGAGGAATTTTTGAACAGATAATTTGATTAGGTCATAGATAACAAATAGATTGCTTTTTTACCTCTTCCAATACTTATATTATAGACATAGTTAAGAGACTGTCATGCTCTTTTCTATCTTGACCCTTTATGGCCAGAATCTTCCCAACACAGCATTCTGTACAGCATTACAATATTAGCAGAACTGACAGAACTTGATAAATGTTTGTCATACCAGGCTTAATTTTTTAATGATTATCACTACAGGTCTGTATAATTTAAAGAAAAGATATGTATAACATTTATACTTAGGTAAAAAATGTGTGTATATGTGTAGTGTGTATCTGTTACCAGACTCACATACAAGATTTTAAGTCAACTTAACACAGAAAAAATATATAGATCATTCCAGGTTCTTTCTTTCCTGAGATAGTTAGATTTGTGTTTTGGTGACAGCTGTGATTCTTGAAATGGGGCAATTAGGGCCTATTATTTCCTTTCAAGTTTGAGATACTGGTAACACATCTAGAAAACGTACCAAGAGTCTGACTATGGAGGAAAAGTAAAATCTTTTCTTATGGCAAAAGCAAATGGGGAATTTTCTTGCCTCCCTTCTTCAAACACTGTAATCCTAGACCTGAAATTGGAAAATGACACTGATTACTAACAGCAATCACACTGGAAAATAAGTAGATATAAAGAAAAATAGAAAAGGGAAGCAGGGTATTTTCAGTCTAGGAGATAGATCTCAAGTTTTGTGGACTAAAATTTGTCCCTGAAATTGATGCTGTAATTTGAGGAAAAAGTGAAAATCTGATGAGCCTTTTTTTTTTTTTTTTTTTTGAGATGGAGTCTCACTCTCACCTAGGCTGGAGTGCAGTAGCGTGATCTCAGCTCACTGCAACCTCCTCCTCCTAGGTTCAAGTGATTCCCCTGCTTCAGACTCCAGAGTAGCTGAGATTACAGGCGCATGCCAACATGCACAGCTAATTCTTGTAAATTTAGTAGAAACGGGCTTTTGCCGTATTGGCCAGGCTGGTCTTGAACTCCTGACTTCAGGTGATCCAACCTGCCTCAGCCTCCAAAAATGCTGGGATAACAGGCATTAGCCACCACACCCAGCTGATCACTCTTTTATGCAGGTGAATATATAGGGAAAACAATATATTCAACTAAACCCCACGAGCCAGCAAAAGTAACATTAATAAATCCTGAAAGGTGAGAGATGAAGATATAGTTTGGCTGGCTGGCAGCAGGAGTTCGGCATTTATAGCAATAATATCCTACAAACTAGGGAGTGATTGATTACAGAATTTAGAAACAAAGTTCAGTGCAGACAGGGAAGCAGAATCCATAACCCAGATTTCATTCCTTCATTGTTGTGGTTGTTAAAATGTTGTCAAGAGTTCCCTCATATTGCTATCTCAAAAAAAATTAATCCCTTTTCTTTCTTATAATCAACCATATTTTAACATTGTGGTAGCTACTGGCAGTAAGCACAAAGCACATATATTTATGTAATTATTACTTGCTCAGAAATATTTCCTGTATTGCAATAGTGCTATAGCACTATAATAGTAATCTGATTTTATTGGAAGACATTTGTAATCATCTCCTATGGAGTATTTCTTCTTATCTGATAAGTTGTAATAGATAATGTAGGCTTTCAACTTAGAACAAAACTAAAATTCTTATTAGTTCTTAGAACAGAATAATAGTAAGGATGATGATTATTATTACTGAAATCCAGGACTACTGTTGCATTGCTAATTGATTGACATAACCTGGAAGACAGATAAAAGAAGCAGTTGGCATAATAAGCATATGTCAACACTGACCTACAAATAGCTTTTAGATGAATGCAACTCAGAAAGACTCATTATTACTGGGGATTCATTCAAAAAGGGAATCAAGGACAGAAAACAGGCTCAGTAATCAGAATGTGTTAAATAAGGTTTTTAATTTTTATCTGAGAAAAGAATTGGAAATAAGTGAAATAAATCAAACTACTTAACATAACAAATATTTCTGAACACCAAACATACGCCAGACACAATTCTAGAAATTTGTGTTACATAAACCACTGACCTAGTAGAATTTACGAATCAGAAAACCATTTCCACAATGTAAAAGACAAAGATTATAAAGACTTATTTGACAGCTACTGGTAATGGGAAACCAGATTGGATAATAATGTGTTTAAGGAAGGATGGTGGCAGCAACAGAACAGGAAGCACTGATCAAACAGAAAGTGATATTCCTAGGGTCAAAGAAAAACAATTGCTGGCAAAGACCACCACAATACAAACAAGGGTAATTTATCTACTGAAACAGAGAAAAAGAGAGAAAGTAGAAGGAGGAGAGGAAGAGAAAGAGAAAGAGAGTTTGATTAGCCTCTTGAAGACATGGATGACCCACAGCCAAAGATTCAATTTCACAGTGAGAAATTTAAAATATACCAAGAAACACTTACAGAGAATAGCACATTTAAAAACTGATTTTTTAAACAAAATTGTATATTTCTGAAATGTATGTTCCACTTGTAGCAATTAGCCCTTACTTTTTAAAGAGCGAATTTTACAGCTAAATAACATAAAACATTTTTTTGAATTGCCCTTTCTTGATTAACTGATCTCATTTTACTGCTTTGAAATTCAACAAGCTACAATGAAAAATGTATTGATTCCTCCAGACAGTATTTAAACTAGATAGCCAGAAAACTTCTAAGAATCCCTATTCTACCAAAAATATAAAACTATGTCATTGTTAGATTTTTGCTGTTGTTGTTGTTCCCTTCCCATTCATTACAAGCCAGTCTCTCTGCATAGTGTATGTAAAGATGCACATACAACAATGCCTTAAAATACAATTACAGATGGCTTACTCGATGGTCTGTACTCAATGTGATACAAATAGGACTTGGCTTTATTCTTAACAACTGTCATTCTCCTTTTCTCATTCTTTATTGCAGCTTGAACAAATAACATACTTTTCTACTCATTCTTCTATAAGAAGAATCTTAATTTAGGCAATTGAGGTTTTAAGAAGCCCAATTATTTTCAATTTATAATTGTCATTTCAAATCTAGTGCAAAACTTCTCCTCCCACAGGTTTAGAATGAATTTGGCTTGGAATGACTTGGAGAGTAGCAGTGAGAAGAGGGCATGGTGTACTCATTCATCTCCTGGTACTGTCACCAGCTTATAGTGCTCCTAGGGCTTAGTGAAAGGTCATGGAGAGTGAGACTGGGAGGTGATGTGAAAGTAGAGCAAGAGGATGGCGCGGTGGCTTACACCTATAATCCCAGCACTTTGGGAGGCGAAGGCGGGCAGATCACGAGGTCAGGAGATCGACACCAGCCTGACCAACATGGCGAAACCCTGTCTCTACTAAAATACAAAAATTAGCCAGGCATAGTGGCAGATGCCTGTAATCCCAGCTACTCAGGAAGCTGAGGCAGGAGAATCACTTGAATCTGGGAGGCTGAGGTTGCAGTGAGCCGAGACCGCGCCATTGCACTCCAGCCTGGGTGACAGAGGGAGATTCTGTTGAAAAGAAAAAAAAGAAAAGGAAAGGAAAAAGTAAAGCAAGACAGGCATATCACTGGTATGGTAATAATCTGGTTGGCCGGGTTAGTTTGAGTCTTAATTTCAAATATTTTCCCCTGATGGGATATGTGAATGATAGACCAGTAGAATTGTTAGAAATCCTCAAATGACTTACTTCCTATTAGCTCGTTGAACTCGTGGAGGTGTTCAGGGTTCTCACAGTGAAGCGTTCTCTCTCAGTAATCTCTAAATGCTGGGCTATCGTTTTCCTTTGAGCAGTGTTGCCGATGAGCTTTGTTTTATGTACTTAACTTGGTCTTTTTGTCTGAGAGCTGTAAGATTATTTTACCTTATCCTTAGAGTTCAAGCATTTTACTAAGATATGCTCAGGTTTTGCTCTTTTCTCATCAGCCCATCCTAGAAATAAAATGATGGATTTTTTTTTTTTTTTTTTTTGAGACGGAGTCTCACTCTGTTGCCCAGGCTGGAGTACAATGGCGCAATCTCAGCTCGCTGCAACCTCCGCCTCCAGAGTTCAAGCGATTCTCCTGTCTCAGTCTCCTGAGTAGCTTGGACTACAGGCGTGAGCCACCACTCCCGGCTAATTGTTGTATTTTTAGTAGAGATGGGGTTTCACCATGTTGGTCAGGCTGGACTCAATCTCCTGACCTTGTGATCCACCCACCTTGGCATCCTAAAGTGCTGGGATTACAGGCGTGAGCCACCGCGCTTAGCAAAATGGAATTTTTTAAAAATGCATTTGAAAGAGTTTGAAAATATGGAGTTATTTTGAAATAATCAGCTCTTTATTCATGCAAACAAAAAACTTTTTAAAAAATGACCCAATCAAGTAACATGGGAGTTCAATAATGAATTATTGATGTATGATGGTGGTGGTAATAGCACCATTTTTGATTTATCAATCACCAGGATTCTATGATATCATATATATATATATATATATATATTCACACACACACACATATATATATCATACATATATATGATATGTATGATGTTGTATATATATATACATATATATAAACACACACACACACACATATACAGAAGGTAATCATTTATGTTATTTCTAGCTACCTAATGAGTCAATTGTAATTTTCCAAAACGTATTTCCTTTTCTCTTACTACCATTTCTCAGATGTCCTTTGTTCCCTTTCTTTATTTTCTCTGTTCTGAACTTTAGGATTTTAGGGCTTGGCTTCCATAACACAGAAATTATAGTTGTTCTCTTATACCAGGAATAACAACACCTTAAAATTTTAAGACATTTTATATGGTTTGTTTCAACCACACCTCTCAATTAGAATTCTCTATCCTCCAACTAGTATTTATCTTTATTTAGATCAAAATAAAGTTTGAACACACAGATTCATATAATAATTTCACCCAGTTTCACTGGTCTTGTCTGTGAACCATAGCATAGAAGGGAGAGAAAACACCATCTGATGAAATTAGCATATTTTTCAAAGATACATTACATTTTAACCCTTTTCTGTTTTTTTCTTCTTATTGCTAATCTACTTCTTATTTGAGGAATTTGAAGCTTTAGAAAGACAATTTATAAGCCAGCATAGATATCAGAATCCATAGAAAATTCTTTTACAGGTGAAAAAAGAATGTTTCACAAATAAAGTGTTTGTGACTACTCTCCTCAGACCCATAAATAGACAACTTACAGTTAGGATAAGATTTCGGTTAAAACTAGCCCTCATAGAAAGTAGGGACATCTTTTCAGACCAGACACATTTTTACAGCAAAAGAAATCCACCACATAGAACATATTTTATCTCAATACCAATGTGGATTGATTCCTATACTTGTAGAACTAGAAGGGATACTTAAGCTCAGAACAATTAACAGGTTTCTAAGGCAATTTAAATATTAACGTTTGGAAGAGAGTACTTGAAATTCATTAATTTTTTTTGTGTCAATCCTCTAAAGAATTTTCAGAAGTCATAGAGCTCCAAAGAGGGTTGTTTGAAAACACAGGTGGAATTTAACCCTCATTTTACCAGTGAGGATACTAAAATAAAGGCCAGCATGGTTACTTAAACTGCCTGAGATCAGGCAACAAAAAAGGGACTGATCAGATGTCTCCTCATCAAAGATATTATCAAAGTATGCAGGCCCAGATGCTGTAAGTTTTCTCATACTGTATTGAAGAGCACCAAACCAGTAACGTGCAGTGGGAATGGTTTGTGTAATTAGTGTTAGGCTTCTGTGTATTTAGAGCGTCATAATGCCAATTTCTGGTCACATAGACAACTCTCGACTGATTATCCTTCAGTAAGCACTTGCCAATATTATTTTTAGTGGTAACACAGGTGCAGTTTTTCCTGCACATTCTTAGATACTCATTAATTCAATAATATCTTCATAAGGCTGTTCTGTTTGGGGACCTCTTCCTTGTTTTCACTTTCTTATTTTCATGGCAGAAACATATTATACCCAGTGGTGAAATCAATTTGCAGTTGTTTTAGACACAGGCAAGGAGTATGTGACAGAACTGTCGTAGGAGTAGGGGCATGAACATACCATATGTTGGAATTATGCATTGCCAAACATTTTAAGGAATATTTTCTCATCTCTAGAAGCAAGTTAATAACTTTTTACATTATAAAGTGGTCATTCTCACAGTTAGTAAGAATGGTTAATAGTGCAGTGTACTGAAATATATTTGGAGACTAGACTTCAGAAGGAAAAGAGGGACCGGCACAGTAATATGTGTTTATCATCTGTTGTCTCAGGAATAAAAGAAAATACTATCTATTGAAATTACAGTAACATTCTAAAGCTTCAGGATCCTCTTCTCTGAGTACTAAGGTTATAGACTTAACTAGTATGTCATACACTATGAGGAGAGCAGAGGGAGGGGGCATATTTTCAGTATGTATATGTGTGTGTATGCATGTATTGAGAGAGAGAGAAAGAGCCAGAGAGAGAGAAAGAGAGAAGGTAGATTCTCATAGAAATTTTAAGAGCAGGCAAAATAATAATACAGAGCTTCACAGAGAACTGAAAACTGTGAGGTCCTAGACAGTTCTCAGTTCAGCATTAAAATAATCCTGTGTGCCTATTCGCTTTTCAGCCTCTTCCCAACCAGCTTCCTTGACTTCATAGTTTCTACTCACTCCTGATTTGGAACTTCTCTGAATCTGGGTTTGTTATAATAGCTCTTGCCCTCTCCTTTCCCCACTGGCCCTTTATAACTCTTCTTTCAGCAGCAGCCCCCGACTGCTGCCTCTTGTTCTCATTCATATCTGTCTATATCTCTATGTATCTATGTATCTATGTATCTATGTATCTATGTATGTATCTATCTATCTATCTATCTATCATCTATCTATCATCTATCTATCATTTTTTGATCTATATATTCATCTTCTTGGCATGCATCTTGGAAATTAGTTTACATTTCAAAGCACTTGGAAATAAATTATTTTATCTCTCAAATTTCACAGATGTGCTATGTTTACTGTTATAAAGTATTTTACTTTTTTTACTTTGTTTTATTCCTTCCTTCCTCTTATGTCTGTAATTTCAGTGGGCTCATTTTTCCTTTTTTTATATTTTATTTTTTTGTAAACATAGTGGAAAGAAATCCTATTCCAATCTAATAATTTAAACATGGCACACAATTGTAATTTCACGTGTCTTGTTATATTTGTATGACTTTAAACGAACAAGATAATTTTAAAATTGTAAAAGAAACTACCACAATTCTATTTTTCTTTAAAATTTATCTCAATTAAAAATGTACATAATTTTATAGAGTTCAGTGTACAAGACTATCCCATTCATTTATTAAACATAATTAGGAGTTGTTTAATTGAGGAATCTTCAGGAAATAATCTTGACCTGAAAACTGCACATCTCTCCAAGCCCCCACCCCCTTGACTTTTGTCATCTGGTAAATACTTAGAGATCAGGAAAGAGCAGGACTCCTAATATCTGCCTGTCTCCTTACCAGGCTTAGCACTGGGCCATACCCGCAGCAGTCTAGACTGGGTCCTCTTGCCTCTTTACAAGACCTTCAAGTTTCCAGATGCATAAAGGCTATTATTGATTTGTAAGTAGGGGGAGCACATGTTTCCAGTACCCTGAAACTGATCCCTGGCACATGGCAAACCCTAAGCCCTCACAGAGCAGAGTGGAAAAACTGTCTGGACTCTTGTCACTGGATAAAACATTAAACAAATGTTTTTAGTTTAAGTTAGCTTCATTTTTATAATTATAAATATATGAATGAATGAATGAGCATTTCTGACTATTCTGTTTAAGGAGAGTTTTTCTTTAAGTGCATGATAGGGAGGAGCAAAAAAAAGGAAAATAAAAAGAAATACCTGAGCCAGGAAACTAATGTTATTCTGGTGGTTTCATGGAAGCTTAAGACTCAAAACCCATATTCCAAATAATAATAATAGTAGTAAAGCTCATGTTACACGTTAGAATAGTTGTGGGGTACTGTGACTAGTGACAGCATGAAGTATTGCGCTGCTGAATTTGAGCTTCTTAAATACTGTGTAATTTGTATTTTCTGTGGTCAAATAGACTACTGATCACTTTGAGATCACCTTCAAAATGAGAAGAAACCTCTGGATTCTCTGACCAGAAAAATGCACATGCACATTATGTTGTCTCCTGGACAACGGAGGTCCGAATTCATATTCATGGATCAAAGATGAAGGAGACCTACTGTAGAAGCATCACAGTCATAGTATGGGAGAAAGAAATATTAAAATGCATGACTAAAATTGTATTAAAATGCTAAATTTATTTCATATTAGAAAATCAAATGATCTATATTGAAAAGTACAGGTCATTTTGCCTCAAACTACCCGAGGACAGTTATAATAGAAAAGTACATCTTCTTACAGTTATCTTGTAAAATGAATGAATATTTTATCTTACGATGAGATAATTTTACTACCAAACTGTAATTCACTATCTTTCAGTATAATTCTCATTTTCAAATTTCATTTTAAACGTGAAACAAATTCGATGTCAATTATAGTACAGTTAGAATGCATTGCATCCCCGGATATCAATCATAATGTTTGGTCTGCGGGAGCAAGAATGAGAGTCTGTATACTGTGAATATCAGGAGGCTTGTCTGTCTATTGCTGACTGACCCTAAACTTCTTATCTAAGTATTAAAATCAGGAAATATAGCTCATTATAAAGAATATACACAAAGGTGAAGAAACTTGACTATGGAATGTCTATTATATTATAGATTAACTTATGACAGTCACTCAAACATCTCTTTCCAATTTGTGACTTTCTAAACATTCATCAAAACATCAGTAATCCCTTTGCTCTCTACTTTCCTCTGCAAGAAATTACCTAAATGTATCCTCTAAAGTAGGAAAACTTTACCATAGTCCAAAATCTCCATATCTATAAATTGTACATATTACTTATTTCTGATTCTTTGGAAATAAAATGTAACTGTAAAATATTATAACAAAAGAAATACTACCATGTATTGGTAACCAGAGCGACTCTTCTTAGGATATCAGATTTTTCACTACCTGACTCCCAACCAATCTGGAAATATCTACCCTCTTTTGCTTTTTACTCTCCATTAGCCTTCACTGATCATGCAGTTTTAGGAGATAACCATCTGTAATCCCAGAACTTTGTGAGGTCGAGGCGGGTGGATCACGAGGTTGGGAGATCGAGACCATCCTGGTTAACATGGTGAAACCCTGTCTCTACTAAAAATACAAAAAGTTAGCCAGGTGTGGGGATACATGCCTGTAGTCCTAGCTACTTGGGAGGCTGTGGCAGGAGAATTGCTTGAACACGGGAGGCGGAGGTTGCTGTGAGCCAAGATCGTGCCACTGCACTTGCACCTGGGCAACAGAGCGAGACTCCCTGTCAAAAAAAAAAAAAAAGGGGGGGGGGAAGAAAGAAAGAAAAAGAAACTTAAGGAAATAATCTTGACCTAAAAACTGCACATCTCTCCAAACCCCCTTGACTTTTGTCATCTGGTAAATACTTAAAGATCAGGAAAGAGCAGGATGCCTAATATCTGGCAGGCTTATCACTGGGCCATACCTGCAGCAGTGTGGACTGGGTCCCCTTGTCTCTTTACAATTCCTTCAAGTTTCCAGATGCATAAAAGCCATGACTGATTTGTAAGTAGATGTTTCAAGTACCCTGAAACTGATCCCTGGCACGTGGCAAACCCTAAGCCCTCACAGAGCAGAGTGGAAAAACTTCCTGGACTGTTGTCACTGGATTTTAGCATTTCCCCTTTAATTTTTTACATTTCAACCCTAGAAAGTCAACGTCAAACTCCCCTTTTCCAAAAAGCAACAGAACTTCTTTTACATTCCCCCAAGTGCAAAGATTAACAAATTCTGCACAACATACATCGATATTCATGAATATACATGTATACTGAAATATAAAGTGAAACATTAAAATATCTAAATATTTCTGGGTGTCCAGATGTTTACCCATGTGTAGAACAAAATGTATGGATATTTGACTAAAGTATTTTTTATCCTGTTGACAGACTCTATTTTTGCCTAAACACCTGTGTGGAAATCTGTTTAAGTGCTTTTCCTTTGAAGCACATTTCTGCCACTGCTGTTTGGCTCATTCGTCTGTTATTTATGTTACAACTCAAATGTCAGAATCGCTTGAAAGCTAGACCAAGACAATGATTCCTTAATTTATTCTTTTAGATAACTCAGTATCCGTAAATCACG
Organism: Sapajus apella; assembly: GCF_009761245.1. Taxonomy (NCBI): domain Eukaryota; kingdom Metazoa; phylum Chordata; class Mammalia; order Primates; family Cebidae; genus Sapajus; species Sapajus apella. The sequence goes on along the minus strand of NW_022436981.1, from coordinate 16,300,094 downwards.
CTAGTTAATTAAATTCATCAAGTGTTACTTTAAAATAATTCAAAAATGAAATCACAAGTAATAATAAGCTTTTAATTTTCAAGGAGAAAAAAAGCTTATTTTTTAGAAATAGTCAATTTGCTTTTATAAATTAATTTGATTGGTAAATACACTAGTGCACATCTAATATGCTGGGGAGACAGATAAGTTGACAGTGGATATGCTATTTGCAAATGTGTCTGTCTTCTCTCCCTCATGAGACGCAGCTTCATGAAGTCAGAAATCGGAGCTGAATTATACTTTATAAACCCCATGCTGCCTGATGAGATTGCATGTGCTGCCATTCTCAATAAATATTGATTGATAAACGTAGCCTCTTACAATGTGAACAGGTTAAAAATGTTTAACTGAATTTTTTCATTAGCCAGAGGTTCTTCTACAACATATATATGTTTGGGCTCCTAAAGAGAAGCGTTATTTCTCCATTGCACCAAGAGATACAACAAACTGTAAGTGATAAATCTTGGCTGCATTCTCGATTTTTTTTCTGTAAGCAAACTTGTGGTAAGGAGCTGCAGTGCAAAGAGGTTCAATATTTTGTGTTGTGATCTATTCAGTGGGAAAGAAGCACATGCCTTTAGGTGTCATTACATGTCATAAAGACAACTGGAAAACAGAATTGAAATTGGTCATTCCTTTGGGCATAAGATGAGAATATTAAAAGTTGTCTTTTTGTTATGGAAAAGTTTAACAAGCTCTCTTTTTGTTAGGGGAAAGCTCCTTTAAACCTTAGGTATAAAGGAAGAAATGATGTTTTCCTCAGCTTACTTTCTAAAGTAGGACTAAGAAATTATTCTAATTTATAGATCATGAAAGTTATCTCATTTAGTTATCGAGAAGAAACATTTCACTTGGATTTATTGGGCCCACATATAGAATTGGATATAAAAATGTGGGGGATGAGGAGACACTCTTATGAAATTCTGCAGGCCCTGTGTTCCAATTAGACTGTGTTAGGGAACTTTCCTTAATTTAGATTGCATTATGACATCATTTCCCAAAATATTTTATGTGGAACATTTATTTCTCACAGTGGTCTATTGGAAAAGAACACGCGAGAGGGGCCCTGTGCTCAATTAAGTTTAGAAAATGCTGTCTTCAGTATTCCCCTTTCATAGAGTCACAGCCCTAATTACCATTTAAAGGCTCGGAGGAGTCCTGTGATGAACAAGCTAAACTTTTCAGTCCAGTGTTTGCATATTTATTTGGCCAAGTAGTCCGTGTTCTGGAACTTATCTAATTTTTTGTCAAAATACTTGAGAGATGGTTATATTAGAGCAATGTTTCAGCTTTTGTAAAGTGAGTTCTTAAAACAATAGCATTTCCCTCATTCTGAAATTTCGGTATGCTCAGGTATTTTCTTAGACTACTAAAATGTAATTGTTCATGTTTTCATAGCATTTTCTGTATCACTAAATGCCATAATTTATAATTACATTAAACCAAGAATTTATCTCATGCTTAGAACACAGCCTCGGGTAACCAAACTGATTTGAAATATTATCTGCTTTGCATATATTTGTGATGGCACCTTTACTCCCTGTAATCATGTTAACTGCCATGTTTTATTTCACTACTAAATAGTAACCAGCTTAAGTGGTGTTTGGTAGTGAACAAGTCTGGTGCTGTCAGTGTGAGAAATACGAACAGAATGGTCAACATGTATACTTCATTGAGACTCATTTCCTTTTAAGAATACATGCTCAGCAGGGAAGATCTATTCACACATTGGCTACCACACTTAAAATAAATGTTTCCCTTTCTATTAACCGAAAATCTGAGCGTCCAGAGCCGAAATTCCACATTGAGGGTTGGTAGAACAAAGGTTCTAAATCTGATTTGTATAAAATTGGTATGATATTTTATTGTCACAACCTAGGAGTGGCCTGGCCCAGACTACAGTCATGACTAATTTTTGTCAGAAAGCAGAGATCAAAATTGATAATAAAGTGATCATTTTTGACAGATATCCTCCAAATTTATTTATCATAATTTATTGATTGTGAGCATCTTCTACCTATAAAAAGAACTCTCTGAATTTTACAAGTTTAAAGTTGAAAAAGTTATTGGATCTTCTACAGTATAGTAGTTGTACTTTGTATTAGTTGAAAGTTCACATGCAAATATAGTATAAAAAGATACCTTTGCAAAACCTTGACCCCTCCCACAAAAACAACAACAACAACAACAACAAAAAAAAACATCTAAACACTTAGAGTGTGGAGCCCATAGAATGGGAACTACTGAAATGGAGTACAGATCTACAGGACACACATACTATTTTGTTCATGTGTTAGAGCAGCAAGTTTTTGAGAATATTCTTGGCTGTGCCCACAGTTACTGCTGCATCACAAGTTGATGAAGAAGAGAAGTCATGTTTCTTTTTACTGAAGCAGGTAGCCTAGGGAGACCAGCTTTTTGGAAAGTAACCATTAACTTTCAAAGCATATGGTTATACTTTTGATTGGCAACACAACAGGACTGCCATTCAGCTTCTGCCAGAGATTATAAACTCAGATACTCAGCTGCCTAATTCCTATCAAAGCATACTTCTGAGACATAGTGTTTATTGAAGATTGCCTGTAAGATATACTTGCCTTTTGAACATGAATTCATCCATGCATTACCTTTCCTAGAGTATTTTTCATGGAACAAAGGTTCTGGTTGATTCTCTGTAAAGAAGAATACATGCAAATACACATATATGCATATAAACAATATGCCATTATATTTATTATCTGGTCCCTGCATACTCTATTTTAAACACAGCTGCCAGAATGACCCCTTTTACACTATAACCCAGATCATGTCAGTCCTGTTCTTAAAGCTGCACACTGGCTTTCTGCTTCATGCTGAGTGAAAGTTATAGAATGTATAATGGCCTCGAAGGCCCTGTATGATTTTCCCCACCCAACAATTTCTCTTTAACCTCATGTCCCATGGTCTTCCCTTTGTTCCCTCTGGTCACTGTAACCTTTTCACTGTGCCCTCAGCAACTCAGGCTTGCTCTCTCCTTAGGGTCTTTGAAAGAACCCTCTGTATGAAAGCCTCCCCACAAGTCTCCAGTTCAGCACCTCAGCTTTTTCAAATCTTTGTTCAGATGTCATTCTTTCCAGTGAGGCCTTTCCAACAAGCCTACTTAAAACATCTTGCTCCCCCTGCCAGCACTCCTGATTCCCCTTGCCCTGGTGTATTCTCTTTTCTTTTCTTTTCTGTCCTGTTCTGTTCTTTTTTCTTTCTTTTCTTTCTTTTCCTTCTTTCCTTCCTTTTTCTTTCTTTCTTCTTTTTCTCTTTCTTTCCCTCCCTCCCTCCCTTCCTTTCTTCCTTTTTTCTTTCTTTTGTACTCACCACCTTCTAAATCACCCCTTACAATGAGCTTAACTATTAGGTCTGTTGTTTACTGTCTGTCTCCCCTACTAGAATGTAAAATCCATCTATGTGTAAGACAAAAATTGGTAATTTTCATGCAGCAAATTTGTTAAAATGCTTAGAATAATTTATCTGTAACTGAATTTCAAGTTTTGTTAATGGAGACGTTCTGCTTTTTGTTGAAATTTTACAAATATGACCTTTTGTACTTATGTTATAAAACCCATCCCTATAAGCAAGTCATGTTTTTATTGATCTAAGGATCAATATGTTTAGTGCCGCTGAAATATCCCACTTTATTTCACTATAGTATTGTGGTCATACAAAATTATGATAGTTAATAATCGGTTAGTTGAGTGTAAAAATTCCCCCTGTATCAGTTAGATGCAGTTTTCTTCTGTGTTGCTTCAAAAATATAAATTAGAAAAAATATTTAACAATCTTATTTGTAACTACTCCAAAAGGACCAAGATTGATGATGTTTTAAAAAATAAATCTTTCCTGAAATTAGGCAGTTTTTGCTGCTTGTCTCAATGTTAATAGAAAGAGACAGATTACTAGATTAAGGACAAATGAAGAGGTACTATAAACCCAGGTGGAGAAGCAGGTTGCATGGTACAGATTAGCTCAGTCAGAAAATTCTTTAATAAGTGGGTTTAAGGTGGGTACTTTCTGAGCCCTGGGGATCATCACAGAGAGCCATGAAGCCAAGCAAGATGCCTGAAAGGTACAGGGAACTATTTGGCAAGAAGGGACAGGCTATTAAGCACACACTCTAAGCTTTACATGTCATCAACCAGTCTTGATAGTGATGCAGTAGTTTCTGAAACAGGTGATCCTTATTTATTTATTTTTCCAAATGAAATCAGAACCAAGTCTTGACTCCATTGAAAAGCAAAAACATGCCTAGCTAGAATTTAGGAGCACAGAGGCAGGGAGCAAAGAATTTCTAACAGAAGCATTTAAGCATATTTTGTATCTTATTATAGAGCTAAGATTTATTTTGTTATTAGAATTTTTCTACGAATATGGCTGCCATCGAATGCAGACATAACTTTGTTGTGAATCTAATATTGTATTACATTTTACCTAACCCATAACTGTCTTCATATTTTGTGTGTACTTGGCAGAGTCTACTTTCTATTACATTTTATATGTTATTTTTGGTCTTGTTACATAATTAACAATAGTAGAAGTATCAAGAAACAAGACTATATAATCTCATGAAACCTTTAATTGACTTACCTATTAACTTTTCCAATTTCCCTGCAGAAATTGTTTCTATCGATATTTTAATTTCATGTGAGCAAATGACAGGAAGTAAAGAGATTATAGCAGATGGTTGCCACAAACTACATACTACATTTCAGAATTGGTCTACAAAATTCTGCAGCTTGGCACTGTGCGGTGGATCATTTTACAGCCTGGTAATGCCAAAAGAAATCTGGCAGAAACGTGTGTGTTGTCCCATTTAATTTATTCTCTGACTTTATTAAGGGCTACCAGACTTGATTTACTTGTGTCTGATGCATCCATAAAATTTAAATTCAAGTTTCACAAGTCAATTGTTTCCCATTTCCCTTAAATGAAATTTCATGGCATCTAAGATTCAATCTTCAAAGAAACTACTGATAGCTTTAAATATTATTCTCAATAGGCAGTCTATAAATACAGGTGGCAAGAGATGTATGTGGTAACTAAGAGAATACCCTATATTTTCAACCTAAATCAATATTTTCTATTCTTAACAATCTCATTCAATAACTCCCTGTGAAGCAGAAGGCAGTGTTATCTGCTAATTGTGAAGGCGGAGAAGCTGGGCTGGAAACCGGGAAAAATGTATAAAATGTTTAAACATTGTGGACATTAGAAGACACTAGGGAAACACAAAAACGTTTGAAGAATAGACGTCATTGAAGTGACACCAGTTGAGGTTGTAGTGGCACCATTGATACTGGAATGTATTGTTCTGCAGCATTGTCTGTCCCTCTCACTGACCACAGCAGTCTAGGTATAGATGCTAAGCCACAGAGATGTGGACTGACCCAGAGCTGGGTTTGTGTCAGGCTGGTTTGATGTAGGAACAAGGAGCCCAGAGAATTGAAGGCATTGTCAGGGGCATAGACTGAATCATAGATCAGAGGGTCGAAACTCAACAGAGCAATGAATAAAGACAGAAGACAGGAGGGCTACAACAAAAGAAGGCATTAGGTGAAATAGGGTATTTTATGTAAGAACAGGTTCTATAAAGTAAGAATATTTAAGACAGAGTTGGCACAATTCTGTAAACAAGACTCATGGTGTTCAAAGTAATATTTACAAAAATAATATTTAAGAAGTGAAACAATCCCGTGTGATGCAAATTCTAGAGTATGATGATTATAATGGATCACTGAAATGGAATACAGAGAAATATCACTGTTGGTGAGAGGAAAATTATTATATCAATGAATAGTTTCTTAGAATGAACAAACATTTAAAATCGTGAATGAATGAAATTACATCTAGGCAGTTAACAGAAAATAGCATGAAGGTTGGCCAAATGGCCTTCTCTATAAGGGTGTGGGCATTTTTAGCCCCCAAACAGGAAAGTAATTATATGGAAGCAAAATTGATGAGGAGAGGGGAACCTACTCCTTCTTCTTGACCCTGACAGTTACAGGATGTGCAGAAACCGCCTGTACTAACTAGACTGCAGAGAAGCCAGGCTTCGGTTAAGAAAATGGAAATTGTATCTCACAAGAAATTAAGAATATAAGGGATATTGTTGTGTGTGTCTTCTGTTAAAGTATAGAATGGAGTACAGAGAACAGAGGGACATTGTTTAGATGTGAATAGAGAAATCAGATGCTGAATTAGGGACTAGGTCCATCAGAACTTTATGAATGAGAAGAGAGGATAAAAGTGAATTATAATAATGATGCTCATGATGATGATGAAAACCAACAACTATGGAATGTTTGCTATGTGTAAAGTACTGTTCCAAGCGACTTAACTCAGACCTGAAAAATCAAATGAGATATTACTGTTTTAAATTTTAAAATGTGTTTAACGCACAGAGACTTTTAGTGTTTTGGGTCACATGGCTTGTTATGTGGAGAAGCTGGAAAGATTGGTGGAATTTAACTTTGTTCAGTGGCCAAGAATATAGGGATGTGTAGAGAATGAAGAATGTACCTGGTCTGATTTTCTAAACACTAGACTCTTTAGCCCCCTGTGGGCTTTTCTCCGTGTATATGTGATGAGGGAGGGTAGGGAGATTGGTGGTTTGTTTTCTGAGTGCTCACTGTGGCTCTGACAGTGGTTGTAATGGTTAGTGCCCTGGAGAAGTAACAAAAGATGTACTGGCTGAAGGAGTTTGAGATGATCAAGTGAAACACCACAATCGTGTACCATGAAATCAAGGAGAAAAACAGGTTTTGACTTCAATTTTGTCAGTGAATCATGAGCTGTTTATAAGTTTGCCCTCTACAGTGTCTTTTAACTGTACTAGTTGATGGTGCACAATAAAACCAAGTAGATAACATTGGCTTATGAGAATTAGAATTACATACGCTGGAAAAAAATTACATATACCGGTGTGCTATGCTTTGAACATAAGAGTATCTTTTTGTTTTTTGTTTTTTTTTGAGACAGAGTCTCCCTCTGTTGCCAGGTTGGAGTGCAGTGGCCTGATCTTAGCTCACTGCAACCTCCACCTCCCAGGTTCAAGTGATTCTCCTGCCTCAGCCTCCTGTGTAGCTGAGACTATAGTCACAAAGCACCACGCCCAGCATATTTTTGTATTTTTAGTAGAGACAGGGTTTAACTATGTTGGCCAGGATGGTCTTGATACATGTGAAATACACAGCTACAATTCCTGCTTTCAAATTCTTGCTCCTTTGCTTAGTAGCTGTAGCTATGGGCAAAGTTAACTCTTTTGTGTCTCAGCTTCATCTATAATTGAATAAGAAGATAATTAGATAATTATAGTGCTGACCTCATAGGATCTTTCTGAGCATTAAGATAGATGACTGGGACTTAAAAATACTCAGTAAATGCTAGTGGTTATATTCTGTCTCTATTCATATATATATGTATATGTGCATATATATATATATATATATATATATATACACACACACACATACACATACAGATTTCTATGCAAGCATACACACACAGAAATCTACACCTTCACACACCCATGCACACACATTTACACACGCCCCTATGGACTGAATTATCAGACTGTAGAAAAAAACCAAGACAGTTTGAGACCTTGGCAGGTGTTTCTGGAAACAATGACATACCACTGAAGCATATTTCTCAGTGTTATGCCTGGTGGCACTCTGAGATGCCTGTGGAGTCTCCCTCTGCCAGAATATTTCTCTGTTGCTATTTGACAGACCTTGATTTTGTGGCAACATTGTCCTGATGTCTTGTTTATTCACTTGTCGTATTTCTATCACCATCTGTTTCCTTTCCTGGTCTCTTTTTTCAGTCTAGAAACTTGTCATAGGTCTTCTTACAGCTTACAGCTTTCTTTCCTCTCCGCTAGCTGCAAAGTTAACTGTGATATCTTGCTTAGGTTTATTTGCCTGTGGCCCATGCCCTTCCCCTCACTCTTTCTAAGTCAGCCTTAAATTTGTTCTCTCTCAAGCTCTACTTACATCTTCTAAGTAGGCAGAGAGGTCGTGGCACTATCTCTCTCCAACGGTATCAGCAAATTGTGTTGATTTCTAGAGCATGGGTGGATCATGTGCTTTTTATTTTCCTGCAGAAAATGAATTTCATGAACATGAAAAGAGAGCTTCACTTTTTTATTTTGTGTACATCTTTGTGGCTGAGAGCTATACTTCATTGTTCTAGTAGCCTGCTTTTTCAGTTTGTGGCTGGAGGGTGTTGTCATCAGGTACAAAAGCAGCTATGTCAAAATGCTAGCAATATTAAGTAAAATTCTGCATTTTCTCTCAAAGCTGAGCTGGCATAATGAGTTTTTCTTAGACAATGTTAAAAATTGTAATGATATTCCTAAATTTCAATTTACCTTATTCTGTTTAGATGGTTCTAAATCAGCATGTATATCACTGCATGTAACAAGCACAGATGGGGAAAATTGCAAAAATACTGACCATTCTAATCTTTATTTTTCTAGTACTTACCAAAGACTAACTATAATTTTTACAACTCTTGTAAGTTTTTGAAAACTCACATAAGACTGTTTGGGGTAAGACTATATAAAGTCATGGAGGACATCATTTAAGCCACAGTATCTTCATATTTAAAACAGAAATGATAACAGCTTCCCTGCTTTTCACTGGGTCATTATGAACCTCCGGTTATCTAATATATAAGAAAGTGATTTGAAAATACTAGATAAATGGAAGATTTAATTATAAATAAAGTACATAAGATTTTGGGGAATTTTCTAAGTTGGGTCAAATATGAACAGGTGTTTTTTTTTAACTTTGAGTTATTTTAACTTTGAATAAGCATCATTAATATATTAAAAATTTTTACAAATATAACCAAATAAGTAAGTTCTAAAGCATATATTTCAGAGTATACACAGAAACCATATTGCAGCAATACAGCTTGCCAAGACAGAATGTGAATGGAGAAGACAACCGAATATGCACACAGGTATTGTGTGTTGTGAGTTGAAGTGTGGTAAAATGATTAGCAGGAAAACTAAACCGTTTTACACATTTGTTTTGTGTAGCTTTATTAATGGGAATTTGAAGTCATGGTAATGCTTTCTATCATGTGTAAGGCATCTGACATATTAGGCTATCATAATCATTATACAATTGTCATAGTTCTATTTCAAGTATGTAATGATATCCAGGTGGAAAATTGTACTTGGCTTGAAGCTATAGTGACTGGAATAAGGGGAGATAGATGTAAGTCATGGGATAATCCATGAGCTTATATTAGGTTTGTGCAAATGTAATTGTGGTTTTTGCCATTGAAAATAATTGCAAAAACCACAATTACACTTGCACCAGCCTAATAAAAACATGTCTATATGGTACTTATTAGTTTTGAATTTATGCTCAATACATGCATGGAAAAGTTCTACATGTCCAAACTGGGAAACTAAAAACTTATTTTGACAAGATTATAGAAAAAAGATCCGGTACAAGATCCAAAAATATTGTGTGATTCCGGTGTTCAATGTGTCAGTGGTGTATTGACACCACAGCCATTGTCCCCAGCTAAATTGTCCTTATTGTGATGCTTCTGACTTGGGTAAGTCTGAGTCTGTCTTTTCAATGTGTTTTTTTTTTTTTTTTAACTTTTGATATTAAATTTTTTTATTGTACTTTAGGTTCTGGGGTACATGTGCAGATCATGCAGGATTGTTGTGTAGGTACACACATGGCAAAGTGGTTTGCTGCCTACATCCCCCCCATCACCTATATCTGTTATTTCTCCCCTCAGTATCCCTCCCCACCCTTCCCACCCCTGCTGTCCCTTCCCTAGCACCCCCCCACTGACCGCAGTGTGTGATGCTCCCCTCCCTGTGTCCACGTGTTCCAATTTTTCAACACCTGCCTATGAGTAATAACATACTGTGTTTGGTTTTCTGTTGTGTCAGTTTGCTGAGAATGATGGTTTCCAGATTTATCCATGTCCCTATGAAGGACACGAACTCATCGTTTTTTATGGCTGCGTAGTATTCCATGGTGTATATGTGCCATGTTTTCTTTATCCACTCTATCAATGATGGACATTTGGATTGGTTCCAGGTTTTTGCTATTGTAAACAGTGCTGCAATGAACTGAAAAGTTCTCCTAACCCGCCCTTTAAAAACAATTAGTTTTATATCATTGCTTAAAAGTAAAAAATGGAACAAAGTGTTCTGCTCGGTATGCTTATGCTTAGTTGTAAATAAAAATGAATTGGAAAATATTTATGGAATCTTACACATTTTGCCTTAGTCATTATCATCAAATAAATACAGTATACTGATGGAAGTTAATTATTTTTCTCCAGTGTAAAGTATTTAGTATAATTACAGAATTTTGATCAACAGTTTAGCTCTTGGTCTAAGGAGTGGCTTTCTTTGGTTGAACAGATAATGTTTTATTGCACTTTAGTGTAGTTATTTAAACTGAAAAGATTATAATCACAGAACCTCTCTAATGTGTTTTTCGAACTTGTCTGACAGTATGCCTACTTAAAAATCTCAACAAGAGAGTGAGGAAGGGATTGCTTATGGAGACAGTAATGTGATAAATACCTTTTATTCACTTAAACTATGCACTCTAAATATGGCCATACATAGCTGTATCAAGGTCACTTTATGGCTACTAACCCAAGATCAGTGGCTCCTATGAGTGTTCAGTAATTTATACTGTACACTGATTTTTCTAATCCTGTCTTTGAATTCATTAAATTACCTTTACTGTGTGGCTAATACATTTAAAGGAACTGAGTGAGTGAGCAATCACACATATTAGTATGCCAAGGTGTTATACAAATGCCTTAAATTATTGACCATATGTTAGGAGGCATAATCGTAAGCATCTTCCTTAAAAATGCTTGTGATGATAAAGAAGGTAGCAATGGTACTAGTCTTTCTAGTACAATACTAGTAGAGAAACAAAGTTTTTAATAACTACAATGTACTTGTTGCATGTCAATTTAAAATGACTAGAAGGTTGATAGGTATAAATTGTCCACTTACTTTCCCATGCCCAGTATATTTTAGAGCCGCTTTAAAGTCACATGAAGAATTTATTCTCCTAAGAAAATATACTCCCTGGGCGGGCAGGGTGGCTCCTTGCCTGTAATCCCAGCACTTTGGGAGGCCGAGGCAGGCGGATCACAAGGTGAAAAGATCGAGACCATCCTGGCCATGGTGAAACCCCGTCTCTACTAAAAATACAAAAATTATCCGGGTGTGGTGGCACGCACCTGTGGTCCCAGCTACTCGGGAGGCTGAGGCGGAAGAATCGCTTGAACCCAGGAGTCGGAGGTTGCAGTGAGCCGAGATTGCGCCTCTGCACTCCAGCCTGGTGACAGAGCAAGAGTCCGTCACAGAAAAAAAAAAAAAAAAAGAAAATGTATTCCCTGTTTGTACATGGAGCCATTTGTCAATCTCAAGTCTGTCTTTTTAAAGCAGCAAAGACACCTTTTCTCTAGTTGTCTTGGTGTGAGAAAACTGCCCCTCCTACAGATTCAGTGACATCACACAAAGTTTCTCTCTTACTCATTCCCCATTTTTGAAATACTTAAAGTATTTATAAAACCATAGAATTTTCTATCTATTTCTGTGTAGAACAGAACAGATACAACATGAAATTTGCAGCCAATCTGTATTCCACATTATGCCTCATGCTTCTTTGGAAGGAAAAATCTAAAAGCCATAATAGCTCTCAGCATTTATGTATGCCTGTGATATTTGTTACTTTAGTCACCCCAAATTTGTACATATATTTCCTAATTATGAACATACTAGTAGTGAGATACTCATTACTGTAAACACTGCAGAATTTAGTACATTGCATATTTAAGTGTATAATATGTATAAATGAAGAAGTACAACCACGCAAAAGGAATGGCAATGGAACTCAGATTCTTATCCTTCTCTGACTTGGCTTTCAGCTCAGCCTCACCTCAAGGAAAATCAGCTTCAAGGAAATACCACTTCAAGTCCTCAGGAGATATCTTGTTTTACACATTCTAAGTCTTGTAAAGACAAATAATCTTACTCCAGGAAAGGCAGTAACCCCAAAACTAGCACAGTTTAAGTAAATACATCAAGATAAGAGCATTACATAGAAAATATACATTTTCATAGCACTCAAAATGAAGTATATTAACACAAAATCCAGAGTCATATCAACATCATTGATTGATCAGGGAAACAGAAGGAAGCTCTATCTATATGAAAAAAAAAAATCTGGAATTAAAAATCTTGGAACATCTGGAATGTTAACTTTTAGTGAGCATTTCAACACTGTACTATCTTAATTGAGGAAATTCATTTCCTGGCATCTGTTTCAGAAGGAAGTGGTGATATCAGTAGTCATTACTATACAATCATTTACACCACAGTAATATATTGAATTTTCAACATCAGCACTTACTGTTAAATAGAAGCCATTCAAGTCTTGGAGCTGTACTGTATCCAAGGAAAGAAAATTAAGATGCAACAAAATAGCGTTTTCACACAGAGTCTTTTCCTACAGTTTATCAGCTGTCACCCAATAAACTTGCCAAAGACTGCTATTCCCAAACATACAGGAATTTTTAGTCATGCAATTACCCATCTTCCTGTTGGTTCTGTTATTAGGTTTTTTTTTTTGAAATAAAATAACAACAACCAGCTTTCAGAACTATCAGCTGTAATGAAGCACCACATTTTGATTTTGAATATTGTACTAATAAACTTTTTACTGACTCAAGAAAAATATTTTATCTTCAAACAGCTAAACTAGTGATAGCTAATATTGCCAATTTCTATTTCAAGTTTAAAACATGAGGTAAAAGAATGGTAGATAAAATAATTTAGGGGTGTTTTCGTATTTAGGAAGACATATATAAATCTATAAAATACTTATTCTTGAGAATATAAATTGTTGATATGCATTATTCTTTTAATATTTTGTCCAGATACTTTCACATAAATACGTAATACTACCTATAAACATAAATCTATAAATAACAGTACAATTGAGAGTAAATTTAATGGATTTAGATAAAATTTCTAGTATTTGTCATGTATAAAGATATTACCAACACATTTTCCAATGTGAGAGATGAGAGGAATTTTTGGACAAAACTTTTTTTAAAATAGTATATTGTTCCTATAAACAGAGATGGATATCCTTTAAGTTGTAGAATATATATAGAAGCATATAATTGTGAAATATGCCCTATCGCTGAAGATAAGACTGATTTTTAACTCTCTTAAGACAGTGTCTCTCATAGGGGAAGGTCATTCTGTTCATTCACCATAAAAATCATGCAACATGTAATCAAACAAGTACAGAACTATTAATCACCATGACTTTAGAATGCAGGAGGCTAATAAACCTCCCTATCTTTTCCTTCTGAGTTCAAAGCAGATTGAGAATCAAGTCACAAATCAAAATAATTTAAGTTGAGTAGCTTTAAATATTCAGTCAAAAGTGGTTAAAAATTCTCACCCTTACTTAAACAGAATTACCACCATTACGTGGGGCAGGAAGACAATCACAGCCTCTTCCAAGGGGCCTGGTGCTGGATGTTTATAGGATGGAGAAGATGAATGATCTCTTGGAAAAAGCTTGGCTCCCAAAAGAGGGAAGGAAGAAGAGATTGAGCTGAATAGTTGAGTTTCTTCTTGCATATCAGCTAAGTTTCAGGTTGCTCCCATGGTGGATGGAGAGAACTGGAGTATTCTACTCGCTTGAATACTTTCCTGTGGAAATCTGAAAAGTGGGGCATAAATGCTTTATCACATTGTTATTCTCACCATCAACACTATCACCAAAGCCACTGATTTGTAAGGGTTTAGAATATATGAGGTATAAACTAGGTGAAGAGGCATGTGCCTATAGCTCCAACTACATGGGAGGCCGAGGTGGGAGGATCACTTGAGGCCAGGAGTTCAAGGCCAGCCTGGGCAACATAGCAAGACCTCATCTCTAAAATAATAGTAATAATAATAATGGAATGTGAGGAATAAACTGGTTATCACACATTATTTTTAACAACCCTCACAATCATGCTTTATAGAAAGAATTACAGTCTCATAAGAAAGAAAATTGATGACAGAAAATGTAGGTAACTTGCTCAGAGATACAGAGATGGCTGGCTATGCCAAACTCGTTCTTTTCATTCTTGACTGATGAGGGTATCGTTGCTGTAATTTAAAGAAATATCTACCCAATGGCAAAAGTATGTGTATTTAAACATACTGAAAAACAAGTTTTTCTTCAGCTATAAAAGAGGACTCTGGATTTCAAATCACATTTTCCATGCAATTATTATAGCTTATAAAATGCAATTATATAAATCACACAGATAAAATAATGAACAAATATTAAAGCAAATGGAAAGTTACACTCAAAGGCCACTTACTTACCTATATTCATGATTTATCTGTACAAATGTTCTGATTTTGCTTCATAATTGTGTAAATTTTATATAGTTTGCATTTCTTATTGTCATGTGCTTTCCCAGAATGTTCTCTTTCCAAGTGTCTGCTTTGCAGTATAAAATTTAACTAAAATGCCAGCATTCTAGGCTTTGGTTTCTAATATATTATTCTTAGGTGAATTATTAGCAAATTACTTTCCCTTCACGTACTGTTAGGATATTTATGTTCTCTTTCTGAAGCTATCCTGGACTTCATGTTCTCATGATTTGTCATTCCTCTGTTTATTTTATTTTATTTTATATTTTATTATTTGTGTGTGTGTGTGTGTGTGTGTGTGTGTGTGTGTGTTCAAGCTTCTGGTTTTTTTCCTAACTGAAATCGAGGAGGTGCCTGTCTAGCTTCCATGTGCCAATGGTTTTCAAAAATTTTGAAATGAAAGCACAATGCAACATGCATTTCACATGATGAATTAGTGTATTCATGCATATAAATATGAAGCAAACATTTCACCTTACTACTTGCATTGTGTGCTGAAAATTCACACTACATTTTTTCTTTGTATTTCTTTAAAACCCTTCTCAAAACTCGCTAAGTTTATTTTGTGATATACTAGGACCCACACTGTCCTAGAATAAAATTTCTAATTCCTCTGTCAGGGATTCTTGGCTGCAAAGCTTGATACTGCATTTTCCCTTAGCCTCTCCATTTCTGTTTTTCTCCTTTTCACCAAACAACTCATTTCTTCCTGAGCAATACCTCTATCTCATACTACAGAACTTAATCCTACAAATATTTAGTGGGCTTTTAATATTTGTGGCTACTCTGTCAGGAACTGAATCTATGAAAATGCACGTCATTGTCTGTGCACTGGAGCTGAGTAATGAATTGGGCAGTATCTTTAATGGTGAAATTGGATCATCTTGTGCAATCTTTTCCAAATTATTATTTAGAGGCTGTTGTGTTCTGTTGAAATTCTCCGTTGCCAATTCACATTAACTGATGAGAACTAACCTCCATTTTGTAGATGTCTTATAATAGTGGTTACAAGTAAAAAATGGATGATTGTCAGCTAATATCAATGGATAAGATGTAAAAGACAAAGTTGACATACAATTTTAGATAAATGCTTTGGTCAAATCATCCTTCTTAATTATTGATCTCTTTAATTGGCTGAATATATGTTTCTAGAGTGAAACAAGAATATGATTTTTTAAAAATGTTATCTCTGTTGGATTTTTATCCATGTGCCCACCCAAGATCCATTCTTTCTTTTCTTCTGTGAAACCAGGAAGGCTAACCCCTGAATCGTGTACTCCCCTAATTCCTAGCCTGCTGGTTTAAGTGGAGTATCCGAGTGGGCCAATGAAAGGCAGTAACAGATGGTCAGAAGAAAGAGAGAGATGTGGATATTTCATATGTATGTTCTCTTTGCTTCAGATCAACATCCTTAGCAGCAGCTACATCTCCCTAGGACTAACTTCCACTGGGCAACTCCTCCTCCATAATGCCAGCAGTCCAACAGCTATTTCCTCCTCTCGTTTCCTCGGTACCAGTGATGGTCACAGCTTGCCATTTTGTTAGATTCAGTACGGCTTATCCTCTGTAGCCCACACTTCTTCAAATAGCTCCCTCATTAAAATATGTTCATATGAGTCATCTGAGGAAAGTTTTTATTCTTGCCAGGATTTGACTGATACAGTAATGTTTTTAACTTAAAAAGTAGGTTTGAAACATTTTAGGCTAGGCTTGACTTTAGGACAATATTCTACACTGTTTGAAAACAATTGTAAAAGAGCACTATCCTGTACATAGGTCTATGCCGAGCAAGACAGCATCGTGAATGACCTAAGTAAGGCTTTATGCCATTCCATCTTTAAACTTGAAACAAGAGGGCAAAAGGTAATTTTTAAGAGGTGGTGTTTGTGCATTTTTAAATACATGATATTCTTCCATTATGATAATGCTAAAGGAATCAAACCTGAGTGATTAACTCATTATTGACCTAATAAGTAATAAGAAGGAAGAATAGTACACAGATATGTTTATAATGTCCAGTTGTTTCAGATGTGGTGGAGGGCCTTGATTCTCTGGTCGGTAAGATTTCTGAATTGCATCTTATGCCTATGCAGTTTATTTCCCAGTTCTTGTGTAGGATGATGTACTTGTGTAAAAGAGATGATGCCTGCATCATTTCTCATTTCTCTCTCTTTTTCCATCTCTCTTTGTGAGTTTGAGTATGAACACATGCATAAGGAAACACAAAGATAAAATATTTATGTGATTTATAAAGGAAGACTCACTAGTTCTTTATATACCTGGATTGTGGCATTTTGTGTGCAATTTTAGTGTTTTTTTCCTAAGTGGAAAATCATTCTTGTATGAATAAGTATTTGCCATTAATGGACATAAATGGACTTTATGTATTGATGTTACTATTCTAGGAATCCTGCCATTTTTTTTCCATGGGCTTTTGCTCAATGGTCTCAATTATAGTTATTTATAACTAAGACATTTCTATTTACTTTCAAAGGTGTTTTTGGCTTAGAATTATACAGAAATAGTAGGAAAAAATGAAATCAAGGAAAGATGTTTAAAGTTAAATCCATAAAAATCAGATTTTCAGGGAACAAAGTAGAACATATTACAAAAAAAGTTTCTAAATACATAAAATTTTATATTCAAATATTCCTATATGTGTTTGAATATTGAATTTGGTCAAAAATACAGATGTGGTTAAGGTTGTGTCTTTTGTATCTTGCTGTGAAATGTAAATAAAATATAGTAATAGAGAAACTGATACTGATGGAGAAGTGGTAATAAATGCTGCCTCTGGCTATTGTTAGCAAAATTTTTAGTACAATAAATATGACATAATTATATCTTAGTAAAAATACTATTTATGAAAATTTTAACAAATGATCTAAAGAAGATAATCCTGTTTTATTTTTGTGACACTTACTCATCTTAAAAATATGGTTTTAAACTATTGAGATGTTAAATGAGAGTTTTTAATAAATTCTTACTATTACAAATAAACTTTAGGAAGACAAGTCTGTATATTTATATGATCTATATTGTTGCATATGTTTTTTACTGATATATAATATTTTATATATTTATAGGGTTTATGTATTATTTACATATATATACTGTGTGATGATCAAGTCAGTATAATTGGGGAATCCCTCATATTAGCTATTTATCATTTCCATGTGTTGGCAACATTTCAAGTCCTCTCTTCTAGATATTTTGAAATATTGTAATATGTTGTTGCTTAATCACTCTGGTCTGCTATCAAATACTAGATTGCATTTGTTCTAACTGTAAGTTTATACGAATTCACTACCATCTCTTCACTTCCCCCTTTGACCTTCACACCCTTCCTTCCTGTGGTACTTATGTCTATTCTCTCTGAGAGAGATTTTTTTTTTTTTTTTAGTTTGCCCATATGTGTGAAAATGTGGTATTTGTCCTTCTCTGCCTGGATTGTTTCACTTAACATAATAACCTCCAGTTTAATCTATGTTGCTGCAAATGAAATGATTTCAATTTTTTATATGGACTAATACTATTTCATTATGATTGTATGCCATTTTCTTTTTTTTTTTTTTTAATTGTGCTAAAATTTAAATATTTATTTATTTATTTTATTATTTTTTTATTTTTTTTTCCCATTTATTTATTTTATTGCATTTTAGGTTTTGGGGTACGTGTGAAGAACATGCAAAATTGTTGCATAGGAACACACATGGCAGTGTGATTTGCTGCCTTCTTCCCCATCACCTACATCTGACATTTCTCCCCTTGCTATCTCTCCCCAGCTTCCCACACCCCACCCTCCCTCCCCTATTTCCCCCCAACTGACCCCAGTGTGTAGTGCTCCCCTCCCTGTGTCCATGTGTTCTCATTGTTTAACACCCGCCTATGAGTGAGAACATGCCGTGTTTGATCTTCTGCTCTTCTGTCAGTTTGCTGAGAATGATGGTTTCCAGGTTCATCCATGTCCCTACAAAGGACCCAAACTCATCGTTTTTGATGGCTGCATAATATTCCATGGTGTATATGTGCCACATTTTCCCTATCCAGTCTATCGTCTATGGGCATTTGGGTTGGTTCCAGGTCTTTGCTATTGTAAACAGTGCTGCAATGAACATTCGTGTGCACGTGTCCTTATAGTAGAACGATTTGTAAACCTTTGGATATATACCCAGTAATGGGATTGCTGGGTCAAATGGAATTTCCATTTCTATGTCCTTGAGGAATCGCCACACTGTCTTCCACAATGGTTGCACTAATTTACACTCCCACCAACAGTGTAAAAGTGTTCCTATTTCTCCACATCCTCTCCAGTATCTGTTGTCTCCAGATTTTTTAATGATCGCCATTCTAACTGGCGTGAGATGGTATCTCAATGTAGTTTTGATTTGCATTTCTCTGATGACCAGTGATGATGAGCATTTTTTCATATGTTTGTTGGCCTCACGTATGTCTTCTTTTGTAAAGTATCTGTTCATATCCTTTGCCCACTTTTGAATGGGCTTGTTAGTTTTTTTCTTGTAAATCTGTTTTAGTTCTTTGTAAATTTTGGATATCAGCCCTTTGTCAGATGGGTAAACTGCAAAAATTTTTTCCCAATCTGTTGGTTGCTGATTCACTCTAATGATTGTTTCTTTTGCTGTGCAGAAGCTGTGGAGTTTGATTAGGTCCCATTTGTCTATTTTGGCTTTTGTTGTCAATGCTTTTGGTGTTTTGGTCATGAAGTCCTTGCCTACACCTATGTCCTGAATGGTTTTGCCTAGATTTTCTTCTAGGGTTTTTATGGTGTTAGGTCTTATGTTTAAGTCTTTAATCCATCTGGAGTTAATTTTAGTGTAAGGTGTCAGGAAGGGGTCCAGTTTCTGCTTTCTGCACATGGCTAGCCAGCTTTCCCAACACCATTTATTGAACAGGGAATCCTTTCCCCATCGCTTGTTTTTGACTGGTTTGTCAAAGATCAGATGGTTGTAGATCTGTTGCGTTGCCTCCGAGACCTCTGTTCTGTTCCATTGGTCTATATCTCTGTTTTGGTACCAGTACCATGCTGTTTTGATTACTGTAGCCTTGTAGTATAGTTTGAAGTCTGGTAGTGTGATGCCCCCCGCTTTGTTCTTTTTGCTTAGAATTGACATGGCTATGCAGGCTCTCTTTTGGTTCCATATGAAGTTTAAGGTGTTTTTTTCCAGTTCTGCGAAGAAGGTCATTGATGGGGATAGCATTGAATCTATAAATTACTTTGGGCAGTATGGCCATTTTCACGATATTGATTCTTCCTAACCATGAACATGCAATGTTTCTCCATCTGTTTGTGTCCTCTCTTATTTCGTTGAGCAGTGGCTTGTAGTTCTCCTTGAAGAGGTCCTTTACATTCCTTGTTAGTTGTATTCCTAGGTATTTTATTCTCTTTGTGGCAATTGTGAATAGAAGTTTGTTCTTGATTTGGCTCTCTTTAAGTCTGTTATTGGTGTATAGGAATGCATGTGGTTTTTGCACATTGATTTTGTATCCTGAGACTTTGCTGAACTTGCTTAACAGTTTCAGGAGGTTTGGGGCTGAGACGATGGGGTCTTCTAGATATACAATCATGTCGTCTGCAAATAGAGACAATTTGACTTCCTCCTTTCCTATTTGAATGCCCTTTATTTCTTTTTCTTGCCTGATTGCTCTGGCTAGAACTTCTAGTACTATATTGAATAGCAGTGGTTAGAGCGGGCATCCTTGCCTGGTGCCACATTTCAAGGGAAATGCTTCCAGTTTTTGCCCATTCAGTATGATATTGGCTGTTGGTTTGTCATAAATAGCTTTTATTGTTTTGAGATACATTCCATCGATACCTAGCTTATTGAGTGTTTTTAGCATAAAGGGCTGTAGAATTTTGTCAAAGGCCTTCTCTGCATCAATTGAGATAATCATGTGGTTTTTGTCTTTGGTTCTGTTTATGTGGTGAATTACGTTTATAGACTTGCGTATGTTGAACCAGCCTTGCATCCCCGGGATGAAGCCTACTTGATCATGGTGGATAAGCTTTTTGATGTGCTGTTGCAATCGGCTTGTCAGTATTTTATTGAAGATTTTTGCATCTATGTTCATCATGGATATTGGCCTGAAGTTTTCTTTTCTTGTTGAGTCTCTGCCGGGTTTTGGAATCAGGATGATGTTGGTGTCATAAAATGATTTGGGAAGAATTCCCTCTTTTTGTATTGTTTGGAATAGTTTCAGAAGAAATGGTACCAGCTCCTCTTTGTATGTCTGGTAGAATTCAGCTGTGAACCCATCTGGACCTGGGCTTTTTTTGGGTGGTAAGCTCTTAATTGCTGCCTCAACTTCAGACCTTGTTATGGGTCTCTTCAGGGTTTCGGCTTCTTCCTGGTTTAGGCTTGGCAGGAGGCAAGTGTCCAGGAATTTATCCATTTCTTCCAGGTTTATTAGTTTGTGTGCATAGAGTTGTTTGTAATAATCTCTGATGATGGTTTGAATTTCTGTGGAATCTGTGGTGATATCCCCTTTATCGTTTTTTATTGCATCTATTTGGTTATTCTCTCTTTTCTTTTTTATTAATCTGGCTAGTGGTCTGTCTATTTTGTTGATCTTTTCCAAAAACCAGCTCCTGGATTTATTGATTTTTTTGAAGGGTTTTTTTGTGTCTCTATCTCCTTCAGTTCTGCTCTGATCTTAGCTATTTCTTGTCTTCTGCTAGACTTTGAGTTTTTTTGATCTTGCTCCTCTAGCTCTTTCAGTTTTGACGATAGGGTGTCAATTTTTGATCTCTCCTTGCTTCTCATGTGGGCACTTATTGCTATATATTTTCCTCTAGAGACTGCTTTAAATGTGTCCCAGAGATTCTGGTATGTTGTGTCTTCATTCTCGTTGGTTTCGAAGAACATCTTTATTTCTGCCTTCATTTCATTGTTTATCCAGTCAACATTCAAGAGCAAGTTGTTCAGTTTCCATGAAGCTGTGCGGTTCTGAGTTAGTTTTTGAATTCTGAGTTCTAACTTGATTGCACTGTGGTCTGAGAGACTGTTTGTTACGATTTCCATTCTTTTGCATTTGCTGAGGAGTGATTTACTCCCAATTATGTGGTCAATTTTAGAGTAGGTGTGATGTGGTGCTGAGAAGAATGTATATTCTGTGGCTTTGGGGTGGAGAGTTCTGTAAATGTCTATTAGGTTTGCTTGGTCCAGGTCTGAGTTCAAGTCCTGGATATCCTTGTTAATTTTCTGTCTGGTTGATCTGTCTAATGTTGACAATAGGGTGTTAAAGTCTCCCACTATTATTGTGTGGGAGTCTAAGTCTCTTTGTAAGTCATTAAGAATTTGCCTTATGTATCTGGGTGCTCCTGTATTGGGTGCATATATATTTAGGATCGTTAGCTCTTCTTGTTGCATTGATCCTTTTACCATTATGTAATGTCCCTCTTTGTCTCTTATGATCTTTGTTGCTTTAAAGTCTAATTTATCAGAGATGAGAATTGCAACTCCTGCTTTTTTTTGCTCTCCATTTGCTTGGTAAATCTTCCTCCATCCCTTTATTTTGAGCCTTTGTGTATCCTTGCATGTGAGATGGGTTTCCTGGATACAGCACACCGATGGGTTTTGTCTTTTTATCCAATTTGCCAGTCTGTGTCTTTTGATTGGGGCATTTAGTCCATTTACATTTAGGGTTAATATTGTTATGTGTGAATTTGATACTGCCATTTTGGTGCTAGCTGGCTGTTTTGCCCTTTAGTTGAGCTGGTACTTGTTGTTCCTTTATATGTGTAGAGCCTCTTTCAGGAGCTCTTGTAGAGCTGGCCTGGTGGTGACGAAGTCTCTGAGTACTTGCATGTTCCCAAAGGATTTTATTTTTCCTTCACTTATGAAGCTTAGTTTGGCTGGATAGGAGATTCTGGGTTGAAAGTTCTTTTCTTTAAGGATGTTGAATATTGGCCCCCATTCTCTTCTGGCTTGTAGGGTTACTGCTGAGAGATCTGCTGTGAGTCTGATGGGCTTCCCTTTATGGGTAACCCGACCTTTCTCTCTGGCTGCCCTTAGTATTTTCTCCTTCATTTCGACCCTCGTGAATCTGACGATTATGTGCCTTGGGGTTGCTCTTCTTGACGAATATCTTTGTGGTGTTCTTTGTATTTCCTGGACTTGAATATTTGCCTGCCTTGCTAGGTTGGGGAAGTTTTCCTGGATAATATCCTGAAGAGTATTTTCCAGCTTGGATTCAGTCTCTTCGTCGCATTTGGGTATGCCTATCAAACGTAGATTAGGTCTTTTCACATAGTCCCACATTTCTTGGAGACTTTGTTCATTCCTTTTTACCCTTTTTTCTCCAGTCTTGCCTTCCCGTTTTATTTCATTGAGTTGATCTTCGACCTCTGATATCCTTTCTTCTGCTTGGTCCATTCGGGTGTTGATACTTGTGCATGCTTCACGAAGTTCTCGTGTTGCGTTTTTCAGCTCCATCAATTCACTTATATTCCTTTCTATTTTGTCCATTCTTGTTAGCATTTCGTCAAATCTTTTTTCAAGTTTCTTAGTTTCTTGACATTTGGTTAGAACACGTTCTTTAAGTTCACAGAAGTTTCTTACTACCCACCTTCTGAAGTCTGATTCTGTCATTTCATCACACTCGTTCTCCCTCCAACTTTGTTCCCTTGCTGGTGAGGAGTTGTGATCCCTTTTAGGAGGAGAGGTGTTCTGGTTTCGGGTGTTTTCATCCTTTTTTCACTGGTTTCTTCCCATCTTTAAGGATTTATCCACCTGTCGACTTTGTGGTTGTTGGCTTTCAGATTGGGTCTCAAATCTTTCAGATTGACAGTCTGTTTGTTGATAATGAGGTTATTTCTGTTTCTTGGTTTTCCTTCTGACAGTCTGGCCCCTCTGCTGTAAGTCTGCTGAGGTTCACTCCAGGCTCTGCTTGCCTGGGGTTCACCTGCAGCAGCTGCTGAACAGCAAGGGTTGTTACCAGTTTTCTTCTTCTGCTATCTTTGTCCCAGAAGGATACCCGCCTAGTGTCAATCTGATCTCTCTTTTATGAGGTGTCTTTTTGGATATATAGGGGTCAGGGAGCTGCTTGAGGAGACGGTCTCTTCTTTATAGGAGCTCAAACGGTGAGCTGCGAGCTCTGTTGTTGTTCATTCAGAGCTGCTGGGCAGGTACTTTTAGGTCTGCTGTAGCAGTACTCATACACTGCTTTTTGTTCCCAGGTGCTCTATCCCAGGGATTTAGGGCTTTATTTATGAGTTCCCGTTATGCTGCCACCTTCTTTTTTTTTTTTTTCTCCTTGAGACCTGCCCAGCCCAGCAAGGAGGCAGCCTAGTCACTGTCGGCCTATAGCAGCTTTGCTGAGCTGCTGTGGGCTCCGCCCCGCTGACGAGTGATCTTCCCTGCAGTCCTGTTTATATGGGTGTAGTTAGAACTGCTTTGGCGATGGTGGCCCGCCTCTGATGGGGCGGAGTCTCTGCTGTGGCGGGTTGCCTTGGCAACGGCGGGCTGCCTCAGCAATGGCGGGTTGCCTTGGCAACGGCGGGCTGCCTCGGTAATGGCGGACGCCCCTCCCCAACAGAGCTGGACTGTCCCGGGTTCCGCTGCGCTTGCTGTGAAACTCTCAATCCAGGGTTTCTGGTTGCTGTTCTTTTGTGGGGGTGGGACCAGTGGAGCCTGATCGCCTGGCTCCCTGCCTCAGAGCCTTTTTTAAGTTGGTGTTCCAGTCGCCTGTTGAAGAGGCGCCGGGGTCTGTTTGTTTTCCCCTGCGGCCACTCACTGTGCTGGCTTAAACAGTGGCACTGAGGTTTGTGGCGCTTTTTTTTGTTTTTTTTCCCCTGGAATCTACTGTCCTGGTTCTCTGCTCAGTCCCCTTTTTGAACCGGCATACGGGCGACTTCCCGTGGCTCCAATCGCCAGCCAAAAGGGCCCCCGGACCAGTGTATTTTGTAGGGAGAACCGCTGCTCCGGGGCGCCGGCAAAGCAGCGGCGCTGGCCGGCACAGCCGCGCTGGCCAAAACAGCCGCGCTGGCGACCGTGGAGCTCCTCTGCCCGGGAATTACCTAGTCTGTGGGCAATAAAAACGCGGCGTCCACTCACCCTCTGCGCTTTCACTGGGAGCTGCAATCCTGAGCTGTTCCTAAACGGCCATTTTGGATCTTCCATTTTCTTTATTCATCTATTCATTGATGGACACTTAGGTTGATTCCATCTTTGCTATTGTGAATAGTGCTACAATAAACCTGCAAGTTCATGTATCTCTTTGATATAATGATTTCTTTTCCTTCAGATACTCAACAGTGGGATATCTGTATTGGATGGTAGTTCTAATTTTTATTTTGAGAAATCTCCATAGTGTTTTCCATAGTGGTTTTACTAATTTACATTCCTACCAGCAGTCTATGAGTGTTCCCTTTTCTCCACGTCCTCACCAGCATTTATGGTTTGTTTGTTTTTCTCTTTTTAATAATGTCCACTCTAACAGGGGTGAGTTGATACCTCATTGTGGTTTTCATGCACATTTCCCTGATGATTATTGATACCAGGCATTTTTTTATATACCTTTTGTGCTGTATTCAGGAGATCCATCTCACATGCAAAGACACACACAGGCTCAAAATAACAAGATGGAGGAAGATTTACCAAGCACATGGAAAGCGGAAAAAAGCAGGGGTTGCAGTCGTAGTCTCTGATAAAACAGACTTTAAACTAACAAATATCAAAAGAGACAAAGAAGGGCATTACATAATGGTAAAGGGATCAATGCAACAAGAAGAGCCAACTATCCTAAATATATATGCACCTAATACAGGAGCACCCAGATTTATAAAGCACATTCTTCAAGACCTGCAAAGAGACTTAGACTCCCACACAATCATAGTGGGAGACTTTAACACCCCATTGTCAATACTAGATCAATGAGACAGAAAATCAACAAGGATATCCAGGACTTAAACTTAGCTCTGGACCAAGCAAACCTAATAGACATCTACAGAATTCTCCACCCCAAATCAACAGAATACACATCCTTCTCAGCACCACATCACACTTATTCTAAAATTGACCACATAGTTGGAAGTAAAATACTCCTTAGCAAATGCAAAAGAACAGACATCATAACAGTCTGTCAGACCACAGTGCAATCAAATTAGAATTTAGGATTAAGAAATTCCGTCATAACCGCACAACTACATAGAAACTGAACAGCCTGCTCCTCAATGACTACTGCGTAAATAACGAAAAGGAAGGCAGAAATAAAGATGTTCTTTGAAACCAGTCAAAACAAAGACACAATGTATACCAGAATCTCTGGGACACACATAAAGCACTGTGTATAGGAAAATTTTTAGCACCAAATGCTCACAAGAAAAAGCAGGAAAGTTCTAAAATCGACACCCTAACATGACAATTAAAAGAAATAGAGAGGCAAGAGCAAGCAAATTCAACAGCTAGCAGAAGAGAAGAAATAACTAAGATCAGAACAAAACTGAAGGAGCTAGGGATGAAAAATGCTTCAAAAAAATCATTTATATGTCTTCTTTTGAGAAATATCTGTGCTTGTCTTTTGCCCATTTTTAAATAAAATTATTTGCGTGGTTCTTTTTAATGATTGAGTTGTTTACATTCCTTGCATATTATGGATATCAGTCCGTTGTTGGATGAATAGTTTGCAAATATTTTCTACCATTCAGTAAGTTGTCTCTTCACTATTTATTGTTTCCTTTGCTGTGCAGAAGATTTTTCATATAACGATCTTATTTGACTATTTTTCTTTCCGTAGTCTGTGATATTGAGGTCTTAGCCATAAAATCGTTACTTAAACAAATGTTGTGAGGTGTTTTCCTTGTTTTCTTCAGTAGTTTTATAGCTTTGGGCCTTGTGTTTGTCTTTAATTCATTTTCAGTTGATTTTTGTATATGCTGAAAGATAGGCATCCAGTTTCATTTTTTTGGCATATAGCAATTTAATTTTTCCAGCACCATTTATGAAGAGGATATCTTTCCCTGATATATGTTCATGAAACCTTTGTGCCTTTGTGCTAAAATTAGCTGGCTACAAATACTTGGATTTACATCTAAGTTCTCTTTTCTATTCTATGGGTCTATATGTCTATTTTTATACCAATACCATGCTGGTTTGGTTATTATAACCTTGTAATATAATACAACTTGAAGTTAGGTAGCTGTGTTCTTTTGCTCAGGATTGCTTTGGCTATGCTGCCTCTTTTTTGGTTCCATACAAATTTTAGGATTTTTAAATTCCATTTTGATGAGAAATGATGGCATTTTTATAGGGAGTGAATTGAATCTGTATATTTGTTTGGGCAGTGTGGTTATTTTAACGATATTACTTCTAATCCAAGAGCATGGATGGAATGTCTTTCCATTACTTTGTGGTCTCTTCAATTTGTTTTGTAGTTTTCTTTGTAGAGATATTTCACCTCTTTTCAATTGATTCCTATGCATTTTAATTGGGGTGGCTACTGTAAATGGGATTGCCTTCTTGATTTATTTTGGCTATTTCATTACGATTAATTGATAGGCTACTGATTGTTAGATGTTGATTTTGTATTCTGAGACCTTGCTCAATTTGCTGAACAGGCCTTAGAGCTTTTTGTGGAGTCTTTTTATTTTTCTAAATGTATAGTCATGTCATCCTCAAAGAGAAACAATTTGGCTTCATCTTTTCTAATTTGGATCCCTTTTATTTTCTTCCTCTTGCCTGATTGTTCTTGTTAAGACTTCCAGTACTATGGTGAATAGGAGTGGTAAAGTCGGTATTTTTATTCTAGTTCTTAGAGGGAAGTCTTTAGATTTTCCAATTCAGTATGATGTAAGATGTGGGGTTGTCATACATGGCCTTTGCTGTTTTGAGGTATGTCTTTTCTATGCCTAGTTTGCTGACAGATTTTTTTTTTATCATGAAGGATATTACATATTATCAGATACTACTTCTGCATTTGTTGAGATGATTATATGGTTTTTGTTCTTTATTATGTTGATGTGATGTATCACATTATCTGATTTATATAGAACAAACCATCCTTGCATCACTGGTATAAATTCCACTTGATCTGGCATATTTTCTTTTTGATGTTCTATTTAATTTGGTCTGCTAGTTTTTTGTTGAGGATTTTTTCTTTATGTTCCTCAGAGATATTGGCCTGTAGTTTTTTTTATTTTTGTTATGTCTTTATTGGTTTTGGTGTCAGGGTAACACTGCTTTTATAGAATGAAAGAGGATTTCCTCCTTTTCGTTTTATTTGGAATAGTTTGAGGAGGATTTATATTAGCTCTTCTTTGTACATTGGTAGAACTCAACAGTGAATCCATCCAGTCCTGAACTTTTCTTTGTTGAGAGACTTTTTAATTATTGATTTAGTCTTGCTAATTGTTACTGGTCTGTTCAGGTTTTCTATTTCTTCCTGATTCAATCTTAGTAGGTTTTTTTCCCCAGGAATTTATTCATTTAATCTAGGTTTTCCAATATGTTACCAGTTATTTATAATAGTATCTAATGAACTTTTGCATTTCTGTTATCAATTTTGTTTATTTAAAAAAAATCATCTTTTCATTTCATTGATCCTTTGTATTGTTCACTTAGTCTCTATTTTATTAGCTCTTCTCCTACCTTTATTATTTATTTTCTTCTAATTTTGAGTTTGGTTTGTTCTTGCTTTTCTAATTCCTTAAGATGCATTGTTGGAGTGTTTATTTGAAATCTTTCTACTTTTTTGCTGTAGGCATTTATTGCTATAAACTTTCCTCTTAATACTGCTTTTGTTGTGTCCCACAGATTTTGACAAATAAACAATAGTATTTCTGTTTTCACTTATGTCAATATATTTCTGCTTTTTATTTTAACTTTTTTGTTGACTCATTTTTTTTTAGGAACTTGTTTAATTTTCATGTTTTGTATACTTTCTAAAGTTTCTCTTTGTATTGATTTTTAGTTTTATTTCCTTGTGATCTGAGAAGATACTTGATATGATTTTGACTTTTAAAAGTTTGTTGAGACTTATTTTGTGGTTTAAAATATGGTTTATCCTGGAGAATGTTACATTTGCTGATGAGAAGTATGTGTAATCTTCAGTTGTTGAGTAAAATTTTCTACACATTTCTGTTAGGTTCATTTGGTCTAAAGTCCCTTATAAATTAAATATTTCTTTGCTAATTTTATGTCTAAATGATTTATCTAATGCTGAGAATGGGGTGTTGAAGTCCCTCATTATTATTGCATTGGAGTCTATCTCTCTTTAGATCTAATAATGTTTGCTTTATAAATCTGGGTGTTTTAGTGTTGGGTGCATATATATTTAGAATTGTTATTCCCTCTTGTTGAATCGATTGTTTTATTATTATATAATGACCTTCTTTGTCTTTTTTTTTAGTGTTTTTAACTTAGCCTGTTTTATCTGATATAATTATAGCTACCCCTGCTCACTTTTGGTTTTCATTTGTGCAGAATATTTTTTCCATCCCTTTAATTCAGTTTATATGTGTCTTTAAGGTAAAGTGTGTTTCTTATAGGCAGACTATGGTTGGAACATGATTTTGTTTTGTGTGTGTGTGTGTGTGTGTGTGTGTGTGTAGTTTTTAATTTTTTTATTCATTCAGCCAGTCTGTATCCTTTAAGTGGAGAATTTAAATCATTTACACTCAAAGTTATTGATATGTGAGGCTTTGTTTCTGTCATGATACCTCACATGAACAATACCTCACATGACGTGATATGTGAGGTATTGTTCATTGTTTTCTGGTTGTTTCATATAGTCTTTGTTCCTTTTTTTTCCCCCTTTCATTGTTTATCACTTTGGCTTGGTGGGTTTTTTAGTGGTGTCATTTGAGTCCATTCTCTTCTGCATTTGTGTGTTTGCTTTACCATACTTTCATATGTTTCCATGTTGGTAAACATTGCTTTCTTCCAGGTGTGGGACTTCCTTAAGCATTTATTCTAGGTTTGTTCCAGGATGATGAATTCCCTGTGAAAGACTATTTCTTGTTAATTTATAAAGGATAGTTTTGCTGGACACGTTATCCTTTGCTGTCAGGTTTCCTCCCCTCCCCTCCTCTCCTCTCCTCTCCTCTTCTATCCCCTCCTCCCCCCTCCCCTCCCCTCACCTCATCTCCCTACCTTCCCTTCTCCTCCCGTTCTCTCATGGCCTATACAGTTTCTTGTGAGAAATCCAGTTAGTCTGATTGGGGTTTCCTTATGGGTAACTAAATACTTTTATACCTCTATTTTATAATTCACACTTTAGGCAGTTTGATTTTGAGGTGCTGTAGTGAGGACCTCTTTACACATTTCTGGTGATTTCATAGCCTCCTGTATATGGATTTCTAAATACCTTGCTAGACTTAGGAATTCCTCATGTATTATTTTGTTAAATAGGTTTTCTTCCCCTTTTGTTCTCTCCTTGCATTTTGGGACTTTGATAATTCAAATATTGGGTTGCTTCATTGCATCCCATATATTATGAAGGCTTTGCTCTTTCTTGTTTATTATTCCTTTTTGCCTCATTGGGTTATTTCAAAAGACCTGTCTTCAAGTTCCGACATTCATTTTATGCTTCTTCTAGTGTATTATTGAAGTTTTTGAAAGTAATTTTTTTCATTCATTTCATTCTTCAGTTGCAAAATTTCTTTTTTGTGCTGTGTATCATTTGGTAAATTTCTTATTCATATCTAAAGTTATTTTTCTGATTTCTTTGTATTGATATACAAAATTCTCTTATATCTAGCTGAGCTCATCTAGAATCTTTAATTTGAATTCTGGCCAACTATGATGGCTGTCACCTATAATCTCAGCACTTTGGGAGTTTTGAGGCAATATAATCACTTGAGTTCAAGATGTGCCTGGGCAACTAATGAAAACTCAGTCTCTACAATTTTTTTTAAGTAGGTGGGTGTGATGGTGTGTGCTTATAGTCCTAGCTACTCAGGAGAATGAGATGGAAGGACTGCTTAAGCCCAGGAATTCAAGGCTACAGCATGCTATTGCATACCACTGCACTCCAGCCTGTGTCACAGAACAAGTTCCCATCTCAATAATAATAATGGTAATAATAATAATTTGAATTCTTTTTCTGGAATTTTTTGAATTTCTTTTTCTTTGGGATCTTTTGCTGGAGTATTATTATGTTCCTTTGGAGGTATCATATTCCCTGACTTTTTCATGTTTTCTTTACAGTTATGTTGATATCTGCACATCTGATATAACAGTTGCTTCTTCCAGTTTTTAAATTTGTTTTCATAGGAGAACACTTTTTCCTAATGATGTTATCTATGGTGTTGGTTGTGTAGGACACTTTGGCTTTGATTCAGTATCCATCGAGTAATGTAGTGTCTCTATGATTCCTTCAGCTGTGGACAGTATCCACGGTCTCTGATTTGCTTGGTGGCTTAGGGTGCAGTTATTGGTGGGGGCTGTGGTAAAGTTTTACTGCGGGCTGCAACACCAGGTTAGGTCAGTCTTCAGGCCCTAGTGGTGAAGGTGGTGGGCTCAGCATGTCTGTCTTTGGGCCACAGGTTAGTGTTTGCTGATACTAGCGTTTGTGGGTCCAGCTGGGCCAAATCTTAGGCCTCTGGGTGGCTTATGTAGATGTTAATATTGGCAGTAGTATGGTGGGAGGGTGGACCGGTTCTTGGGGCCCCAGGAAACTGACAAGGAAGTAGCAATGTTATTGTCGGTGACAAGATAGCCCTCTGAATTCTGAGTGGTATGTGCTGGTGTTGGTGGCGACTATAATGTGATGGGTAGGCCAGTTTCCATGCCAACAGGTGGTATGTGCAGGTAGGTCCAGCTGTGGTGGTAGTGGCCAGGTGTATATGCCCAACCTCAGGTCCCCCTGGAGAACCTAAGGTGCCAATGGTTATTGACTGGCCTGGGCAATCACCTTGTCCCCAGACTGAGTGCCCTGGCACAAGGCTATGGCAAAGCCAAGCTGGGTGGACTTGTTCTCAGGCCTGCAGCTGTGAATGCACATGCCAGGCCACTAGTGGAATGTTTAGGAAAGGAGTGGCAGCAGCCACACTCTTTCCTTGCCAATGGGAAAGGCAGTGCTGTTTTTGGTGTTGACCATCCTAGACCAGCAGATGGGGAGCATGACTCCTCTTACAACTCAGCCCTGGCAGTGCTCAAGCCTCAGGCCCTGCTGCAGCAGCTGAGAGTTCACTCATGCCTAAGCCTCAACAGCAGTAATCAATGCTTGGATCGCATCTCAGCCCCTCACAACTGGGGGCCTGAGAACAAGCTCACCCATCTTGGCCTTGCCATACCCTGTGCCAGGGCACTGAGTCTCGGAACAAGGGCATTGCCCAGCTAGTCAATAACCATTGGCACCTGAACATTCTCCAGGAGGAATTAGCCGATGATCACTTGGCACCTAAGCTTCAGGATGCGACCTTGGAAGCAGAAGCCAGTCTTATCTTCCATCTCAGACCTGGCACCACTGGGCTCCAGGGCAGTGTGTGGTCCACCGGGTGTGGGGCTCTAAAATGGTACCTTGCTATAGCTCATTGAGCTTCTTTAGAATTAGTAATTTGAATTCTGGCCAGGAGTGGTGGCTCACACCTGTAATTTAAACACTTTGAGAGGCCAAGTCAGGAAGAGAGATTGAGGCCAGGTCTCATGGAATATGTGGGACCCAGTACAAGTACCTTCCACTCCCTGGAGCAGTACTATTGCACAATCTCCTGGCAGCTCCCTATGTTAGATGTGGGGCCTGCGAGGATTGTAGTACTCTCCCATGGGTGGGACTGGAGCAATCCATGGTGGAAATATGGACCACTGACTTATCATTTCCCCATACTGGGAAGAGCCTCTCAGCTTCCAGCTGATCTCCCTGTTCCATATAGGTTTTTAATGTAGGTAATATATGCATTTTTATGAACTTTCATTTACCACTACATTATTTTCAAAGACCTTTCAACTGTACTTCCTGTATTTCTAATATCAAACATTTTGTTGTTCCATTAAACATATTTTAATTAATAGTTATTTTTATCATTGATAAAAAATAAAGGTAACATTATTTATCTTAAAAGCTTATACATTTGAATATGTGAATGGAGATTTTCCCAATAATGAATTTTTATGTTTCTCTTTTTACTTAATATAATCGTGAGCAGTATCATTTATGGTTAATAATATGGGTTTAGAAAAAATAACAAGAAAAAAAGTGGAAGATTTGTTTTGTGGATTGAATATCAGAAGAACAAAACGTTCTGCTGTAATGTGTCTAATAGTAGAAGTATTAGAATACTTCTGAATTGATTGTTAGGAAATCTATGATTTCACAGCTCCGTCGGCTTCAACTGTTGTTGTCTTCCTTTTAATATCTAACGAACCAATATGTCCTTTGGTTTCTTTCTAAAGTTTTATAATCCACATTGAATAATTTTATCACATTGATTCTTCAAAGAAAAGCTGTTCTTGGAGTCTAAAATTCAGCATCATTTAAAAGTGTAAAAGCAGGAAATAATCTATAAGGAGGATAATTTAGTCATACCCACTCCCTCTTCCTCCACGTTTCTTAATTTCTAAATTTCTATGACATTAGGTAACAAGAAATATGTGTATTTTTTTTATCATTATTCATTCATACAAATAGTATTCGCTAAGATTCTATTCTTGCCAAGCACTAATGTTGCAAAATATCTGCGAAAAAACTTTCAAAGATCCTTGGGCTGATGGAACCTACATTCAAACAATTACGGAGGGTAAGCAGCAAATTAAAAATAAGAATAAAAATAATTAAGAATTTGAAATAAGAGTAAGAAATTGTGATGTTAATAAGTACAATGGTAAAAATAGAGCAGGTTACAGTGGATTATTTAATGTCTCAAATCAACTGAATCCATGAATGTGCCTATACATACCAGCCACATTAAGCATATATTTTATTTCCTTAAGAAACATTTGTGAGAGCAAAGTCCATTATATCAGTGTATGTTAGATTTCACAATCTCAGCATAATTAACATTTTGAGCCAGATAATTCGTCTTTGTGGGGCCACCCAGTGCATTGCAGGCTATGTTAGCAGCATCTTTTACCTCTCGCCACTAGGTACCAGTAGCACACCCTCCTCCTACCCAGTGTGACAATCAAAAATGTCTCTGGTTGATGATATATATGTCCAAGGAGGCAAATAGCCTCCACTGAAAAACCACTGATGAACATGAATAGGAGAGCTCTTTTCAGAATTTGTGTCTCAAAAAAAACTGTACTGCCCTTGAGGAGCACACTTGCAGTATCTTTATATTTTCACTGCCAGCCAGAAACCATTCCTAAACTCCAAGTTTCTATTATCCCAATTTTGGATTCTGAGTGCATTCTTCCATCCATTAAAGTAATAACAATACAAGCACAACATGAAGTTTATTTCTTTTAGTTTCTAATATAGCAAAATCTGACATTCTTAACTATTTCTGTTAATCAAGAAACTTGACCTATTAATGTGAAAACTAAATTTAATAAATAAAAAGGCTTATGTTACACTGGATTATACCATTTATAGTGAGAAGATAATCTACTTCTTTGAATAGATGTTGTTTATTGGATATGTTTGTAAGTATCCTAGATTATGAAGCATAATATGAGATCAACAATTTTGCTTTTTTCTCCTTATAGAATTCCCTCTTAATATTTCCATTTTATCCCTCTGTATTTTCTCAAAGAGACACCAGATCTTTTGTGGACAAAACAAGATGCGAATACATTGAACTGCCTCTGTTATTTTCCTTTCTTTTCCACTCCCCTTAGCAATCTACTAGCCTGAGCCTTTTACAACTGAGTTATTGCCATGCCTTCCTTTCACTGTCCTCTCATGCCGTGATTTAGAACACTGCCAGAGTAGCCTTCTCAGAGTAATTACTTCATCCTAAAACATTCTTACATAAAATATTCTCAGTAAACAAAGTTCAAAAATCTGAAAAACAAAGTTCTTTAGAATTTATTTTCCAATATGTTTGATCTGCTCAAGGCCAGTCATATAATCATTATTGTCTCAAAATACTTTGCTCACCCTCATCTTTATAGCATATCCTGTTTCTTTTAACTGGAAACGCTTTTCCTAACTGTGGCTTTCCTAAATCTATATGTTTTTGCTAGCAAGTTAAGATTCCTAATTATTCCACGAAACCTTTTTGTGCTGTTGTGGTTATTTGCAACTCTCCTGACTACACACTGACCTTATGTCAGCACACTTTTATATTTTTGAAAAATTTAAGTGTTTTATCTCATTTAGATCACTAACAGATTTTAAACCCTTTGTAGGGAGATATTGAGACTTATATTTATGCCAAGACTCCAGTGCTATAAACTCAAAAGGCAGACAAT
The DNA here is from genome assembly GCF_009761245.1 of Sapajus apella. NCBI lineage: Eukaryota > Metazoa > Chordata > Mammalia > Primates > Cebidae > Sapajus > Sapajus apella. Next base: position 16,265,261 of record NW_022436981.1, on the reverse strand, counting down.
AAATGATTAGTGATTTGAATTGATTGCTTGGGGTTGTAGAAGGTTTCCTGGGAGCTTCCGGTTAAGATGGTGAAATTAGCTGACATGGACATGAGAAAAAACTCTAATTACCTGGTTCACATACAAATACTAGACTGAAAAATTTGCGGTAATAAAAATGGAAAGTAAGACAATGAAATCTTCACGTACCAGAAATTATGAGGAAGTTTACTGCAGTGCCTAGGAATGGACCCATGTAACTCATGGGTTTAAAGCTGTCCCTATATAAGCCTTAAAGGACGGAGTTTAATTCTGTGGAGAGGTCAGAGAAAGGAACATAGGCTTCTTGTATCTAAGAGTTACTAATCGTGATCTTCCTTTATAAATCTAATTATAGGATAAAGGAAATCCTAATGAAAAACTTCAGACTGCTGGTGCAAGGCTATAAGTACAGAATCAAATGAAATAACTGTGATTTCCAGCCTTATAACATAAGTAGGTGTGTTCTTGCCCTATACTCATACAGTAGAAACTCTCAAAGAAGAAATTAGTAAAATCACCCAAGGAGTTCAATAAACATAAGATACTTCAGTCCAAAGATGAGTCAACAATAAAATATTACAAAACATGTGAGGAAATAGGAAGCCTAATGTCATTGGGTAGTAGTTAAAAATAACAACTGGAAGAGTAGTAGAAGTATCTTCTATGTACTAGAAGATTTAAAAGAAAGTTTAACGTAAGAATGGCTGATATGGTTCAATAAATGAAAGAAGAAATAAGATTCACAAGACAAGAGAAGACAGTATAAGAAAAAAAGAAAAAGGATGCATTACAAAAAACCCAAATGTAGATTTTAGAAAATAAAAAATTAATTGAAATAAGAAACACAATAGGATTTATAAAGGGAGAGTAGACACAGTTTAGGATAATATTCATGTACCAAAAGATGTATCTGAGGAGATGACCAGAATTTCATGTCATGAGATGAAGAAAAAGTCATGAAGGAGGGAATAAGATGGTCCTACACATGCCAAGTAGCAAGTCAGGGAGAGAATAAAGAAAATGGGGCAAATGTACTGTTTGAAAACATATTTGATAAAAAATTTTCAAAACTAAAACACATTAAGTCCTAAAAATAAAGCCTTCAAATAGTTAAATTAGATACATGTTTGTTATGCTATAGAACAACAAAAAATGAACTTTTTAATAAACTTAAATTACTGACAAATTTCTCACCAATGAACTTTTCATCAGCAAAACTAAGACAAGAAGATAGAGGAATACTATTTCCAAAGCACTGACAGGAAATAATTATCGACTTCAATTCAATATCAGATTAAATTGTCCTTCAAGTTAAAAAACAATAATTATATTTTTCAAACCTATAAAAAATAATGGTTTATCAATTTTAGAACTTCATTGAAAGAACTGCACAAGATAAGCTGAAGTCCAAAAGAAACTAAACATAAGATAAAATAATAGAATATAAAATAAAGATGACTCCAAAATTGAGAAAGCACAATGTTCAAATCTAAAAAAAAAAAATCTAACTTAAAAAGAATAATGAGACTAGATAGGAGCATGGTTAAAATAAATAGAGGGACACAGGATAACACCAAATGAAAAAATAAAAATGCATGACAGTTCTAAATAAAGTATAAGCTGATTTAGGAAGAGAGACAATGTGGAGCAGCCTCTATGGGTAGACTAAAGATATTAATGTTACATTTTGTTGGAATATTTTGAAGCCAGTTTGCCCATTTAAAGTATAAAATAAAACATATATTTCCCACATTATTACAGGAAATAAAAGGTAAAGAAAGAAAATGTGATCAGTCTAGTGGAAAGTAAAAAATAGGAGTGGGGAGGAAGCAAAGAATAAAAGGTAAAATGTATGTACATAACATATTTATATGTCTCAATATAGATAGAGCTTTAAGAACAGTTTTGACTAAAAACTGAAAAAGCACATTGCTAAAAGATTTCAGAGTATACATGGTTTCTCGTTTATGGGTGCATGGACAGATGATAAAATAGAGATAAATTTAAAATTTAAAATCATAATTTAGAAGGATGTAAATCTAGTTTACATCTAGAAAAGGAAGACATAAAACAATATGAAGAACCAGAAATTTCCATTTTTACATTATTATTGTATGAACTATTCTGATATCAATGATGAGACTGTTACTCTCTGATGGTATCTGAAGTTAAATTTTGTTTTCAAAAATAAAGATGTGGTGAAGAACCATGCAATTTATCTCCATATTTGGCCTTAAATAAATAGCTTTTACTTTACTGTTTTTCAAATTTCACTAACTTTAAAATGAGTAGATTGCACTGAATTGTCTCACAACACTCATTTAATCCCAAAACACTGTACAGAATATAAATAATACTGAAGATTTAGCAACACTGAGCAAAGCAGTGTCACTCAAGGGAATTCGTTTCCCATTTGCAGAATAATGTGCATAATTTCTATGATAGTATTTTAAAGCCTCAGATAATTAACTGTGACTATAATTGTTTAGGTAATAAGCTGTTAAGCATTCATGCATGTTCTGACCTCTGCCAACACAAAGTATTGTTAATGAATGATCCCTGAAGAATAACCTGGGTTTTCTTTCACCACCAGTCGTGCTCAGTTACACTGATTTGTCCCTTTGCTATCTGCATACGCCTTACCCATTATCTCTTTTTCTCTTGTCCTGTTGATAGTCTAGGACAGACTTGACAGAGGTGATACTGGCAATGGCCAGGGGAAAAAGAAGGATCAATGAGCTTTAAACAACTGTCATTCGAAATCACTACTACTTTCCTACATTCCAGGGATGCCATCTCTCAAGCAACATTTACTACCTCATGTTCTCTACTCTTTTGAATGTTTGTATAAAATTTAAATTCCCTCTTTTAAATGTCTGTATAAAAATCCTAATCCTCAAGACTCTATCTAAATTTTCTTAGTGAAAAATGAGGGGTTTTAGAAATAGAAAGAGGGCTTATACAAATTTGACTTCCCTCCACCCTTAATTCTTCTTCCTTTGTTGCTAGAACTCTAAAAATTCAGAGCACCTCAAATGGCAAGGTGTTTATGGAGAGAAAGAGAATGGAAGAAACTGATTGTGAGAGACAGACAAAATTGTTAGAAGTCATGCTTAGTAGCAATGATGAAGCTCTTGAGATCACTCTTCAGTTTCTCTAAAGAAATCCCATGAGTTTGCTCCGTCTTCTATGCTTTTCCTAAATGCCTAGGTCTGTATTTTCACATCCCTGTAAATCCTCGCTCCCGAATTGTTTTTCCAGTGACTCCGTGAGAATTCCTAAACTCCAAGTTTCTATTATCCCAATTTGGGATTCTGAGTGCATTCTTCCATCCATTAAAATAGTAATAATACAAGCACAACATGAAGTTTATTTCTTTTAGTTTCTAATACTGTATAGCAAAATCTGACATTCTTAACTATTTCTGTTAATCAAGAAACTTGACCTATTGTGAAAACTAAATTTAATAAATAAAATGGCTTATGTTACACTGGATTATACAATTTATAGTGAGAAGATAATCTACTTCTTTGAATAGACGTTGTTTATTCGATATGTTTGTAAGTGTCCTAGATTATGACAATGCATATACTTTATTATGGCTTGTACCAGTGTGATATCTCACTTTTCTGTTAGATTTAAGAAGTAGCTAGTCTCCTAGGCGAAATGCTTCATGACATTGGTCTGAACAAAGATTTTTTTGGATAAGACCTCAAAAGCACAAGCAATAAAAGCAAAAATAGACAAATGGAGTTATATGAAACCAAAAAGTTTCTGCACAGCAAGGGAAATAATCAACAGAGTAAAGAGACAAGCTACGGAATAAAAGAAAATATCTGCAAAGTATGTATCTGACAAGGGGTTAGTATTAAAAATATATAAGAAAAACAATTCAACTGCAAAGAATGCACAAATAACTCAAATTTTAAAATGGGCTAAAGACCTGAGTAGACATTTCTCAAAAGAAGATATGCAAATGGAAAAGAAGTACATGAAAGAAAGGTTCAACATCACCAATGCAAATCAAAACCACAAATCACATCACCCTAGTTAGAATGTCCAGTATGAAAAATTATGAAAGAAAGCAAGTTTTAATGAGGATATGGAGAAGAGGGAATGCTTATACACTGTTGGTGGGAATGTAAATTAGTGCAACCGTATGGCAAGTAATAGGGAAGATCCTTAAAAACTGAACTACCAAATGATCCAGCAATCCACATTATTGGTTATACAGCAATATGCTGTATAACAATATTTTAGTCAATTGTAGATTGCATATACATGGTGGTCTTATAAATTATAATACTGTATTTTTACTATACCTTTCTGATTAGATACACAAATACTTACCATTGTGTTACAGTTGCCTACAGTTTTCAGTACAGTGAGATGCTGAATAGGTTTAGAGCCTAGGAACAATAGGCTATACCATGTACGCTAGGTGTGTGTTAGACTATACCATCTAGGTTGGTGTAAATTCCTTCTGTAATGTTTGGACGGTGATGAAACCACCTAATGGCATAGTTCTTAGAATGTATCCCCATTGTTAAGCAGCACATAACTGTACATCCAAAGGAATTGAAATCAGTACGTCAAAGAAATATCTGCACTACTATGTTTTTTGCAGCACTAGCCACAATTGCCAAAATATAGAATCAACCTAAGTATCTCATATGGCTTGGATTTGTGTTCTCACCCAACTCTTATGTCCAATTGTAATCCCCAGTGTTGGAGGAGGGGTTCATAGGAGGTGACTGCAACAAAGGTGCAGATTTCCCCCTGGCTGCTCTTGTGACAGTGAGTTCTCATGAGATCTGGTTGTTGGAAAGTGTGTAGGACCACCCTCCCTCTGTCTTTTCCTCCTGCTCCAGCCATGTGAGATGTGCCTGCTTCCCTTTTGCCTTCTGCCATGATTGAAAGTTTCCTGAGGCCTCCCCACCCATGCTTTCTGTACAGCCTGTGAAAACATGAGCCAGTTAAACCTCTTTTCTTTATAAATTGTCCAGTTTCAGGTATTTGTTTATAGCAGTGTGAATTAATACAGTGTCCATCAATATATTAATGGATTAAAAAATGTAATCTATATACATAATGAAATACAATTCATCCATAAAATGAATGAAATCCTACCATTTTCAACAACATAGATAAACCTGTAGGACATTATGTTAATGGAAATAAGCCAAGTACAGAAAGACAAATACAGTATGATTTCCTTTTATGTGGAATCTAAAAATGGTGATTTCACGAAATCACAGAGTAGAATGATGGTTACAAGAGACTGGAGTAGTTAGTGGAGAGAGAGATGTTGGTCAAAATCACATAATTACAGTTAGATAAGAGGAATAAATCTCAAGAGATTTGTTGTACAGCCAGGCGACTATAGTTAATGAGGATGTATTCTTGAAAAACATAGGAAGTGAATGTTATATTCTTTCACTGCTAAAATTATAACTATGTAAAACAACACATTTGTTAATTAGCTAGATTTAACCATTCCACAATGTATATGTATAGTTGACCCTTGAACAATATGGGGGCTTTGGGGTGCTGACCTCCTGCACAGTCGAAAATCAGTGTATAACTTTACTCTCCAAAAACTTAACTACTAATAGCCTACTGTTTGCTGGGAGCCTTACCAATAACATAAACAGTCAATTAACACATATTTTTTATCTTATATGTATTAAATACTGTATTTTACAATAAAGTAAGCTAGAGAAAAGTAAATGTTATTTAAAATAACATTTTAAACTTTGGGAGGCTGAGGCGGGTGGATCACGAGGTCAAGAGATCGAGACCATCCTGACCAACATGGTGAAACCCCATCTCTACTAAAAATACAAAAATTAGCTGGGCATGGTGGCGCGTGCCTGTAGTCCCAGCTACTCAGGAGGCTGAGGCAGGAGAATTCCCTGAACCTGGGAGATGGAGGTTGCATTGAGCCGAGATGATTGTGCCACTGCACTCCAGCCTGGCGCCTGGCGACAGAGTGAGACTCTGTCTCAAAAAAAAAAAAAAAAAAGCCGGGCGCGGTGGCTCAAGCCTGTAATCCCAGCACTTTGGGAGGCCGAGGCGGGTGGATCACGAGGTCAAGAGATCGAGACCATCCTGGTCAACATGGTGAAACCCCGTCTCTACTAAAAGTACAAAAAATTAGCTGGGCATGGTGGCACGTGCCTGTAATCCCAACTACTCAGGAGGGTGAGGCAGGAGAATTGCCTGAACCCAGGAGGCGGAGGTTGCGGTGAGCCGAGGTCACGCCATTGCACTCCAGCCTGGGTAGCAAGAGCGAAACTCCGTCTCAAAAAAAAAGAATCTTCATCCTTGTCTTCCTGCTGAGTAAGCTGAGGAGGAGGAGAAGAGGGATTGGTCTTGCTGTTTCAGGTATGGAAGAAGCAGGGGAGTTGGAGGAGGAGGAAGAGAAGGAAGGAGAGGCAGACATAGGCAGTGCAACTTTCCTTAAAAAAAAAATGCATATTAGTATACCTGTACAGTTCAAACTTGTGTTATTCAAGGGTAATTGTTCTGACTTTCAGAAGTTTATGGATTTATGAACATATACTCTAAATTTTCTTACAGTAGTTTTCAGTGAAGATGTGTAAGTAGTATTTTGGATGCAACTTCTTATATTTTTAATAACATATAAGTATTTTTTTCATTATAAGGATGCATAGAAAAATATTGTATATGTGTAATATGATTGACTGTTTTATTGATTTATTATGTAAAATTGGAGGGTGTTATATTAAATATGCAAAAGAGTTGCTTATTTGAAACAAAAATCATCAGCAGATTATCCACCAGAGTAGAAAAATTGCAGTGTATTAAATTTGAATAATCTTTCTTTGAGTAAAGAATGTGTTACTAGGTTTAACATTGAAATGAAACAGAACTCTAGTAAAGCCTGATACTTAGCTTCCTCCAGGCAACTCACGAACTAAGTTGCTTAGGTAAAGACACCCTTTATTTGTATTTATTATGAGTCTGGGCTTGTTTTTTTTGTTGTTGTTGGTTTTTTTTCTATATATACTTTCATTTGACTTACACTGACTAGTCATCTTTCTTTTCTTTTTTTTTTTTTTTCTTTGAGACAGAGTCTCGCTCTGTCACCCAGGCTGGAGTGCAATGATGAGGTCTCAGCTCACCACAACCTCTGCGTCTCGGGTTCAAGCGATTCTCCTGCCTCAGCCTCCAGAGTAGCTGGGACTACAGGTGGGCACGATGCCCGGTTAATTTTTTGTATTTTTAGTAGAGATGGGGTTTCGACATGTTAGCCAGGATGGTCTTGATCTCCTGACCTCATGATCTACCTGCCTTGGCCTCCCAAAGTGTGTCATTTTTCTTTAGGGGCTGTATGGAGTCTATCATCACTTCCCAATACATTCAGAAGGTCCACACTTGGCACACAATGATAAGTATAAGTTATTCTCCTTGAACATTTCCTATAAGAATGGCCAATTATGAGAACTAGCTCTTTCTTTGTTTTGTTTTGTTTTGTTTTGTTTTGTTTTGAGATGGAGTCTTGCTCTGTAGCCCAGGCTGGAGTACAGTGGTGGGATCTCGGCTCACAGCAACCTCGGCCCTCCGGGTTCAAGCGATTCTCCAGCTTCAGCCTCCCAAGTAGCTGCGATTACAGGCATGTCCTACCACACTGGGCTAATTTTTGTAACTTTAGTAAAGACAGGGTTTCACCATGTTGGCCAGGCTGGTCTCATACTCCTGACTTCATGTGATCCACCCACCTCGGCCTCCCAAAGTGTGGGGATTACAGGCATAAGCCACTGTGCCTAGCCCAGAACAAGTTCTTTCTTAACAGTTCTGTTTCATTGTCCTTACAAATAGAAATGGTAAGTCATAAGATATTTGATTTGAAGAACGTGTTAATTTACTCCATTTGTGCTGCTGTAACAAAATACCACAAACTGGGTAGTTTATAAAGAAGAAAAATTAATTACTCACAGCTCTGAAGCCTGGGGAGTTTAATATCAAAGTGCCTGCAGGTTTGGTGTCTGGTAGAGGCAGCTCTTTGCTTCCAATATGGCATCTTTTTCCAGCATCCTCCGCAGGGTATGAATACTGTGTCCTTACATGGCAGAAGGGGTGAAAGGCAGTGAACCCCCTCCCTCACACCCTTTTATGAGGATCCTAATTTAATCTGATTTATGAACTCTGCTCTCATAACTTAATCATCCTTTTAAGGCCTTATGTCTTAATACTATGACATTGGCAGTGAAGTCTTAACATACGAGTTTTGGCAGGCACATTCATTCCATAGCAGGGAGGGAGGCTAAGAAATAAAATAGTTATGATCATGTATTTAATGGATGAGGAGACTGGGGTAACCCAGAGAGGACATGTTCATGTTAAATCAAACAACTTCATCTAACAATTTTGAATATAATATGTACCTACAGGAAATGTAGATTAACATTTGTTGAAGGACAATGATAACATTTTTAACTTAGTTAGATTTGCAGTGTGTTTTTTGTTATATTTCATGATAATATCAAGGGACTTAAGAACATCAGAGGGTCCTGCTAAATTAGTGCATTTTGAGTAAGCAATTTTGCCTCTCTCTGTGATAGATTTCAAACTGTCAGAATCTTCTTAATATCTCCGGATTTTCCTTCTACTTCTCAGTAAGTTGAATGTAAATGACTGAGGGGGGTCTTACTAAATTACAGGTATACAGATGGTAGAAAATGGCCTTTGGGCAGACTCATATTACATTGCTATTACCATGACTAAGTGATGGAAATTACTGTAACAAAATGTTCCTTAAGCCAGATTCATGCAGGTTGAAAACTGATGTTCAGTTTTTATTTTGGCCTATATCACACATGTTAAAGACAACTATGAAAAATCAATATGAAGATTTTACTACAACAGGGATGAAATTTTTCCATTTCGGTAAAATTAGAATATTCTTCCAAAGTTATTTTTTCTGATATTACTTGAAATTTAAAGATCATACAACTATCTGATTCAGGTAAATACAACATTAATTTGGTACTGTCTTAGTTTGGTTTATTTCTTATGGCTCCAGAGGATGGAGGTCTGTTCAGGACATCAGCATGAAGGTTCTGTGCGAGGACTCCTTTCCTAGTGATGTCCTCCTATGGCCTTTGCTTGGTGCATAAATGTAGAGAGAGAGGTCCGTTCTCATCTTCTTGTAAGTACACTAATTCCGTCATGGTGGCTCTACCTTCATAACCTCATCTAAACCAAATTACCTCCCAGTGGCCTTACCTCCCAATACCATCACATTGGGGATTAAGGGTTCAACACGTAAATTTTAAGGTGACACAAACATTTAGTCCACAGCAGGTACATTTCTTTTAAAATTAAAGATGTCTTCAAAAACATAGCTTTAATGTTTTTAAAAATAACAAAAGTCTTTGATATTGCAAAAGACGTTGTAAGGCATCCAAATAATAATGAAAAATAAATGTCACTGGTACTTAGAATTTGCATCACTCTGTAAAAGTTTGGTTTGTGAGGATGGCCATTATTTTAGGATATTTTGAAAATACATACCTCCCAGGAATTAAAAAAACAAACAAAACAAATCCCAGAGCATTGGCTAGTGTGTTTGGATTGAATACATTATAAGCACAGCTATTACAACTACATGTAATAAAACATTATCATTCATTAAGGTATAATTTGACAGCAGATGGTAATGTTTTTACACACTCAAACACAGAGCTGGCACGTGTTATTTTCATAAAATGATAAACTTCTGAGTTATAATTTTGGATACCCCATATTTGCTTTATGGTCTCTCACTTCAGCACTTCTTCCCGTTGTTTTCTGATGACATTGACAACCACATGGGAGCAGACCTGGATTACATTCGTCTTCCGACTTCCCATAGATTGATATTGTACTTCCTTGCCTAATTTGGATGTTTTTTGTCAGCCATCTTTAGGGGAAGGAAATTTGCTTGTAGCAGACTTGTAATTTTTATGTAACTGTTAAAATATCATATTGTGTAATAATATTACTCTTCGATTTCAGAGTGCACTACCAAAGAGCTGCCAGTAGTCTTAAAAAATAATGATAACAATGGAAAAGGGAGTCAGAAAGAAAATAAATTTTATAGCATAACAAACAATCCTAGTTTTATAGTATCTTTTTAAAGCATCGTAAAATCTAATTTTCAGCCATAAATATGAGATATATCATAAATTATCTTTGCTCTAAACATATAGGTAGAAAACACAAGCGTGATCCTAAGAAAATATATATGCCCTATATGAATAATTGTTCTATTTATATTGCTAAAATGTAATGGCTTGCATATAATCATCTTTTAAATCGATTGCATACAGTGCCACTCCATTAAAATGAATATTGTTATGATTATATCATTCAAAATATGCAGAAAAATACATTGTGAGTAGAGTCAGAGTAAATAAAATGAAGTAATTATATGATATTTGATCATTGTGAATAACAATGTGAATAATTTAGTATTTAAAATGCTCATGCCTCAACAGAATGAGAATTATACAAATAATAGACTCATAATTCCTCTTTACTAACCTATTTCCACACAGTGATTTTATAATTTTATCATGAAAATAGTGTTTTTCTCCTTTGAGGATTGGAGAGTTGTAAATAAGAAGGAATAAGGAATTATTTCCTCATGAATTCATTCAGCTTTGCTTAGCAGCTTATACCAAATAAGTTCCAGGGACCACAGTTACTAAGCAAGCATAAATTTGAATATAGAAGCCAACAAGAATTGTTGCATTAAATACTGCATTTCATTAGGCAATCAACATGTGAGTTGATAACAATCACATTGTTTTCTGCAGGAAACTTCCATTTGTCCTGTGAAAGTTTTTTAGCATTCTACATAATAAGGTAAACACAAGAACATGATTTGCATGACTTGTCAATGCAAGCAGTTAGTAGAACCTAGCAGGTATTACCTCTGACTACCAGAAAGATACTTCATCTCTTTCAAAGATAATAGTGTGTTTAAATAGTATCCAAGATGGGGCAGAGTGCAGTGAGGTCAGTGTATCAATCTCTGTATCTGCATAACAGATTCCAATAATTATCTGCTTTCATAGCCTACTTAATTTGCAGATACAGAACTATCACATGCCACAATCTTATAGCTAACTGAAAATCTCAGCTGTAAGAATTAAGACAAATTTGTGATCCTTGTGTTTTCCCATTTTCTATGCAACAGATGGGCATTATATGGTATTATGCATTACAGCATACTTTCATGCACTTATTGTGAATGGAATCAACCTGTGTTTTCAAAATGATTATTTTGAATGTGATCACAGACTCCCTTGGGCTACCAAATTGTTAGGTTATTCAAGCAGCAAGTAGATTGGGAGTTTGGATAATCAGTTCTTTACTTTAGACAATTAAGGGAATTTTACTTTCAAGATTGCAGAATGTTATTTTATATATATTTAAATGAGTAATAGCCTCAAGATAGTTGGCTTGGAGACTCTGTAGAAGGTTTCTATAACAACACGTTGGGTAACAAGCACCACTTTTTTCAAGTTGTCAGTACCTAGTTGAGAGTACTTCTGAAATTTTGATGACTAACGTTGATGTGACTGTATGTCTTATAAGACAATTTATTACTTAGATTTTATGCTTCTTGAGAGTAAAAATACTTAGTTGTTCATAATAACATTACCAATATTTAGCTTATAATAGTTATACCATATGGTTTTTGAAAATAAGTCTATAAATTTATTATGTTCCAACGTTATATTTTCCATTGATTATCTTTTATTCTCCTAAGGACTCTAAAGGTGAATATTATATTATTATGGTTGCTGTTACTGTTGCCTCTGAAAAGTTAAGGAAATTTTCCTATTTACCCAGCTTTTCATTGGCAAAGTTAGTAACCTGAAACTGGCTGGAATTCTAATCTTAGGCAGTTTCTTCTGAGTGGCATAGGGTCAACCAGACACTGCACTTGGATAAGCACTAGGTGATGATTGCTAAGGATAATGGAAGTGGTGAATAAAATCAGGATGCTAGAGATTTGTTTGAAATCTTCCCCATAGTTTTTCATTATACATACACATGAGAATAAAACTCTGAAGAAAAAAAAATAACAATAACAACTAAGAAATCTAGGAAAATGGTGTTTAGTCTGTGGCTCCTTTGTCTCTTTCTCGTTGAAGCTTTTGTTTCTGGATGACATCCTCTGCTCTGCTGGCTGTCACCCTTACCATCTTGCTGATGACACCAAAAACTCTTGCTTCAAATTGTCTTCTGAGTTTCAAACCCACAGACTCAATACTTAACCCAATTCTACTTGATACCAAGAATTTCTGTGACCAATCATCCTAAATCCCTGCTGCTCACTTAGACCCTTAAAGATGATTACTGGCCCAACTGTATTCCAGTTTGCTGCAGCCCCTTGAGTGCTGTGATTTTGACTTGAACACCTGCCTGGGAGTGCTGTTCTTTCCTTGTTTAATACCTCCAAAATTTTGTTTTTCATCTTCTAGCATATTATATACAGTTACTAGTTTGGAGAGAATTCTACTCCTTTTCAATTATTGTCTTTCTAAAGCACTCTACATAAAAAAACCTTTGTAACCCACTTGCCTGCATAGGTTTAATTTCAAACTCCAAAATTTCTTACTTTCACTGTCAGGTTTAATTTCGAACTCCAAAAAATCTTCCAAACTACCTTACAAAGTTAATTCCCTTTCCCTTCTAAACTCACCCTGCCCTATGTACCATCGAGCTAAGAGTAACACTTCCTACACAGTTCTTTTAAAAAAAATACATTGTCCATTTACACATGTGGTTCCTCCTGTTATGCTTTGCCTCTTTTCTGTCACCCAGATTCTACCCACGTTTCCTCTACTATGGTTCCTACATGCCCTCGGACTTTCTTCTATAAACCCACAGTACTTTTACATAACACTAAAACACTATAATTATTTCTGTAAAAATACTTAAGTTTTCATAATTATACTACTTGTATAATTACAGACATGCATTTTATCTCAGTGTCGGCTTCCTCATTATTAAAATGTCAGTTAAATTGCTACCTACCTACTTCAGATATATGTACATTGAAGATAAAAAGCATGTGAAACAAATGCCTAGTGCATAGTAAGTACTCAGTAAATGTTCCATAATGCAGTGTGCTAACCACTTTTTATTATCACAGCACAACATTGGGAACCACCTTCAATAAAAGTTCTATGTAATACTTATATGTTAATCTTTATTAGAAATTTTTTATTGCCCCCCCCAAAGCTACAAATTATTTTTTTTGAGAGAGAGGGCCTCACTCTGTTGCCCAGGCTAGAGTGCAGTGGTGCATTCAAGTCTCACTGCAGCCTCACCCTCCCAGGCTCAACTGAACCTACCACCTCAGCCTCCCCAGTAGCTGGGACTGCACAGGTGTACAGGTGCATACCACTATGCCTGGATGTTTAAAATTTTTGGTAGAGATGAGGTCTCCCTGTGTTGCTGAGGCTGGCCTTGAACTCCTGGGCTCAAGCAATTCTCCCACCTTGGCCTCCTAAAGTCCTGGAATTCGATACATGAGCCACTGTATCTGATCAAACTGTAAATTGCTTGATGAAAATATAACATCTTATTTCTCTTTGGAACTGTGAGAGATCCAGTGAATTAATTATTTACTCCTTAACATCTCTATGTTGGTAATTCTGAATCTTACTTTTTTATTTCAAAAAGTGTGCATTGTGCATATAACAATGTAAATTTAATAATATAATCACTACTGAGTAGTGATTGTACACATGTTGCCAACTGCAGCACACAGTACATACCTGTGAAACAGAGCGTCCATTTCACTCCTGTCTTTTGTTGGAAATCTTAGTGACCACTCTTACAGCAAGCTAATTTTGTAAGTATTAATATAAACCAATTGAATTACAAGACTACATGCTATTTGAGGCACTACAGTATAAAAATGATACTTATTAATATGAAATAATTAAATGGCTTAACATTAGTATTAACAGTTTTAAATGCAAGCCCATTTATACCTTTAGTTTTAATGAATTCAACCTATGAATATCTGTCCACCCTACCCAATTATAAATGTAGAGCAAAAGAGAGTGAGCTAATTCCAAATAGATAGGAAGAAACAAGTGGTTATTGGATATACAAAAAAGTTTCTTTTCCTTGTTTGGCTTTATTCCTATATCTCTGACTTATCTGGGTACCGTGCTGCTATGCCATAGTAAACAGGTTATTGCAACTGCCTAATAACTGCTCTGTCTGATCCACCATGGGCCTCCCTCCTGCCCACACCCTGTTGTCAGCACAGCAGCCTTGATACTTTTAAAGAGCACATATCATGTTAGTGCTCTGTTCAAAACTTTCTAATGAATCCTAGTTCATCTGGGATAAAGATGAAAGGCTTCCCCAGCCATGCTGGCCTCACGAAAGTCTCATAAATGTGGTATGCATATTCCTGCCACAAAACCTCCGCTTGCGTTGTTTCTGCTTCCCATAAAGCTTTTCACTTAGATCTCAACATTCAGCCCTTTAAGGTTGAGCTCACAAGTCATCTCAGGAGGCCTTTCCTGGGCTGACCCTACTTAAAATCATGACCACCATCTCCAGCATTTTGTGTTTTCTTCCTTATCCTTTTAAATATAACATATATCATCACCTGATATTTATTTTACTTTTTAATTTATCTATTACTCTTCCACTAAAATTCTAGCTCAAGTCAGGCAAGAAGTTTTGTCAATTCACCCATTCCTGTACACCATTCACCTAAGAGTATCTCAAGACAGGCAATAATTTTTGTCAGTTCATCCAATCCTATACACCATCCATCTAAGAGTAATACTTCCTCCATAGTTCTTCATTTAGATCTTGACATTCAGCCTGAGCTCCCAAGTCATCTCAGGAGACCATTCCTGGGTTGACCCTACTTAAAGTCACTCCTGTGCTGATATATTACAGGCACTCAATAATACCAAATGCATTATCTAATAACTCAATAAAAAGGAAATGCAAAGATAATCAAGCTTACCTATGAAATTCCTTGGTTTAAGTTATGTAGTTTTGTGTAACTACTAGCAACAATAATCCATGTATAATAATTAATGCATATTTATTTGGAGATAATACATTAATGAATAAATTCTAAATTGAATAAAGTTTAAAATAAAATATTAAATAGAATATAAGAAAATATTTATATGACCTTAGTTTTTGCCCGTATCGTAATCTAAAATCCCAGATTATATAAATAAATTACTAGATAAATGTATTTGATGAGACATAGTCATCTATACAATAATAAAAACAAACAGTAAAAGATACAATGAATAAAATCATAACCTGTTAGACTTTTAAAAATTGTAGTGTTCATCACAGTTTAAAGATTAATATTGATAATATAAAAGAAGTACCTAAAATTAATTTTTTAATATGACTTATAATCTGATTAGAAATTTTAGCCTTTAATAGAGGTAATTTGATGTTTGATGTATGTATCTGTAAAACAGTCACTACTATCAAAATAATGAATCTCTCCATCCCCCCTAAAATTTCCTTATGACCCTTGGAAAAAAATATATCTTCCTCCTCGCTATCCCCATGGCCCACTTACTGTTGCAGGAAAGCCCTATAGATTAGATTGAATTAAATGGGTGAATCAATTTCAAGAGAATTGATAACTTATCAATACTGAATCCTTCCTTCAATCCATGAACATAGTGTACATCTCTTTTTATTTAGTCTTCTTGAATTTTTCTCAGCAAGACTTTCTAATTTTCAGTGTCTTGGCCTTTAATGTTGTTGGTAGATTATATCTAATTATGTCATTTTTTATTGTAAAGGGTATGATTTTGTAATTTCAATTCCTAATTGTTCATTGCTAGTAAGTAAAACACAATTTTCTATATATATTTTATATTATATTTCATTAATGAATTTATTTAGTAATGGCTCCTATTTACTTTTTAGTAGATTCCATTAGATGATTTACATAAACCAATATCATATTTCAATACAGTTTAACTTCTTTCTAATTTGAATGCCTTTTATCTTTTTCTTGCCTTTTCAATTAGCCAGAATGTTCAGTGCAATGTTGACTGGAAGTGGTGAGAGCACACTTGCCTTTATGGCACAGAGAGAAATAATCTAGGCAAGATCATTCTGAGCAGTCTACCTGATGTCCATGTGAATGATGGCATCTCTACTCTAGTTGGTCCTCCTCCACTCCTGGTTCCCTGTGAGTGAAGTGAAGTATTCCTTCTAGTCTTTTCTCATGGTTCTTTTCCTGGCCCTAGATAGTTTTCTCCTAAACCGGCACTGAATTGTTGAATACTCCAAAAAAGATCCTCTTCAGGTTTCCAGAGTTGTCTGTTTTGGGAGCTTTTTGTTCTTTCAGGAAGTCTAGTCTGATCTCCCTGGACTCTTAATTGTGTATCTGCGACTCAGGGTATCTGTTGGACCCTGCCTAGATTATTCCTCTCTCTGCCATAATTTGGAGACTTTCTCAAGGCAGTAAGTCACAGGGCTTAATTCAGTTGTTCTCTATAGTTCAGGGATCACTATCCTTAGTTGCCTGAGGTCTAGTGCTTTGAAAAACATTTTTAAAATATATTTTATCCACCTTTTTTCTTGGTTCAGAGGGGAAGATAAATGTGGTTCAAGTGGCTGTATCCTGATTGGAAGCTTAAGTCTCTAAAATTAGACTTTTAGAAATTATAAATATCTCAATACAGATAAGCAATTCAAAAAGGAGAAAATCCAAATGGCTAATACATATAAAGTGATATCTACTATGAGATATAATTTTTTAACTATATGGATGTCAAAGAAAACGAAGGATGGCTTGCCATTCTAAACAAAGTACCTGAATTTTTGAAGAAACAAGTACCTTCATATTCTGTTGATAGTCGTATAATATGATCATTATGGAAAGTCTGGCAATGTGCATTAAAATTTAAAAGTACTAACACATCATTCAACACAATAATTCCTTTTCAGAGAATCTAATCTCAGAATACAAAGGAAGCATGTAATAGAATGATAATTATAGAATTATAGTGGCAAAATGGTGGAAAACTCTCAAACATCCATAAATAAATAATTGAATGTATTAGTGAACTACAAGTATGCTGTGGAAAACTAATTAGCTACTGAAAAGAATGAGTTCTGTCTTATTGGCTTGGAACAATGGTCGCGATGTATTGTTCAGTTGAGTGTGTTGGAGTGTGTTGGAGATGTGTCGTAAAAGATAATATTAACTTCTAAAAAATTATATTTGATTCACATTGTATTGCTTTCATGATTTCTTTTAAAAAGTGTAATAATTTAAAAATTCCGGGAAAGTTGCCAACCAGAGTTTATTATAATTTGCTGAAATATTCACCCACATATTGAAAAAATGTCAATAAAGAGGGTTGCTTTAATGTGTGCATAATGAAACTTGGGAGTTAATATAATATCCTGTTCATCTAGAATTGCAAGAGAAATTACTCAGTAGATGAATAATATAAGAACACTGGCTGATCGGGACAATTTAGCATTTATTCTGAAAACAAGACAGTGGAAATGACAGGAGCTTTCAAAATGCTTTGACATGTCCTGTAACTTTGACTTGTATGGCTCATTGCCCAAGGATATTACCATGCAATTTAAGATGGGATTACTAGTTTTCATTAATTAATTCATAATGTACATTATCTTTGTTTATACATCTCTCCTAAGTGAATTGAATTTAAAAGTTTTATCTTTAGCATTTCTGTTCTTTAAAACTTTTCTTTGCCTTTTTAGATTTGTTTTTCATTTAAACAGATTTTGAAATATGTAATTTGCCTGCCTCCTTTCCCTGAATAACTATTTTCACTTATGTTGCCATCTTATTAATTTTTTCCTTTATGGAAGGACTTGCTTCAGTCTCTTAATTTATTATAGGTGTTTTACTTTGCTGTCCTTCCACCTATATTTCTACAAAATCTTCACTTGAGTCAGTATTTTGTTTCATTTATCTTCCTTAGACCTTCATATCATACCAATGATACTAGGAGTACTATGTCTAAATGTACTCTTGACTGCAGACTTTTTAAGGACTGAATCCTTTCCAACTACTAAGTCAAGAACAGCTTCTGACTCAACTGTTTGCCTGTAAAAGGTTCTCACCCTAGGCCTTAATCTCCCAAGGATAAATAGCCACAAAACATTTTTTTATATTTCATAATTTGTTGTAGTCCACAGATTCTCTACAACTTAAAAAAATGCATTCACTTATACTTAGCACTTCATAATTTATTTTTTGACTAAAATTCTTCAAAGAAATAAAGTAAGGTAGATGTAACAGACTTACCTTATTGTTTCATATAGGTGGTATAGGAGAGTAGGCAATTCTATAATCCCCCTGGGGAGCATAAGTGCTAACATTTATCAGGTACTCAGCGTGTGCTAGATACCATTTTGAGCAATTTACATGTTTGTCTAATCCTCCCAACATCCATATTATGTTGCTTATTACCATTATTGATCTATTTTATGATATGTAAATTTAGACCCCAGAAAGACTAGCATTTTACACTAAGCCACAAAGTGTCAGTGTCTCTCACCCAGGCAAGGGGAACACAGAGTGACATTGATAATTGCTGCATGAAACAACCTCTCCAGAATCTAATACACATACTTTTGGCTCACAATTTTAAAACTTAACTTCTGAAAATTTGCAGGTTGCAAATAAATTTTAGCATGAAATTAAGCAACTTAAATTTTACCACTGTATAGTAACATGCTAATCATGAGTTTCATCTACTTTAAACTCTTGGGTTCATGTATCTTATTTTTTTAATAAAAATTGACTTTTGTTCCAACTCAAAATACGTAAAAATAGATTTTCTGAAACCATTTGTAGAATTTAAAAGGGTAAAAAGGGACTAAAATGATACTTCACCCCATGTGCCTTTGAAACATTTAGTGTTAATAGTACCACATACGGAATACTAGATGTTAAGTTACAGCTTCCCAAAAAGAGAGAGCAGATCTTCTCTTATTATTGCTTATGTATGCCAACCAATGGTTTTCAAAATTAGAAAGGTGTGATGGTTTGGTGGTTTGTTTTTTTGTTGTTGTTCTCCAGGGTTTTTACAATTTTACGTCGCAGTGAACATGGCCAGAAATAACTTAAAATGAAGAAATTAAACAAAATAATGCTTTTTAGAAGGAAGACACTAAATGAAAGATCATGTTGTAGTCATATTTCTACAAATAGAATTTATGCAAAAAAGTAGTCAATAATCAGAGTTGAGAAAAATAAATGGTCTTCTGAGCCAGCTGGTTTACACAAATGATTTTGACATTACAGTTTCATCTAATCACGCTGTAGAATTTAGACCTCATCAAGCTCCACACAGTCGATTTCCAATGTGCCTACAAATGACTGTGCTGTCATCTACTGCCCATTTTGCTGTAATGTGAGCTACTTCACCCCATTATTCTCATGCCCTTAGCCACATTTATCTTGCTCTTGCTAACCCTTTTTTGAATTCTTCAGATGTCTTCCTTTTGTATTTTTTGAAACCATATTTACTCAATCACATATTTTATATAAACCCATTCTGCTATGTATTTGATGCTTCTATTCATCTAATCCTTGGCCTCGGTTTTTATTTCCTTTCCAATTTTATACTGTCTGGTACCCACAAATGTGTTCCACATAGACACACATAAATGTGAATGAACATGTGTAAGAAAGATACGTGATTACCTAGACTCTCTCCATATAGTTTGAATTGTCTTCAGGTCTCCAGAGGTGAGTTTCAAGTTTTATTTAACTCTATTTAGAAATTTAAAAAAAATAAAACAGGTGGTAGGGAGAAGAAAGCTGATTTCTGTAATGCCACATAAACTATAAACTAGAGCTCAGAATTCCCATGTTCGGGCCTAAAAAGTAGCCTGTCTGGTTTATCTATGTAATTTACTTACTTAGTCTCAATTTATTAAACAGCTAAAATGCACACATTTTACATGTATGTCAAATACACACACACATAACCACCACCAACAACAACAGTAGCAGCAATAATACCAGTTTCACAGCAAGGGCAATATTTTATTCTTTGGTTACCTTTTCTTTCCTCAGAAAGAGCACACCAATTCAGAATAGCACCCATAGTCAGCTCAGGCTGCCCTAACAGAACACTATAGACTGGGTGGCTTAAACAACACACAGTTCTGAAGGTTGGAGGTCCAAGATCAGAATCCCAGCATAATTTGGTTCTGGTGAGGGATCTCTTCCTAGCTTGCAGATGGCCACCTTCTCGCTGTGATTTTACATGGTGGAGAGAGAGGGGGAAAGAGAGTATGTTTTGGTGTCTCTCCTTGTAAGAGCAGTACTCGCATCATAAGGTTCTCACCATCCTAACCACATCGAAACCTGATTTCCTCCCAAAGGCCTCACCTCCAAATACTATCACATGTGTGGTTAGGGCTTTAACATATGAATTTGGGAGAAAGACCTAATTCAGCCAATACCATAGTCCCTTATATTGTATGTGTAGTAAAGGACTTAGAGCTCTGATTTAAGCATCTATGAGCTATTGATTTTAGCATTCTTAATTCTGATAGGTCTCGGCTGATGGAATGTCAGAACAAGAAGAAAATAAATAAATTAAAAAAAAAGAATAACTTAACTGGTTTAAAGATGAGAAATGTAAGGCATTTAAAATGTTTTCTACCACAAAAACCCTGCTTGTGATTTGCCTCATATTCATCACTTAACCTCTGAGTCCATAAATGGGGTAATAATCTTCCAACACTTCATCATTTGCCAGGGCGCCATAAAGATGAATTTGGTCTGTTTCAATGCACTTAGGGCTCCTTGGAGATCAGAAATGAATATGGAGGAGGCTTCAGAGTCCTCCCATCCCTGATGAATAGGTAAAAAGTACTTATTGAGCAATTTAATTTTTTAAGCTTGAATAGAATGTTTCAACTTGATGCAATGGTATATATTTCATAATATCATGCTATTGAAATAATATTCTCATCAATCAAATACAATTAATTGATCTTTTAAGAGTAGTTTCACATTCACAGCAAAGTTGAAAAGAAAGTAAAGAGATTTCTTATATACCCCTTTTCCCTCAGCCTTCCATACCATCAACACTCTGCACCACATTGGTACAGTTGTTACAAACAATGACGTACATTGATACCTCATTGTCACTCAAAGTTTACAGTTTACATTAAGCCTTACTGTTAATGTTGTACATTCTTTAGGTTTGGGCAAAGGCATGGCATGTATCTGCAATTATAATATCATATGGAATAGTTTCACTACCTAAAATTTTTCTGTGCCTCACCTGTTCATTCCATCTTTCCCTTAACCCCCGTCAATCACTGATGCATTACTGTCTCCATAATTTGGCCTTTTCTAGAATGTCATATATTTTGAATCATATAGTGTACACCCTTTTCAGATGGGATTCTTTTACTTGATAATATGCATTTAAGCATTTTCCATGTCTTTCCATGGCTTCATACAAACTCTTTTCTTTTTATTGCTGAATTACATGTCATTTTCTAGATGCAACACAGTTTACTTATCCATTCACCTACTGAGGAACATCTTGGTTGCTTCCAAGTTTTGACAACTATGAGTCAAGCTGCCTATAAACATTTCCATGCAGGTTATTGTGTGCATGTAAGTTTTCAACTCATTTGGATAGATAACAAAGAGCACGATTGCTGGATCATATGGTGAGTATGTTTAGTTCTGTAAGAAACTGTCAAACTGTCGTTCAAAGTTACAATACCGTTTTCAATTCCCACCAGCAAAAATAAAAAAGAGTACCTGTTGCTCCACATCCTCGTGAGCATTTGGTGTTGTCAGCGTTCTGGATTTTCCAAATTCTAATAGAAACATAGTGGTATCTCACTGTTGTTTTAATCTGCAGTTCTCTAATGACATATGATGTTGAGCATCTTTTCTTACGCTTAAGACTTGTCTGAGCTAATACCACTTTCAACCTTGTTTACCAAATTCTGTACATCTGTACATCTTTGATGAAGCGTATGTTTAGATCTGCTCATTTTTAAGTTTTTTTTTTCTTGTTGATTTGTAATGAGTTTTTTGTATATTTAGGATGACAGTTCTTAATCAGATATGTCTTTTGCAATTATATTTTTTCCAAGTCTGTGGCTTATCTTCTCATTCTCTCGACATCCAGATACATTTTAAAATTTATCCTGCATCATTTTTCACTTTTTTTTTTTAACTAAGTCAGTGTTTGCATTGATAGCAATGATTAACATAACTTCTTTTATAATACTGAGGCAGAGCTTAAAAATTTTTCTAATATGATATATTGAAATATACCACAGTTATATTCTAAACATGAATAAAACAAAGGTTGTGATATCTGGAAAGTTTGGGTAGAGTCCCAAAATTCCAGTTGTGTTGCAAATAGTTTAAGGAAATAGCAAGAGTAATTTTTTGAGAAAAGAATTCTGTGTCTTTCCATGTACAATTTGCCTGTATAAAAATCAGTAACTTAAAACAATAAGGTCTGTAGGCCAACAACATTTTACAAATATCTTTTAGTTTTTCATAGCAAGGCCATATGAAAATCTCTTAAACTGAATTCTAAGCCCCTGATGGCTGATTTGCAGACATCAGGAGAATTAGGTGTAGAATTAAGTGTTTTGGAAACCTACGAAAGTCAAATCTCTTGGAAAATGTTTTTGACCATTAAAAAATAAGAACCTGGGTATGTCTATTTAATCTACAGATTATCTGTATGGTGAGAAAGGGAAGAGATCACAGATGTGCTCTGTACTTACTGATGCTTTGGAAGCAATATCCATGACAGGGCAGAAGACAGCCTATTAATGGCTTTCGTGGTTTGCTAAATGCCTGAATAAAATTGAGGTGTTTAATAACCACAAAAGCCCTTAGTTGCCACTGTAGTCCTAAGACTTCAATCACAATTCATAGTCTATGTCAACATTAAAGCTGATACAACAAACAAAATCATAAAACTCTTTTTATTACATTCTCTTTCTCCTCAAGAAAGTTTCTTGATAGTATTTTTAAAATTTGGTTTTTAAAAATAATCGTTTTGTTCCCCTCATTGACTTTGTAGCAAAGACATGAATAAAATGAGATGGCATGGAAAGTAAGTTGTTATTTGAGTAGGAGTTTTATGAATAAATTGTTATATAAATAGGCATTCAGCCACAATTCCAGGTATACATAGCACCCTGATCATTTGTATTTTGATTCTACCATAGGACAGGAAAAGTTCAGTAGCCTCCCTTCCTTTTACTGTCACAGAAAGTTCCTTCATGAGAAGATCTTATGGAGACATCTTGAGAAATATTTAATTGAGTCATTATGACCAACTTCCTATTTTGCAGATATAGAAATGAGGGCAGATATGACTTGTTCACAGGAACAAAACTAGTTAATAGAAAAAATTGAATTCTGCCCTCATTCCAACATCCATTGCTTTTTGCCTGGATTGTTGTAATAGCCTTCTGTAGTAATTGGTTTTCTGAAGGACTGTTTGACATCCTTCCAACTCTAGTTCCTCATCCATATTTCTAAGAGTGATTATTCCAAAGGCCATCCATAGTGATATGTCTTCTTGTGAGGACTCATTACCTTAAGAACACAAGGCTCCAATCTTCCAGCCTGTGTTCCATCTACATACCCTTCTACTGTCCACCCCTGACATAATACTTAGGAAAATTTGATTATTATTTTAGATTAGTATTATTATGACTGTTGTTGTAACTATTTTCTAACTCTTAATCTTCTGTTGTGGCTTCGCATGTGGATCTACCTGAATTGCTCATTTTCATCTCTTAACTAACAAGTTCCCAACTCTATTTTTGATCATTGGATATCTTAATATAAAAGTATTTATTTCATTTTTTATGATTAACAAACTATGTATTTTGTTTTTTAATTTTTTCCTAAGCAAGATTATTGATGATTTTTCTGTCTACTGAGAAGATAGGCGATCTACAGAAGACATCACATCACACTGAAAGATTCCCAATGTAAAAAGCCTCTTTGTTTAGAAATGTTATTTGCTTCTCTATTTAAAATTAGAAAGAGACAAGAGGGAATTCCACATTCAGTAGCTTTTCCATCTCAGTGATGGCACTACAACTGAATCAGTTGCACAAACCAAATATATAGAAGACAGTTTAAAGTTTCATTTTTTAAAATTATTTCTCGTGTCTTATCCATTATCAATGATCTAATGGCTCTTGCTCTCCACCACTTACAATGGTACTAGTAAAGATGACTGTAGTACCTAATGCATGTACCGCTTATGATGGTGTCTTATCCCCTCTCTCCTTGTTTCCACTCTAGTCCTACTTTAATCCATTTTCCTCATGGCAGCCAGAATACTCTTTTTGAGATATAAAAGTGGTTATTTCACTGTCCATGTTAAATACTCTTAGGCCTTCTGTTAAACTTACAATAAAGCCAAGAAGCACCGCCATGATACAGAGACTACCTACTTGTCTGACCTAATAGCACTTTTACCCTTGCTCACTAAATCCTTGATAAATATGCACTGGCATTCTCCCTGTTCCTTAGAGATGCTCACGTCTTTCCTGGCCTTTGCATTCCATTTACCTGGAAGATTAGTGTACTAGATCCTCACATGACAGACTCCTTTTCATTTGGGTCTCATTTCATATATTACTTCTTTGAGTAGGGCACTGCCAACTTCCCATCTAAACCAGCTTCCCCAGTCCCTCAATTCTGTTGTTCTGTTAATTTTTTTCCTTGTATTATTACTCTCTGAACGAAGATTACTTATTTCTTTGTTTTCTTTAGTCTTTCCCTACATTAGAATATAAGCTTAATGAAGGCTATCTTGTTTACTGTATTCTCATTATCTAGATCATATATATATATATATATATATATATAAACAAACAAGCATATTTGTTTTATTTACTATATATAATGTTCATATATTTAATAAAAACATATTTCTTCACTGAAGAAAGCAATAAAGGGGTCCCAAATGCTCCCTTCCTGCCCTTCAGAATGCATGCCTGGTTATGTTTGCACAGGTTCAACAGAAACCTGGTTTTCTGTCCCCAGTGTGCTAAGCAGTATGAGCTTGTTCCAGTACTCCACATACTGGAACAATGTAAAAATCCCACCTTCAGTCAAAGGACAGGAGCAATGTGAGTAGTATCCAGATATTGCTTGAAACTGAATTTCCTTTAGCTGATCTTCACTTCTTGAGATCCTATCATTTCTCTTACTGGATGAAAAAGAATCAAAGTGTAACCTTAATCATAGAGCATATAAATGGCCTTATACAGCTAAATGGTTACCTTCTCCCAATCAGAGTTTGCAGAATGAATTTTAAAAATAAGTAAGGAAAGGGATTGGGGAAAGATTATGACTTACACTCTGACTCTTGATACCATGGTCTTCTCTCATGTCTGTGATGAAGGCACTTGATAGACATGAGCAGCTTAGCAGTGAGGCTTAATGGTCTTTAAGTACCTGATACTGAGAGTGATTCCAAGAAAGCAGTCTTTCTTTTCTTTTTTTTTGTGGTTGCTTTTTAAGATATGGGGTTGGAGAGGGAAGAGATCCAAGAACTGAAAGGAACCTTAGAAAACAACTATCTTTCCCATGGTTGCTGAGAATATCTAGTGACTTCTTTGCCATAAAACCTTTGTGCAACATACAGAATAGGATTAATTCTGACCACTTGGTATGTATGTCTATTTTGCAGAGGACAGAAAGTGGGCTTCCCAATTCAGCTGACTGTATTTTTTTTTTCGGAGAGCTATATAGATGGCTTTGAAATTAGCAGGTCTTGGGGGAAGTCCGAGAGCAGAGAGATGCCGTATCACCCTTCAGAGGATAACCTGGTTCTACCAGTTACTGTCATGGGCCCGCTAGAGCAAAGAACCAGGTCACCCTTACTTAGGTCTGCTCTTGCTAGAAAGGTTTGGACACAAGACCCATTTGGAAGCTGAGTGAATTCACCACAAAGACAGGCAAATACAATTTGCAACCATTGAAAGGACTCAGGTAATTGAGGACAAGAAGCCCAGCTGAACAATTCAACAGATGTTTCCTGTTGAGGCAGAACCAACAGAAGCAGGGAAAGGAATAAATTATGTGTACCTAGGTCTGCTAAATATAAATCTATGTTCTTTTCATTTTGCAATTCTAATTTATCTTATGTTGTTTTTTGAGAACCTTGACATCATATTTTGACACACCTTTTGGATTTTTTTTCAAGTACTTTTTCACTGTATTTTACTGTATTGCATTTCACAATACATTTTTGCTTTTCCTGTTTACTGTATTCTAATTATCTAGAACATATATATAAACAAACAAGTATATTTGTTTTGTTTAGTATATATAACGTTCATATATTTAATAATATTTCTTCACTGAGGAAATTCTTCAGTTACTGACAATGGCAATAAAGCTTTTCATCATCTTTTCCCTTATTTTGTGAGCATTTATCAGCTAGAATGCTTCACTTAACATTCTTAACTCTTGCCTGCTCTCTCTCCCTCTTGCTTGGCTGTGTGTATTTTCTGTGTTGATTCACTTTTACCCATCCGGAAATTGGTGTTGCTTTATGCTGGTCGGAAGAAGTGGCATAATAATTGTTTTTAAGGACGATTACAGCCTAATATGATTAAATATTCAGAAAGAATAGTATGCAGAGTGTTTTTTACAAGATTAAATTTGGGGGGAGCTAGAAACTGCAAATAAAATGATAACTTGTTTTTAAAAGGCATGCACAGAGATATTGTATACTCTCTACAAAGAACTTCAAGAAAATTCCTATAACAGCGTAGCTTGTTAAAAAATTCAGTTAGAAGGAATCATCACAGCATTTTTGTTTGGGGAAAAATACAGGAGAACTTGTAGAAGCGATTTTCTCACAAGGAAATATAGCAAATGTCTTTCTTTCTAAAACAAAACTCTAGAACTCAACATTTTTAAAATAAAACAAAAAGGAGCAGCCACTAAATAATTGGCATAATATTTTGAATACATTAAATATTTTAAATCAACAAAAGGATCAAAATTGAATTGAGCATGCGCTAATTCAGAGCATATTAAAGAAGGCTTCTATCCTTGCCTACTATTTCATTAAAATATTTCTTTAGTTATTGTTTACCATTACATTACATGAACAAGTATAGGGATTTAGTGATCTACATTCACTTTAACTCCCCTGTATCAGAACTTTTCTCCACTGTCTCCCCAGAACCTGCATTAGTGTCTGCTACTTGCTTGCTGCTCAGAAATGAACTGACTACATAAAAGGATGATTTATGTTAGCAAAACTCCTTCAGGCACTTAAAAACATCCAACAGGTTAAATGCATACCTATCTTGAATATATAAATTTTCCATGTCCAGAGGAAGGCCTGAAATTGTCAGGTTATTGGTAAAATATCATCCACAGGGCCTATATCCTATCAACCCTTTTAATGCGCAGAATGTGAACACTTTTCTCCTGGTGTATTCTTATCATGATAGTTTCTTGATTAAAATTTTGGGCCCATTAGATCATACCAAGAATCATCAATTCTGTGTTAACCAAGGGTTCATTTTATGTGCTTTTAAATACAGGTGGATAACTTGCCGAGTTATTAAATCAATGCCTA
Source organism: Sapajus apella (assembly GCF_009761245.1). Taxonomy (NCBI): domain Eukaryota; kingdom Metazoa; phylum Chordata; class Mammalia; order Primates; family Cebidae; genus Sapajus; species Sapajus apella. Next base: position 16,237,581 of record NW_022436981.1, on the reverse strand, counting down.
TTTTGGCTTTAATTAAATAAAGCGCCTATATTATGGGCACAATAATTTGCCAAGAAAATTTATTGAAAATAGTTACTATACATAGACAAATGGAACTTGTTACTGTTATAATTACAAATCAAATCTTTCATTTAATATTATCTAAATATCTACTATCCTGAATTTACCCTGAAGAGTGGTTGATTTTCTAGGTGAGGTTGGGTAAAAGTATAACACCAAATACGTAAGTTCTTTGTTGCTTGTTCACAAGGTCCGGGCTCTTAAAACCTGGTGTATCAGTGGTCAAAGTTTAATAAAGTCAAATAAAACAAGATAGAAAATAAGCCTTTCCAATACTCCTGCCAAATGTCTACATAATATCTGTGCCAATATTATCTTACGCTCTGATGATCTTTGAGTAGTGGACAATATGCCTTTAGTAATGGGAAAACAAGAGAAAACATTGTTTAGTTACAGAAATTTACAATCTTAAACTCAGAGTTTAAGATACAAAGCCCACAACATTTTGACTTTGTGATATTCAATCTTCTTTGATGAGTAAGCTTTATAAAGCCTTTGTATAAAACTTATGCAGAGTCATGCACCAAGCAGATGCTTAATAAATCTTAATTGACTGCTCTTTGACTACATTTTGATAATGAGTTTTTTCTGGTTCCAAGCCTGGGCTGATTAAAACTCACCGTGTGTTGGCTAAGAGATGTTATCTAATAGCATGTTCTGTTTTGCTAAATAATATCCACCACAGCGCTAATTATTTTCTGAAATAGTTTCCTACCCATTCCAACTTAGGTGCAGGTCTGATATGGGACAGGACCCAACACTTCCCACACCTTTTTATTTACTCCTCCAGTAAAAGTGCCCTAATCTGTTTGTAGGATCTGAGAAGATTCCAGCTCTCTTTGTGATGGCCCAGAAAGGCTACAGACTACATATCATTTCCCTCTGATGTTTTCTGAAGGTCTGGGCATTTCCAGAGCTGAGTATATGTTCACATGTTACCAGTAGCTATAATCAGTTTTAAATGTGCAGCACCAGTGCTTGCTGGAGACTCAGAGGAAAGAATTTGGCAGAAAATGGTCCCTCACTGCACCACCAGGTAGCCTGTCTACACCTGCCATAACCTGGCATCTATAAGCAAGTGAAATAATCTTCCCAATTTGTATTTGGGCAAAATGCCACCATAACAGATGGACATGAGTGTATGTAACTGGGAAATTATGCATATATATTAAATATGCAGACTATGAGCATAAGTCCTTTCTAGGAACATGAAAACATCTGTCTGCTCTGAGCTTTTGTGTATACTGTTTACACCATATGGCGTCACAGTGGGAGGGCCTTGTCACAGAGGCAAAAAGCAGCACTCATGAATTTCATGGAAATTATTTCATAGGAGGACTTTGCCTCATCTTGGACAAAAGGAACATGTAAAATTATTGTGAATATCTTTGCTATTATTTAAAATAACAAAGGTTTTACTTTTTATTTATTCATTTATTTATTTAAAGATGGGGTTTCACCATGATGGCCAGGCTGGTCTTGAGCTCCTGGTGATCCACCCACCTCGGCCTCCCAAAGTGCTAGGATTACAGGCATGAGCCACCACACCTGGCTATTATAACAAAGTTTTAAAACTTATTTTGGTAGCGAAAAAGCAAGTTATTTGGATATTATAGGAAAATAAATTTAAAATTCAGTTCAGTTATAAAAAGAATATCTATGAGGCCAGGCATAGTGTCTCATGCCTGTAATCCCAGCATTTTGTGAGGCTGAGGTGGTCATTTCTCTTGAGCTCAGGCGTTGGAGACCAGCTTGGCCAACATGGCAAACCCCTGTCTGTACCAAAAATACAAAAAATTAGCTGGACATGGTGGCCTGTGCCTGTGATCCCAGCTACACAGGCGACCAGGGTGGGAGAATCTCTTGAGCCTGGGAGGTGGAGTTTGTAGTGAGCTGTGACCATGCTACTGCACTACAGCCTGCATAACACAGAGAAACTCTATCTCAAAATAATTTAAAAACAAATTGTGTATGATATGCATGTGCTATTTAAGCCCCAGTAGATTCTTTAAAGGTTCATTATAACTTGAGTCCTTTCTGTCTGAAATCAAAGCCACAGATCAGACTAATCATCATTTCTAAAGCAACTTTATAATTCATCTTGCAAGGGGGATTTTTGTAGAGTGTGTATATTTTATTTACTGCAGGTATATGCCAGAACAGTCAAGCATTCTTTCCTATTTGAAGTGTGGAATTCCATTAATTTGTAATCTTATCTAACATACCATTAAGATTTATCCCTAGATATAGCTTCTTTTTTTTTTTTTTTTGATATGTGGAGCATTATCTTCATAATATGAGTAGGCCTAGGGATTAGTGATTATTTAAATTTTGTAATATTCTAGTTTTCCAGAAAAATGAAATACATATATTAATTTGTCTTTTATTATGTATCGATTTTTAAAGACTGGAAGTTAATCTTTTCACTTTGTTCATTCTGAATGGCCATAGCTTTACTTTGTCTCTTGTATCCTTATTTACATACTTAGGTAAATATTTGTCTATCTCTAACTCTTTATCACTACAGGTTGTTTTAATACTAAAGTAATAAATAAAACAATTACTAAAATAATATTATATAAGCATAAATTATCATCATTACCATTTATGAACTCATATTTTTACTTTTTAATGGATACCCATGTTAGCAAATTGAGCATAACCATTATAAATGCTACAAAACTATAACCACTCAGTCATAGGTATTGTATGACTCCCAAATCTTAGAACTCAGTGCTACTCTAGTGAACTAATGTATATTTCTGTTGATTGGAATATTTTGTTTACTCATACCTTTAAGGTGTTATATAACTGAAGCATTAGTAGCACATGCAACAGATAAACATCAACAGGATGTCCTAGCTTCATCTAGACTCATGTACTAGTGAATGAAGGTTAATTCAAAGTTAGACTTATGTTTAAGAAAGGATTGGAAAAAAGCACTATAATATAGAACTTTGAGAGTTTAGAAAATTATACATGTTATAAGAATAATGCACAGGAACTCATTTGGGACAAAGGTACCAAGAACATACATTAGGGAAAAGACAGTCTCTTTAATAAATGGTGCTGGGAAAACTGGATAACCATATTAGGAAGAATGAATCTGGACTCTTACCTCTCACCACGTACAAAAATAAAATCAAAATAGATGGAAGACTTAAATATAAGACCTCAAACTATGAAACTACTAAAAGAAGACACTGAGGAAACTGTCTATGACATTGGTTTGGGCAAAGATTTATTGAGTAATACTTCAAAAAGCACAGGCAACTAAAACAAAAAATGGGTAAATGAGATCCCGGTAAGCAAAAAGGCTTCTGTACAGCAAAGGAGACAATCAACCAAGTGAAGAGACAATACACAGAATAGAAGAAAATATTTGCAAATTACCTATCTGACAAGGGATTAATTACCAGAATATATAAGGAGCTCAAACAACTCAATAGGAAAAAAGCAAATAATCTGGGTTTAAAATGGTCAAAAGATCTGAATAGACAATTCTCAAAAGAAGACATACAAATTGCCAACTGGTGTATGAAAAAAAGTTCAACATTATTAATCATCAGAGAAATACAACTCAAAACTACGATGAGATATCAACTCACCCCAGTCAAAATGGCTTTTATACAAAAGACAAGCAATAACAAATGCTGGCAAGGAATTGCAGAAAGGGGAACCCTCCTTATACTGTTTGGTAGGAATGTACATTTGTACAACCACTATGGAGTACAGTATGGAGGTTCCTCAAAACACTAAAGTTGGAACTACCATATGATCCAGCAGTTCCACTGTTAGGTAACTATACCCAAAAGAAAAAAATAAAGAAGCAAATCAGTATATCAAAGAGATATCTGCACTCCCATGTTTGGAATTAGCCTAAGCATTCATCAATGGATAAATGAATAAAGAAAATATGGTTGGAATACACAATGGAATATTATTTGGCCAGAAAAAGAATAAAATCTTGTAATTTGCAACAATGTAGATGGAACAAGTCACTCAGTTAAGCAAAATAAGCCTGGCACAGAAACACATATTTTACATGTCCTCACTTACATGTGAGAGCTAAAAATTAAAACAATTGAACTGATGGAGATAGAGTGGAACAATGGTTACCAGAGACCAGGAAGAATAGTGGGAAGCAGAGGGGAAAGCTGGGGATAGTTAATGGGTGCAAAAATACAGTTAGATAGAATGAATAAGATCTAGTATTTGGTAGCACAACAGAGTGAATATAGTCAATAATAGTTGTTGTATATTATAAAATCTCTAAAATAGTGGAATTTGAATGTTTCTAACACAAAGAATGACAAATGCTTAAGGTGATTGATACCCCAATTATCCTGATGTGATTATTACAAATCATATGCCTATATCAAAACATCACATTTAATCCATATATATATATATACACACACACACACACACACACACATTACACACCCATAATAATTAAAAATAAAATTTTAATAGCAAAAAATATAATGCACAGAATATGTTCAGTCTAGACAGTATTTAAGAGTTCAACTATCCTTAGATTTGGACATTTTAAAAAATGTTTTCGTCCAGGCACAGTGGCTCATGCCTGTAATCCCAGCACCTTGTGATTCACCCACCTCAGTCTGTTAGGTGGATCACAAGGTAAGGTGGGTGGATCACAAGGTAAGGAGCTCAAGACCAGCCTGGCCAAGGTGGTGAAACCCAGTCTCTACTAAAAATACAAAAATTATCCAGGTGCAGTGGCAGGCACCTGTAATCCCAGCTACTTGAGAGGCTGAGGCAGGAGAATCACTTGAACCCAGGTGGCAGAGGTTGCAGTGAACCAACATTGTGCCACTGCACTCCAGCCTCGGGGATAGAGTGAAACTCCATCTCAAAAAATAAAATAAAAATAAAATAAAATAATGTTTTCTTCTGTATTTATTTGAAGTATTTAGGTGCCTCATTGCTACAAATCATGTGGTACATATACTTTGATTATTTAATCAGGAAAACCAATATTTATTAAAAATCTGGGTAATTTAACATTTAATGTTACAAATATTTCATTTGATAAATCAACTAATTATCTTCTGTGATAAAAATTTGCATTAAAATTATGATGAGACAATTTCTGTCTCTATACATAATTTTACTGTTTTCTTACACAGTCTTCATCCTTTAGTTATCACAAGTATGTGTAGTTGACACTCCAATGTCCTCCCTCCACCCAGATCTGAATTTTTACGATAAGCCTGAAGATGTCTCTGACGTTTTAAACTTAAGATTATCAGAACCAAATATAAATTCTCCACCTTCAATTTTTTTTTTCATTCCTCCCTTTCTCTGGCTAATGGGTCATTATGCTTCTAGCCATTTCTGCACCTAGAAACCCCATTTGTTTCTACCTTTCCCACTCATACGTATTCATTTTCTGCTAGGGCACTCTTAAACAGCCTGTGGTTACCCATATTCTCTCTCTCATACCCTGCTACACACATGCACGCACTAGCCTTTTCATTATTGCCACAATTTCTCTGTGTCAACCAATTTCTTCCAGTCTCTGGCTCAAAATATGATTTGTGTTTGCCCATCTCCATGAGTCTTTGTTATTTTCTCATTAAGCAAAGTGTGGAAAAAATTGGGCAACATACAATTTATTTTCTTAAAAATACTCATTGCTACCCTTGTTGGTCATCAGTAATAAGTTTCATGTTTCACTATCCTCTAACCACTTAAAAGAATAACAAGTAGTCCAATTTAATCATACAAAGTATAGAGTATGTTGAATGGGATAGGCTCAATTAGCATTGCCATAAATGGATTTACCAAAGCTCTCAGGCTTGTGATCTTAGGAAGTTGATTTTACCAGCACTCTGTATATTAGTTTGGGTCCTCCAAGATGCAGATGTAATAATGGGATTGAACATATAAGAACTATATTAGGAAAATCTCATAACAAAAAAAAAGAGGGAGCCAAGGAAGGCTGGAGAGCCCTCAACCAGCAATGTCTGACCTCAAGGAAAGAGAGGCAGAAGCCTTCTGGATTGTCCTGGTGCAATGAATTTATAAGGTAAGTTCAGCAGTGCTAGTAAGGAATCCCCAGAGGCCAAGTTAGAGGAATCCTCTGTGGCCAGGAGTGGATCTGTGTTAGCATTTAACTACAGATGGTTATCAGCTGGGAGAAGATTATGGGTAGCATAACCTTGGAAGCAATAGGACTTTAGAGCACAGCAACTGGAGTCTTTGGTCAATTACATCTGTAGTTGCTGGTCTGTATTCTCTTGGCCACCCCAACTCTGAAAGCTGATTTATTTCTTTTCTTTTTTTTTGAGACAGAGTTTCACTCTTGTTACCCAGGCTGCAGTGCAATGGCGCGATCTCGGCTCATCGCAACCTCCGCCTCCTGGGTTCAGACAATTCTCCTGCCTCAGCCTCCTGAGTAGCTGGGATTACAGGCATGCGCCACCATGCCCAGCTAATTTTTTGTATTTTTAGTAGAGACGGGGTTTCACCATATTGACCAGGACAGTCTCGATCTCTTGACCTCGTGATCCACCCGCCTCGGCCTCCCAAAGTGCTGGAATTACAGGCGTGAGCCACCATGCCCGGCCTGGTGATTTATTTCTTAAAACATAGCTCTCTAGCTAAACTCATAAGAAAATTGGTTATATTCTATTAGCTGCTTTGCTTACACTAAGAATGAACATAACCTGCAGTGTCAAATATTCATATTAATAAGAATAACAAATCCCCTCCATGTTAGTAGATTTCTGTCTAGGAGCTGAATTCCAATGCAGTTGAATTGGTGAGCATGAACTCTGAACAAAGATTTAAATGGACAATTCAAACCGTGATGACACCAGGATATGACATTCAGATATATTCACCTCCAACTAAGGCTACATCTGCTCCGAGAAACATTCAGATTACAAATGGACCCAAGAACTCTCCCTCTAGGCAGGGCTGGAGTGAGGGTGCTGAAGTATATTCCTAAGTGTATCTCTCATGTACCTTGCTGACCGGTCCCCTCTGCATTTTTTAACTTTTGCACAAAACAAACCACCACAATACTTACTGGCACAAAGCACCGATTTATTATCTATTTCTCCAGATTCTGGGGTTGGCTAGGCGATTTTTCTCACTGTACCAGCTTGACTGGGACATGGTGGCTTAGGATGTCTGGAGTCTAACTCCTCACTCTCATGTTTGGGTAGTCGAACAGGATGACAAGGAGGACAGAGATGACTGGAGCCTTTCTCCATGTGGTCTCTCATCTTCCGAAAGCTAGCCTAGGCTTCTCTACCGGGTGGCATAAGGGTTTCCAGTGAGAAGAAAAGCAAAGCCTGAATACACAAGCACTTTTTAAATCTCTGCTTTTGTCATGGTATTTTAGCTAAGGCAAATCACATGGCAAATCCCAGAGTCAGTATGGTAGAAGCCATCTAAGGATATGGATGCAGGGAATCCTGAACAAATTGGCTTAGTCTATGACACCATCTGATTAGAATGTTGCTCCTCCCCTCTCTCCTCCTCAGCCTCCTTGACTTCATCCTTCTTCTCCTTTTCCTCATTCTCCTTCTCCATCTTCTTTATTGTTATAAAATGAATAAGGTCACATCTACATCCTTACGTTTTCTGATTCTGGCATAAAAAATTGATGCTTAAGGTACACTTCTATGTATGTTGAATTAAATTGCAATATGTTAATTTTTATTCTAACCATCAGTCTTGCCAGCAATGACAATCCATCTCTTTCTACAACTCATAAGCACCCGAGTATCCTTGGGATTTCCTCAGAGAAGAAGCTACCAAGATCCCCTTTGTAACTGGTAAACATTACATTGCAAAATTATGGGATTAATGTTTCGTTTGGATGGTTCCTGGTGAGTTCACTCAGTAGTGGCAATTCATTATATTTCCTGATTCCAGGAAAATAATAGACATGTTTATTTTTAAGTTTAGTTGTTTCAATGAGAAAATTAGGAGGTATAAATTGAATAATAGGTGGCTTGTTAGAAACTGTAATTTTCTACTCTATGGCTCTTCTGTCAGCTAACTGCGTTGAGCCTATTATCACTATAATCAGGTGCCGAAGAATATAAACATGAAAGCAACATGCTAAAAATAAAAAAATAAGTGAAATGCTTCTGGGCTTTTTGCTTGTAATCTACGCAGTTTCTAGAGCAGGAGGTGAAGCTGTGCCACAGAAATTCTTGTGGCTGAATGCTTCGCTGCCATTTTCTCGACAGAGGTGTGTGAGTGACCTACCCAGTCTTCATTCATAGCACACATATGCAGAGCTGCATTGGCGTCGTTTGGTGCAGATGATACTCTTAATTTGTAGTCTCACTGCTAGGCTTCAAATTTCATTTCCATTAGCCAAACCTCTACAAACATTTCTAGTCTTAATTCCTGGACCCTTCTCCCCACCACTAGAAGAGCTACTAGATTGATGTCACTTAAACATATGTTTACAGAAAAATAATTGATCAAATTGGCTATTTGGCACAAATAACCAGTTACTCAATTTTGTACTATTCAGCCAGGATGTCTGTGTATGTGTGTGAGAGAGATAGAGAGAGAGAGAGAGAGAGAGTGTGTGTATGTGTTTGTGTGTGTGTGTGTGTTGATTAGTAATATCAGAAAAAGGTGAGACTGGCACTTGCTTTTTGAAAGTAGCATTTACCTTTAATGATTCAGCTCCACTCTTTGGTCCTCTTGAATTGACTGGTATGTTTCTGCCCTGATAAAGGAAAAAGTCCCTTTGACTTTGTCTGAATCTCTGGTTGTTATTGTGAGATTTACCTTTTACCTTGCCTCTTGCATTTGCCCAATACTGGAACCCATGGAAAATTTGTGGTGTTTAAATATTTCACATTGCAGCGAGACACGGTGGCTCATACCTATAATCCCAGGACTTTGGGAGGCCGAGGTGGCTGGATCACTTGAGGCCAGGAGTTCAAGACCAGCCTGACCAACATGACAAAACCCTGTCTCTACCAAAAATAGAAAAAATTAGCCGGGCATGGTGGCATGCACCTGTAGTTCCAGCTACTCTGGAGGCTGAGGCAGGAGAATTGCTTTAACCCAGGAGGCGGAGGCTGCAGTGAGCCAAGATCATGCCACTGTACTCCAGCCTGAATGACAGAGAATTATATTTGGTTTCACTTACTTTGTAAAGAAATTGGAATCTTTTTGTATTAGAATGTGTTGTGCAGGATTCTGAACTGTTCAAGCTTTTAATTGAAGGCATTGGTTTGAAAAGAGGTAAAGTAAAAAATACTCATAGCCTTCACGGAACAACTGTATGATTAAATCATTCTCTTCCCTTTGTTATAATTGGCCTTTAAGCCTCTAAAGGACAGAGATCTAAAGTATTATTTCATATATTATATAAAAATTATCTTGAGATATGCTAAGATAATTTTCAGATTCAGTTTGTTTATTGAAATTGTACCTCAAAATACTTTCAACCACCACTGTCAACATAGCCACTGTTTGTAACACTTAAATTAAAAATATCTCAAAAAAGAAAATAAATAAAAAATGAAAGTTAATAAATAAATATTTCACATCAAGCTGTTTAGTTGGATTCCACAGCTGCTGGTTGTCTAAAGCAGGGACATATTATTGTACTTCTTTATGGTTCTAATATATGCTCAGTATCTACCCTGGGCCCTTGGAATTGCTGTTTTTTGTTTACGTATCAGAAGCTATTTGAATATCATGTAGTCATTCATAGTCTACACACATTCATGCAAATAAAGTTATTTTTTAGTAATCATCTGTTAACAATCATAACTTTAATACATTCCAAGTTCTTGTTTTGTGTTGCTATCTTCCCTTTTCTAGCTAACACATCAAGCGATATCTCAGCAAATCTAATGTGATGTCCTGCTGAGTGCTTTCTTGATAAAAGAAACAGTTTCAATTTCCCTACATAAAAACAGGAATTTAAAGTATGTATACTTTTTAATATCATTTTAGATTTTTGTATATAAGGTACCAGGAAACAAAAGAAAAAAATTATATGCTATTGTGTTTCGTTCTGTTTCTTTTTCTTTTTTTCTCCAGCTCTGTGAACAGCATGTCCCATTTTTAACTCATCACATCAATTTTTTTTTTCCAGGACTATAATGATGAAATTCGTCAGGAACAACTACGTGAATTATCTTACTTAAACGGCTCAGAGGACTCTGGACGTGGCAGAGGTATTAGAGGCAGAGGGATCAGAATAACTCCCACAGCTCCTTCAAGGTACATTCACTCTTACTTTAAATAAATTAAGGATGATGGCAGGCCTTTGTTGTCCTGCTTTATGTCATGATTATCACTAGCAGTAAACAACAACATTAGCCACAATCACATACCACCACAGCAGAAACAATAATGATGAAAGCTTATCAGGCACAGAAGAGCTTTACACATAATAACTCACCAAATTCTCCATATTAGGAGATAAATAGCATCTGCAGATGAGAAATTGAAGTAGAGAAATATGTTTGAAATTTACCTAGGGTCACATAGACAGTCTGACTCCAGAATTCACATTTTATACTCTTAACTACCCCTAGAAAATAGGGTAGCAAACCTGAAATTTTCTGCATTCTTGTTCTGTCCCCTGAATTAGGACACACAGATGATACAATTATTCACCAGTTCAAACCAAGACAACGTTGCACTAAGAGAAAACCATAAACTTTTTCTGTGCTTTAAATGGTCCTTGAATTGAATATAGTCTTGCTAGATAGGTAAGTAGATAGATATAGATACAGAGATAGATATAGATAATATATATGCCATCAGCCCAGAAAGCCAGAAGAATACTTCTTGCATGGGTGATGGTAAGAGTATTTAAAGTTCAGAGGGTATTTATAGTTCCTCTTGGTGATCAGAGAGGATTTTATTTGATTTTGCTTACTTTGCAAAGAAATTGAAATCTTTCTGTATTAGAATGTGTTTTGCAGGATTCTGAATTGTTCAAGCTTTTAATTGAAGGCATTGGTTTGAAAAGGAGCACAGTAAAAAATACTCATAGCCTTCACAGAACAACTGTATGATTAAATCATTCTCTTCACCTTGTTATAACTGGCCTTTAAATCTCTAAAGGACAGAGATCTAAAATATTATTTCATATATTACATAAAAATTATATTGAGATATGCTAAGATATTTTTCAGATTCAGTTTGTTTATTGAAATTATACCTCAAATACTTTCAACCAACACTGTCAACATACCCACTGTTTTTAACACTTAAATAAAAAACATCTCAAAATGTTTCACACTGGTCAGAAAAAAAAGTTAAGAATGATAAATTCCCAAATAAAATATCAGGGGATACTATTTACTAGAGGTAAAATAGGGCAATTCTGGAAATTCTGTTTCACTAAAAGCAAAACTTCTGAATGTGTTCTAGAGTTTATTTGTATTTTATCTTAAAAAAAATCAAAAATAAGCTCTTTAATGCTGTTCAGAATCGTGTTTATTGCTTAGGGTTAATGTGACATAATACAATACTGTACTTTTTTCTGGGATGAGTGTTTTATAAAACCTTGTACATTTCTAACGTCATCTTGATAAGGCAAAAAAGACATCATTGCTAGTCATCCTTAATGGATTTAGTCATGTGTTAAACCATACAAAATTGCAACTTTCGTAGTTCAACAGATGACAATTTTATAGTTTTATGTGGCTGAACCTAAGTATATATTTAGGATGCCTAGACAGAGCATCAACTTTTCTGATTTCATGAGTAAAACACCAAAAGCATTGGCAACAAAAGCCAAAATAGACAAATGGGATCTAATTAGACTTCAGAGCTTCTGCACAGCAAAAGAAACAACAATTAGAGTGAACCACCAACCAACAGAATGGGAAAAAATTTTGGCAATCTACTAATCTGACAAATGTCTAATATCCAGAATCTACAAATAACTAAAACAGATTTATAAGAAAAAACAAACAAACCTATTCAAAAGCAGGCAAAGTATATGAACAGACACTTTTCAAAATAAGATATATATGAGGCCAAAAAACATATGAAAAAATGCTCATCATCACTGGTCATTAGAGAAATGCAAATAAAAACCACATTGAGATACCACCTCACGCCAGTTAGAATGGCAATCATTAAAAAATCTGGAGACAACAGATGCTGGATAGAATGTGGAGAAATAGGAACACTTTTACACTGCTGGTGGGAGTATAAACTAGTTCAACCATTGTGGAAGACAGTGTGGCAATTCCTCAAGGACCTAGAAATATAAATTCCATTTGACCCAGCAATCCCATTGCTGGGTATATATCCACAGGATTATAAGTCGTTCTATTTTAAAGACATATGCACATGTATGTTCATTGTGGCACTGGTTACAATAACAAAGACCTGGAACTAACCCAAATGCCCATGGATGATAGACTGGACAAGGAAAATGTGGCATATATACACCATGGAATACTATGCAGCCATAAAAAATGATGAGTTTGTGTCCTTTGTAGGGACACGGATGTATCTGGAAACCATCATTCTCAGCAAACTGTCACAGGAACAGAAAATCAAACACTGCGTGTTCTCACTCATAGGCAGGTGTTGAACGATGAGAACACACACATGGACATGGGGAGGAAGCATCACACACTGGGGTCTATTGGGGGGGACTAGGGGAGGGACAGCAGAGTATAGGGAGTTGGGGAGGGATAACATGGGGAGAAATGCCAGATATAGGTGATGGGATGGAGGCAGCAAACCACATTGCCATGTATGTACCTATGCAAGAATCCTACATATTCTGCACATGTACCCCAGAACCTAAAGTGCAATAAAATATATATATATATATATATATATATATATATATATATACACACACATATACACACACACATATAGTGAGGGCCATTTAAAAAACAATTGAATTTTTATGATTTTATTGTAATGAAATCATCAAGAAATAGATTTTGCTTTGTTATTGATATTCCTTAGTAGAATTTTGCATCTGCCATTTTTGAGTAGAGCATATAAGATTTTAATTTTAAGAAAAGCCTTATTCTAAGATTTTAATCCATTTAATAATTGAATACAGGATGGTGCATTATGGTCTGGATTTTAACATATCTTCTTAGAAGAAAAATTTGATTGAAAGATTTTACTGTCTAATCCCATATAACATACAGATCTGATACTATATACATAAAAAGAAAATAAAATTAACATTAAAAATTAAATTTCACCTCCAATGCTGTATTGACATCATTGGTGGTACGAACATCAGTGAAAGAAAATGAAACAGAATTTTGTTGTCTTCTATTTCAAACAATATGATGAACTGTATCTACAATGTAAAATGATTAGGGAAAATAGCTTTATAAAATAGAAAATCATATTAATAAGAGAACTTTGCATAACATGAGTTAACAATTGCCAATTTGAATGAACAGTTATGAAATTATTAGTTTATGAGGTTATTTAATTACACTTAAATTCAAAAAGATGATGCCTAGAATATTTTTAAATTCTATAATTTGTTTAAAATGTATTTAATTAAAGCAATTTATATTTCAATAATCCTATCTGTAATACTCTAATTTTCCAATAATGTGTACCAGAGCATAAAGCATTACATCTATATATTGTAATAAGAATTTATTTTGCATAATTGACAAATGAAAATATGTGACATCTCTAACACACATCATCACTACATGTTGCAGTGAGTGCAATCACTGGAAAATGAAACATTAGGGGTAAATCTTGAAGGCTTTTGTTTACCACAGTGAGAACTAACACATAGAACTAATGGAGTTTGTTAAAGAGGAAAATAATCATACTTGTTTCTAGGAAAGACTACTCAGTCATCACTGTGGATGATGCAGATGAGTTAGAGTGATTGAAAGAGAAAGAGATAGAGACAGAGAAATGATTTTATGGAAGGGGAGCCAATCAGAAGACAAGTCCATCATTCCAGGCAGATAAAAATGAGCAGCATTTGGAATGTATAGAGATAGGGCCAGATCAGAGATTGACATTTATATAATGCCAATTAGATGTTGGATAAGAAGGCTTGCCCAAGACAAAGATAAATTGTTGGTGTCTAGCCTGGTAAGAAATTGGTGATCATTATTAACTAAGATTAGGTGAAGGATCAAATTAAATGAAGAATATAATTATTCCTGTAAATAATCTGAGCTCTGTGGATTGCTGGTGTGACCTCAGGCAGGTGACTTGTAGTCTCCATGTCTTGGTATCTCAACTTATTGTTAAAATACGTTAGAACTGCCCACATGACAAGTTTGTCAAGATGCTTAAATTAGAGAATTCGACCAGGTGCAGTGGCTCACGCCTGTAATCCCAGCACTTTGGGAGGCTGAGGCAGGCGGATCACGATGTCAAGATATTGAGACCATCCTGGCCAACATGGTGAAACCCCGTCTCTACTAAAAATACAAAAATTAACTGGGCGTGGTGGCGCATGCTTGTAGTCCCAGCTACTCGGGAGGCTGTGGCAAGAAAATTGCTTGAACCCGGGAGGTTGCAGTGAGCTGAGACTGCACTCCAGCCTGGTGCCTGATGACAGAGTGAGACTCTGTCTCAAAAAAAAAAAAAAAAAAAGAAATGAAAAAGAAAAAAAAATTAGAGAATTCATATAAGGCAGTGGTTCCCACATCGGCCTGCACGTTGGAATCACTGGGAGCTCCCTGTCTCCAGAAATTGTGGTTTAATTGCCCTAGGGTATGGCCTGGAATCTGGAATTCTCAAAAGATCCTCGGGTAACTCTAACACGCAGGCAAGTTAAGAAACTTCTGATATAAGGAACACAAGCCAAGATATAGCATTATGTCAGGAAGAAATCAGATAATAGCCGTCATCAGAGTTAGGGACTGCCGGGTACAACCATCAGATCGAGGACAGAAATTGGGGACATCCAGATTCAAAAGTGGATCCAGGAATAGAAGCCAGTGAAGGAGGATGAGGAGTAAGAAGGAAGGACGAAAAGTAGAGAAAAGCAGTCATAAAAGCCCAAAGAAACATTTTCCAGATAATAGTCCACAATCTAAAAAATAGTAGGAAGGTGCTATGGCATGGAGACTGTAAAAGAATCTAGTGGATCTGGAAGTCAGTAGGCTACTGGTCATCTGAGCCAAGAGCATGTTCAGCAGAGGGGCGAAAGCAAGAACTGGACTGATAACATTCAGTTCAGGAATGTGGAGGAAGTAAAGAATTAAACATGGAAAATGTTCTTTCAGCACGTCAGCCAATAAAGGAAAGGATACTTTCTTTTATTTGTGGTTTTAGCCAGGGGCAGTATCCTAAAAAAAGTGACGTGAATTAAATTGGAGGAGAGAACATGAGGTTAATATCCCAGGGAAAGGACATAGTGGATAAGAGGTAATGAGTCAGGTTCAGGAGACGGGTTTGCTAGGGCTACGTCTGGTAGTCAGCTGATGAAGGAAGAAAATGGAAAATTAGTTTTGATGTGAGTATCATATAATATTAGAGCAGAAGGAAGTACTATAAATTTAGAAAACTGCATTTTACTTATTCAAAAAAAATTATCTACCTCAAGCCTACGTAGTTATAATACTTACCCATGACTATTCAATGGTACAGCCAAGACTTGTGAATATAGTTTAGAGTAGGGTGACCATATAATTTATTAGTCACACATGGACACTTTTGAGAGTGTTAAAAAGCTAAACTGAACAGGAAGCTAGAACAACAGTTATAAAACCTGGACATAAGCTCATCTTGCTTATGAGGAAGCAGAAATGTGCTTAGAGGACTAGTGTAGGCAAAATTGGTCTTTACATCCCTTTAATAGATGCATTTATATATCATCATGATAATACAGAATACTGTACTCTCAGCCATGTTGTAGTTGAAGCCAGCACTGGGCCTCTGGGTCTTTGTGTTTCACCTTCTCCTAATCTAGGAGAGTATTCTTTATACGTTAGGCTCACAATAAGTTCTCTGATCATTTCTCTATTCATCAGCTCTATAATTATTTAATAATTTTAAAAGCTTTTCCAGCATTCTGACTTTTCACTCATAAAAGCTCATTTTATTTTATGAGTGAAAATAAAGGAAGAGCCATCTGAGTGCTATTCATAGCAGACAGCATAACCTACGTCCCCATATGTGGGTACAGCCAAATACTGATTGTTGACATCCCAGTGATCATCATTTTTCCCAGAGCTTTAGTGTTCCTGCTGAAAGCAGTGCTCTCTAGAGGCCAACCTTTCAGACACAATAAAAAGTGAAATAGCCGTGCTTTTGCCCAAAGATTTCAAACAAACACTCAGCCTTTCTAAAGGCTTCAAAATACCATAAAATTATCTAAAACCATTTGATCTTACACTTGGAGTGCAAGTTAATATTGTATGAAGAACTGCAATACAGAGTATTTAGTCCATTATTTTCATTACAGATACTAAAGTATTCCTCTAGCATCATAGATATAAGAAAATGTATTCTGTCAGGGACTGCGCCAGCTCACAGGGTTACATGCATGATGATAAATCAGGGACAAGGAGTTGTGATTTCAAGTGACCTCAAACTTAAGCTGCTGTAATAAACAGAATGGTATCACCACGGTTAGAGTTCCACAGTTTATTAAAGTACAGAAAACTTTTCTTTTTTGTAAATGACAGCATTGTCCATCACTGTCAGTAATCCCCAGCATAGAGGAGACATAGACAACTAGCCACTCAGTTTCAGAGACGGTCCAGTGAGTCATATATCAGATGATGCTCTGATTTGTGTCTTCTTGGAGAATCTGGAATATAATGGGGTTATATTCAGAGTGGGTTTTTGTTTGTGTGTTTTATTTTGCTTTGGTTTCTAATTTTATAAAAGACAATAACAAAGTGTTTTACATGTTTTTTCTAAGAACTAAGTCATAGTATTTAAAATTGTCTTCTATAGAGATCAGCACACTTTATATCTTACATAATTTATATTAAGCACATATACATGCACATACAGAGAGACAGAGAGTGAGAGAGAGACAGAGAAACCTGTATTTATTTCATCGTATGGGGGCTGTGAGAGGAAAGCTTTTTCTGTGATAGGCCCTTTTCTCCCATCACCTGTTTCTCATCTATCATGACTTGTTTATCTAGGGGCCGTGGAGGTGCCGTTCCTCCTCCCCCACCACCGGGACGAGGTGTTCTCACCCCTCGGGGAAGCACTGTAACCCGTGGAGCCCTTCCAGTGCCGCCTGTAGCAAGAGGCGTACCCACTCCTCGAGCCCGGGGGGCACCAGCAGTGCCAGGATACAGGGCACCCCCTCCTCCAGCCCACGAAGCTTATGAAGAATACGTAAGTACTCTCAAGAAATAAGTTGTAAGGATGAGTTAAACTGATTAGTTAACAACACTATGTCTCAAACCATTCATATACCATGAATATATCAGGTAATGTTTGCTGCAAAAAACAAATGTCATTTGTAAGAGAGTTTAAGCAGTGCATTTAAATGAGAACATTTTGAGAAACGGTTTTGTTTTACAGGTGTCCTCAATGTTGGTGCTAGTTAAAGAGCTTGCATTTTAATAACCAAACTATCTTGAGGTTTTTTTATCCTTAGGAAGTTTGATCAGATTTTAAATGAGAAATAATTTTAAACAAAAGATGAATTGCCATATATTCAGCGATTTCTAGAACTTCATAAAGATTAGCATAAAACTCAGAAATATTTGACAAATGTAATATGATTATATTATAAACTTTGGTAATAATGTAGCCCATTTGGCTGGTCTTTCGTTTATATATCCTGCCTCTTTCTTTCACCGTATTAAAGATGTGGATTGGCATAAACAATTCAAAAAAATATACAATGAACAGATAAAATGCAGTGTTTCCAAGCATCATCCTCCCTTCCTATCTACAGTATCTTTTGGTCATCTAATGTATCTAAACATCTTTTGAGCTTAAGTTCTGATTGCTAGTATTCCACTAATTACATTGTGGTCCTTGTGTCCATTTCTCCAACTAGTTTGTGAAACTTGAAAAGGGAAAATTTTCTAATAGTATAACGATAGGAAGTCTTCTGTAAATGTTTAACTGAGGCAAGCCAGATGATTCTACTAAGTAGAAGATTTCTTTTGCCTTTAACGTCTCCGGCATGTCCATCTCCTGATCTAGGTGTTTGTTTCATTCAACTGCCCATAAACATGCTGTCCTTTTCAATGTCTTATGTAAATTATTGCTCATTAAATATGAACTCTTCAAGTACAGTTACTGTGACATACTGGGCACTCATATGGACTGGTTAATCAAAACTCAATTATAAGATAAAGTGAACATAGTTTATGTGTAGTTCTAAGAATATGTTAAGTCTTAGCATATATTCATTTTTAGGAATAATGTTAATACTTAAATAGGAAACATTGACAAATATATGTAAGAGTGAAGAAAAATTAACTAAAAATTCACTTCTACTGAAACAGATAAAACGTGTTCATCTAAAGCATCTTTACTACATCAAGTATCAATATTTAAAAGCTTAGACAATCTTAAAATTGCAAAACCAGAAACAGAAAACATATTCTACCCTGCAAACAAACCCGCAAGTTAAAAGAACTCAGGGACTATCCCTGGTTCTGCCATCTCTTGCCAGAGACATAGTATGTGCAAAATAAGTACTTGTTTAAATGAATTAAAAATCTACAACAAGGATGGTAGGATCACATTTTTATCTTTAAGAAACTATTTAGCTCCACAGTCTTTATATATATTGAGACTATGGTGTTTTCGTCCTCCAAATAGAGGCTTAAACAGGTCAGTTTTTAAAAAGAAGCAAGAAAAACTTTTCAGGTAATGGTAGTTAACATTCTTATTGATAGAAGAATTTACACAGCATATATGGGACTATGAAAGAGAAGTTTGCCAAACAGTTGTAGCCTTTCATGTGCATTTCAGCCTATGGTGATCACATCACTAGAATATGAATCAAATCAACAAAAGCATCAAGAGTTTATGGAAATGTGAGTGAAAGGGTTATATTCTTAATGGGACAATTTAAGAGGTAAGGATATTCCTTGGAAAAGATAACAGAAAATAGTACAATATTAGAAAGTAATCAGAAAATTTTACTTAGAATTTAAAGTACCCACTTGATTTTATTTATTCACTCAGTCATTCGCTGAGCTTCCATCTTATTTTAGGTGTGTTGTGAAGGTCCCGGAGACATATCTGTGAACAAATCAAACCACATGTCTGCTTTCATGAAGCTTATACTGTAGTGGGAAGAGACAGAAAACAAACATATGTAAATAAATGAATAAAAGTTAGTGAGGTAGAGATAAGTGCTCTGGAGAGAGATGAGGAGAGTCCACTAATGGGCAGTTAGGGAAGGTCTCTCTGAAGTGGAGGCGTTTGAGCAAACGCCTAAATGAACTGAGGGTCTTGGCCAAGCGGCTGCCTCTGTAAACAACATCCCTAGTAGAGGAAACTGAAAGCATAAATGCCCTTGAGTGAAACCTGTTTGAAATATTTGGAGATCAACATGGAGGACATAAAAGCTGGAGCAAAATGTGTGAGGGGGAGGTAGCAAATAAAATCGGGGCAGTGGACAGGCCAATTCGTGGTGCTGTTGGAAGGTGTGGAGGAGGGAAGTGGTGTTATTAGATTTATATTTTAAAAGGTTTATTCTGCCTACATCGTGTATAATAGAACATGAGGGTGGAGGTAGGCACACAGGTGGAAACAGGAAGGCTGTTAACTGGTTGCATTGCCCCCCACCCACCCCATGAGAGGATGATGGAAGGGATGAGAGGAGGGTCGGTTCTAAGTGTACTGCAAAAATACCTGTTCAGATTTGATGATGAAAATATGTGGACATGTGAAAGAGAGAGAGTAAAGGAATGTTTTTATGAAGTGAAGGTGATTAGACTGAACGACTGGGTTAAATTGAGACACTGTTTATTGAAATGAAGATACCACAGGGAAGTCGAAGGGTTCAGTCTGAGATTCCCGAGTGTCACTGGGTGGACAGGATGTGACATTTTGAAAGAGACAACAGCATCTCAAGGTTTGAACTCTAGCTGTGTCACTCCCTGTGTGATTTTGTAAACACTCTGAGGTTTGGATTTCTCTTCTATAGATGGAAATAATCATTTCAGCCTCTCAAGATTCTATTGAAGATTAAAAACAAATATAATCACTTATAAGCATGCATAAATACCTAGAATATTGTTGATATTCAGTAAGAGGCAACTATTACATAAATTTTATCATATATAATATTTAATTTTTTGCTTGGGATAAATTATGGAACCTTTGAAGTTATAGACATTTATAATCTATTTTTGTGAATCATGTAAGCATTATTGATTGCCAAAAGGCAGAAGCACTTTGAACTTCATTTAGTAGAATTTTTAAAAACTGGTATTGGGGGAAATATTGCATGAATATAGGTTCATAAAATCCTGCAATAGGAATGTCATCTGGGCTTAGGAAAGATCTATACCAAGGAACTAGAAAATCATAAGGAATCTGTCTTCTTATCTCTGCTTTCTCTGCATATGTGTTTCCATTCCATTTAATCTACATACTGGATTTTTTTGGCTTCTTTGACAATGTGACTTACATATAGTAAAATATCTCCTCCCGTGGCTGCTATCTTTTTATGTCCAGCTCTAGTCACCAACAGATAGTAGCCTCTCAGTTCTGTTCCAAATCTGCAGGTGAGAAAATGGTATTCAGCCAGGCTTGTCAGATGTCTAGCACTAGTCAGTCATCTCTGAGTATAGGGAGAAATTCACTTGAAATTAGGTCTGGATCTACCACTCATCAACCACCAATGGCAAGGGAAGGGGAGGGGAGAAATTTGCATAATATAAACATAGTTCTTGGGGACCCAGCCCCAAGGACAATATGGGGAGACACTAATTTTCAGAGAGGAAAAAGTATTAAGAGCTTGGCAGACATCCCAAAATATACGTACAGGAACATACTATTGATCATAGTAAAAAGTATATGGATATATCTTTGAAAAACTTTTTATAGCATATTTTATTAAAACCTGTCTTGTATTATATTTTCATTAACTTTTTTTTCTAAAAACAATTTAATGAGTAAAGTTTAATACATGGCTGATAGGCTGCTGACTGCAATCTTTGAAATCCTCAGTACCCAACCCAGATTAGCAGTCAAGAGCTGCTACCCTCTGCTCTAATTTTAAACTATTGATTCCTCTGCAAGGGGTAAGAAAAACAAAAGTTTAAGTGTTTCAATAACAAAATAATAGCACCATGCTGAGTTGATGGTGAAAATCTCAAAGGAGTTCTTAACTTTCAGATAAAATTTCTTAGAAAAGCCTCCTTTTATTATAAATCACACTATGAGTCGATTCACTCTTCAGACTTCTTTCTCCCTGGCTGCGCCTCAGCGTTAAATTTCTGACCACATTGAATGTATTTAGGTAATCAAATCCACTCCTTGCAGCTGGCCTGACAAGAAACAGCTTACTGTAATTGAGATTGCTGTTTAAAACCATCATTAGTGTTAGCTGAGTCTGAAAAAAAAAATTGAATTTCAGTTTGTTACACATCCTAACCCAGACTTTAAATATTTTAAAGCTTTTTTTCATTGACCTTCTGCTAAGACAAGTACATTTACATTTTATAGATCCATCATCATGATTGAAGTAGATTTGGAGAATCAAAAAGAGTATTTCAACAAAAATTCCCATAGGACAACATATTGAGCATTATCAGCTCTACCAGTGGATAATATGTTAAAAGACAATAAACTAAAACTAAAACTTTTGAATACCTCCTTGGTTCTAGTCACTGTATATTAACTCAGTCTCACGATAATACTATCAACTAGTTTTAGATTTTACTTTTTTAGTAGGTGAAGAAACTGAAGCCTGGAATGAAGAGTTGCATCCACTTTTCTGTCTACAGCCTCTCTATCTGATACATTGTGTTTCCTCTTAGTAAAGAACCATAGTGTCCTATACAGGACTTACCTGGCAGAGAACTCAAACACTGACACAGATCTGTTGAACTTTATACCCCCATCTAGACCACTAGCCAGTGTTTCAGCCCCCTCAGCAATACTTAGGATATCTCCCCGTATTTATACCTGCATGAATACCTCCAACTCTGGAGAACTAAACACCTCCAGAAATTAAGTGCTGGAAATATAAAACTAAGCGGTTAAAGAGAAGCTGTCCCTACTCTAAAAAAGTATGCCATCTAGTGGTAGAGACAGCATTAGTCCAACAATTAACAGATGTATTTGCTGTTATACAGGGCTCTTATCTTACTCTACCCTCTATTAGAAATCATTTTCTATTATATTCTCTCACAAGATTTTATACATCCTAAAGGCAGTGCTTCTTAAATTTGCCTTATTTTTGCAGTTCTAAGTAAAGTGCTTTGAACTGAATCTACTTAACGATATTTTGGAAAAAAGGTTATACCTATGCACACTGACACACATGTAAACATATAAATAATGAAAGTAGAACACAGTATATATTAAGTACCAAATAGAAACTCTACATGCTCTTGTAAAGGGAATTATCACTAATGTCTAGAGGGCTATTTTAGAAAAACTCGTAGAGGGTAAGAAAAACAACTGCAAGCAGACCAGAAGGAAAATAGGTATAACAATTAGAAGTAGGGAGAAGAGGGAGAAAACTCCATGCAGAAGGAATGGTAAGACCAAAGACAAGGCAAGGAACCCTTCAAAGCAAGTCTAAAGAATCTGGAAGAACAATTTGGTGAAACAGAGTTTCTTTAAGATAGCAGGGAAATAATGGAGAGAAAAATAGAGAAGAGTTACACATAACCGGAAGGCTGAGGTTGTAACTTCACTGATAATAAAATGCCACCTGAAGATTCATAGCAGAAGATAACCTGAAGTTTTGGGGAATTTTCTAATTCTCAGTTGTCTGGGGAGGATTAAAGATGATGATGAAGAAAGGATAAGATTGGGGCCGGGCGTGGTGACTCAAGCCTGTAATCCCAGCACTTTGGGAGGCCGAGGCGGGTGGATCACGAGGTCAAGAGATCGAGACCATCCTGGTCAACATGGTGAAACCCCGTCTCTACTAAAAATACAAAAAATTAGCTGGGCATGGTGGCACGTGCTTGTAGTCTCATCTACTCTGGAGGCTGAGGCAGGAGAATTGCCTGAACCCAGGAGGCGGAGGTTGCAGTGAGCCGAGATCGCGCCACTGCACTCCAACCTGGGTAACAAGAGCGAAACTCCGTCTCAAAAAAAAAAAAAAAAAGAAAAGAAAAGAAGCCCTTCTCCAGTGCAATGGGAGGGGCTTATAAATGTGTTTACATGGCCATCTCTCTTTGTTGCAAAAGTAAGGCATTTTACCTATAATCCATTGAAATCACATCCTCACCTGTCACACTGCTGTTTGGTTCAAATAGTGGTAGAGTGAGCATGACTATCTGTGAAGAAGAGCTCATTAGAAATGTATTTAGTTGGATTTAGAGGACTATTTTATTTGCATTATTTAGATACTGCTGCTGTTCTGTTATAGAAATATTTCCAGGAATACTCCTACCATCTCACATGGTATTGTGACACAGGTATTCACAGGCAGAGATGTTATTGCTGTTTGGTGGTGAACTACAGCACCGATACAGAAAGGATGTGGTCAGAGGAAGAGAAAAAGCGTTTGAATTGTATTGGGCTAGATTATGCTCTGCGGAAAACTCTTACTTATCCTTCACCTTAGCTATGAAAGAGAATTGACAGAAGCTGTAACATAACCAGCAATGAGTTGTCAAAAAGAAATACACTTTTTATTGTTTCTTATTGCTTTTGTCATTCGAAATAAATATTCACTTTCCTGCCAACTACGTATTCATATTTTTTACATCTTTTTCTTAAAGAAGGAATGCAAAATTACATGATTTTGAGGCCCCACAAACTTTGCATCTCACCCTGAAGAGGAAAATAATGGCAACATTTATAGGAAAATACATATCTGTATGAGGGACAGGGCAGGGAGAGATTGTTTAAAGATTGTTTAAAGAAAAACTTGACTGTGTAACCTTAGTTTCTTTCTGATACTAAAAGTCTATTCTGTGCTTAGCTAGAACCAAGTTAGCGCTGTTAATAAGTATGCTATTCCTTGTGGAACTGCTGTCCTTTTAACAAAGGTTACATGGAAGAATTAAATGTGCAGGTAAAGGCACACAGCTTCTGGAAGGGTCTGTCAGAACATTTCACTCTACGGAAACACACTGACAACATAAAAATCTGCTTATATAAGCACTCCCTTGTAACTCATATGTTGGTGTAGCTTTTTAAAAAGCAGATCAAAAACAAAGACACTGCAGGTACACAAAACAGTTTCTAGTTTCCATACGTTTAATTCATTTTTAAATTCGTATTTTCTCTAAGGGTTAATGGCTCGACATCAAGGAGGCGTATCAGCACAGCAAAGCAGGAAGAAGAGATGTAGTTAAAATTCACTTCAGCACTACATGAGAAATTCTGACTCTATGTAATCAATCATGCTAACCTAATTTATAAAATGCATTTTGACAAATTTTTGAGAAGTTTCTCTTTTCATCAGCCTTAAGTAAGCCTATCGGCATTCCAGCCCATCCTATCTAATTCAGGCTCTGAGGCATCCTTCCAGTAACAATGAGAGAACTAGAAAATTCACTGGTAAATCAATAGTCCTTAAAAGTTCCATAAATGAGTTCAGGCTGCCAACCCACAGTTTCATGTGTATGGAATGTTTTTTGACAGGAGAGGGAAATAGGTATTAAATGATAATTGAAATCAATTCTTGTACCATTTTTGTGCAAGGAAAGATTATGAGCCTGATCTATAATGCATTTTGAGGGGAGCCATGTGTGGTTTTTTGTGTAATAGCCGAGAGCCTTTACCCAAAGAAGGGAGATTGTTATTAGAGTTTTTAGACTTGATATTTGTATTCCATTAAGCATTCTTGTGAGTTTCATGCTCTAGTCCCCTCATATTAGAGACTAATTTACCAAGATACATTGTAGGGTTTTGTTTTTTGAAATGTAACTAATATTTAAAATAACCAAAATATGCAAGGTTAGTGAAATGTATTGTGAAACTGTAAGATAGACGTAATACTACTGTGGTTCAAATATTCATAGAAAGGATAAAGGTACTGGTATGTAAATACTATTAAAATATTACATTTATTTCCCGTAGTTATGTAAGATGTCACCTTTTAAAATTGTGAGTATTCTTCTGCAGTTGAAGCTTAAATAAGCCATCCTTCTTCTAGCCTTATAATTTTAAGTCATTTTAGAACAGATGCAGATTCTTCTATTGGCTACAATACTCAGAATTACATCCAAACCTGTACTTTATAATTAACATGATGACTAACGTCTTTTGTAACACTTACAAGGATGAAAATAGGTTTTCTCTCTGTGCCGTTTTGAGATGGCTTCTAGCTGCTGTAAAGTATTATAAAGTATTTTAAAGTTTCCTCTAGGCTCTGTAGGAGTAAAAAATGCCCTGATCTTTATGCAGTTTCTGCTCTAGACACGGGGAGGACAGCTGTGGCAAAAAATGACAAACTGCTGTCTCGGCCGTAGGGAGTTCAACCATTTTGTTGTTTTTTTTTTTTTTTTTCTTTTTTTTCTTTTGACAACATTATTTGTATATTTTAGGCTATATTATTTTCTATTTTTTGATCATACACATTGCCTAAAGATTAAAAATGAAATTGAATTGAGTCTTGATTTATTTCTATAGGTATATGCCTAAAAAGATAAGTTGGGTTCAAATTTATAATTTTAAATCATTTTTTTTCTTCTGAGTTCCTTATAGCTTTGACAATTATACTACCACTGAAAAATTAACAGCCTATATTGGGTTACAAATCATACATCAGAATCCCAGAATTCACTTCAGATTTTGTTGGTTGAAAAACATTAATGACTGTATTTTGACAACACTACTCTTAAAATTTTCTGGCAAGGAAAACGTAAATACAAATTGCTTAGTTAGTAAGATTGTCACTGGTTTTGCAGAAAGCCTTATAGGCATGGTTAATTAGGATTGAGTTCTTTTCCACATTTTGGACCCTTTCTGTTATGGATTCCCTATTTAGTGGAAAATAGAGGCTGCTAAATCTTTCTATCAGAAACAGATCAGTGTGATTATTTTCTATATCTTATGATCCAAAGGCTTTTACTAGGGAAGCTGCAGATGTTCTTTGCAATAACTTGTAATAATCTCAAGATTTGGGTTAAGAATATTTCTCTTCATTGTTGAAGATGGAAAATCATATTTTCCCTTTATATGAAACCATATTATGGATCAATTTGGCAGAGGAAGGACACAGAAAGGACCCTCATTTATTCCTTTGGCTTCGTATTTCTTAGATACCAAATAGAGAATATACTACATAGCTTAGAAATCAAATAGAGAATATACTGGTGGGCTTTTTATTTTTTCATCTTACTTTAAATGTTGACATTCATTCTTTAACAGTACCTCTGACTTATAAACATCCATATAAAGTGAGTTCTTTATTTCATACTGCCGTGTATACTAACAGAATTGGAGAACTGCAGATACAACTGGTGTGAGTGTCAAGAAGGTTCAGTTTGCTGGAGGATGAGTCATTTGTTATTTTAAGTGATCTTTTCTTTCTCCTTCTCCACACCTACAAATAAGTCTCAAACCTTTCCTACTTTTTTCTGTTCTGGTTATAGGGGGAGAAAACCTCACATGTTAAGAATCACAGAGATTGTGTATCAAAGAGAACAAAAAACATTTTACTTTTACTGTTCTCACTTTCTTCCTCCGGTGCAGGAGTATTGGATGTTGTAAACTCCTTGAAAATAAAATGTGATGCCCTTTGTTGTAATTTAGCCCCTGTTGTAATTTCTGGAGGTCACTTCTATTGCAATATTTTGGGATGAAATAATATAGCTACAACATATGCCTTTGAACAGTAATAACCAAAATAGTAATTGGTGCCCACAGCCAGTATTATTTTGCTGTTCTGCACAGGTACAGAGCTCCAATTGTTGTCAGACCTCGGATTCAATTTGTTGGTGCCTGAGCCATCCTGACTATGAATATTGTAACACTTTCATACCGGTGAATTGTAGAAATCCAGCATTACAGGTGTACCCAACTAGACAAATTAAGCTAACTGAATCAGAGATTAGGAGGATTCCCTATTCAAGCCCTTGAAGCAGAGGTCTAAGCCAGATGTTGCACTGCACCAGAGCCTCTTATGGTCACAATGAGTGCTGATGGCACTTGTGACTTCAGAAATCCCAGTACTCTGCCTGTCAAGCTGTTGAACTTTCTCACTGTCTCTTTCCTCATCTTTCAGTATGTCCCACATCTGTAAAGAGAGTTGAACATAATCTAATGGACCTCACTACCTCTCTCCAGCATTTATGTAGAATCTCCTGAATGCAAACGACTATCATGTGTTTTGAATGTTATAAAAAGTCTTATCGAGTTCACTATTTTAATTTAATGTTGGAGAAATTAAGGTTAAGAGAGTAACTGACTAAAGTGACACAACTGGCAATGCCAGTCATAGGTTTGCTGACTTTTCCTTCCACTCTTTTTCCCATGGATATTACAAGGAGATAAGAAAAGGTACAAATACACTTACTCATAGGTCTTCCAGGTGAGCCATTTGGCATCTTTGTGGGTCTGAGGTTCAAGTTTTTCTAAAATTACTGGGGTTAGTCTGAGAGCATGGTATATGAGAATGTTTGAGCCTTTAGACCAAGGACAACTACCCATGAGGTTTATGAGGCCCAAATTTCTGCTCTGCTCTTTCCTCCTCAGAAACCTAATGGCTTTCTAGAAGCAGCACACAACCCCCACCACATCCTCTCTTTTTTAGTTAGCTAATGACACTCCCAAGGAAGCAAATGTTTGTCAGCAGCATTAACAAAATGAAGTTTTCCTTCATTTATCAGGGTAGTTTCTTCTTGGAAACAGGATTAATAAAATAAGAATATTCTTTCCCCCACACACTGTTTCAGTTCATTCTAAGTTTTCGCCCAAAAGTAAGAAGTTACATTTGTCAAGACAGAAGTATAGTTTACTACAGGACAGAAAGCACACTTGGAGGCAGGAAAAGATTTTAGGAGATATTTCTGTGGATTTCGTCGGTTAAAGAATAGCTTCTTACTCATTAAGCAGGAACTGATCCCTTATATGTTTGAAACCAGATCTTTAGAAAATGTGTCTGTTTTGTAGTCCAAATAAATAAAAATGTTTAAAGCAATATATCCAGTACAGAAAAGAATTACACACATTGATCTGTAAATATAATAAAGCAAAAATATATTTCATTTCCTATCTAGATTTTGAGGTTTTCTTTTACATAAAATATACACTTAGGATCTAGACAACAGAATATGATTGTTTCATATGTAATGTAGGCAGCTGATATTATCCCCAAAACAGATTTACCAAATCCTCTCCCTTCCAGAATGCAATCTCCTCCATTAAAATTTGCTC
Source organism: Sapajus apella (assembly GCF_009761245.1). Classification (NCBI taxonomy): domain Eukaryota; kingdom Metazoa; phylum Chordata; class Mammalia; order Primates; family Cebidae; genus Sapajus; species Sapajus apella. The sequence continues at coordinate 16,209,066 of NW_022436981.1, read as the reverse complement.
CCAAATTAACAATTTTCCTCCAACTATATTCCCCATTTTTTTCTATTATAAGTTTTTGCAGGGCTATTATAACATTACAATTTCAGCTTTCATCTCCAAAACAATGTTAAATCTTGACTCTCTCTTATTGTCGTATTTGTTTGACAGTCTTCAATTTTGTGTGTACCTTCCCATTCGGAGCACCTCTCTTCTTATATTCATGCATCTGAACCTGATTTAATCAAACAGTCCCAATTTAGAATTCCTCTTGATTTGCCTGCTTCTACTTAGCTGAGCCCTAAAAATCTAAAGATTACTTTTTGAATCTTTCTTTGCTTTGTCTCAAATACTAAATCAGATTTATTTTCCTAAAATGCTGAATTCATCTTACCGCTTCTTTGTTTAAAAACATCAATCTCTCCCTGTTACCTAAAGGTTAAAATCTCAATTTTTTACGTACATAAATATAAAATATTATGAGAAGATAGAGATAAGTAGTTGTATGAACTTACTGTTAACTAATTTTTTTCAAATAAGGTTTTGACCAAAGATAATTTAAAATAGATGAACAAGAGACAAAAGTCCTAAATTTATATAGTACATACAGTTAGCAGCAACTTGAAGGTCTTAGTATGCTAAAGGATACTATGCTATTTGACTCAATTTACTGTAATGGTCATGGACTCCCCGTTCTATGTTATGCTAATTTCCATAGGCAGAGGCAATGAAGGATAAAAAAGGTGGTCACCTTTATTAGATTTCAATTATATGTTAGAGCTTTATGTATTTAATATCACAATAATAAAATTAGGAGGGATAATTCTTATTTTTTCCGGTAAGGAGTTTTAGGGTCTGATAATTAGATAACTATATCAGGCACAGGCCTGATAACAGAGCCAGACGGGTCTGTCTTCAGATAACCGTGTGTAAAGATGTGAAAGGCAGAGTCACTGGCTTTAGAAAGGAAACAGGTAAGATAGCTGGACAAAAACAAAGCTCACAGATACAGGGCAGAGTATAATTTGTGAGGGTGGATTTCAGACTTCATGATTAAACATATGCTGATATTTTCCTGACTTACCTCATTAAGTGAGTAAGAAGTAGTACCAGCTGGAAATCCCATTAAACCAAATATAGCTAAGATTTTTTATTAGCCTTGCTTTTGCTCAGAAAGCCTGAATAAATAAGTAGGTATACTGCATTCTATTGGATACAGCAAATCCATAGGAAATTGGCAGAGGGGAAGCAACCAATAATCTTCAACTTTATGGTAGTCAGGATAGAAAACACTAGGGCAGTTAGAGGTATACTCAAATTCTTTGGAAGTCTACGATATTAACAGCAACAAAAACAATAGGAATAATGAAAGTTATAATAGAAGCAACTGATGTAATTGAGTAGTTATTATGATCTACAGACAAGGCAAAGTTCTTTACTTTCAGCACTTAATTTTACAACCATGTTTTATTGGTATTATGCCCATTTTACAAACATTTGAAGAGGTTAAGTAATATGCTTAAAGCTGCCTTGCCAGTAAGTGGCAGAGCCAGTGTTCATAAGTTTGATTCGAAGGGTGGTGTTCATAGCCTCTAACCTGTAACAGTGTAGTATTTAACACATGCCAGGTGCTTGTCTAAGTGCTGTATACATGTTGACTCAGGTTATTTTCTTGGTACCTGTATAAGTATTATTCCTGTACATGCAGAGAAATTGAATAACTCAACCAACATCATCTGGTCAACCAGCAGCAGAACGGCAAATTCAATACCAGCAGTCTAGCTCCAGTTCATGCTGCTCTGCTGCCCCTGGGGAACCAGCAAAAGTCTCATTTAGACAGTCAGCTGCAGATAATACCAAAGGAAAAGAAATGAGTGACATATTTCAAAGAACCGCTTGGTCAATCTACCTGGACTATAAGTGAATATATAAAAACAAGGTCTTGCTGGGAGAAAAAGCTTGAAAAATAAGTTGGGGCAAAAGTAGTAAATGAATTGTGAAAAAAGTTGCCTAGAAGAAAACTTTAATAATTAAGTTGGTGATTAGTGGGGCTGTTCAGTGTTTCTGAGACTTCTGAGAAAAGCTGCACTTCATGAAGATTAATGTGGCTGTGCAGAGCAGCAGGGACTGGAGCAGGTAGATGAGCAGAGACAGGAAGTGTCATGGAAAGTTATGTAATGACTTAAATAAGGTGGAATAGAAAAGAGGGAACTATGGGGAAAACTATGGAACATATAGTAAATTAATTGGACCTAGCTCTGGAAATAATTCCAAAATTTTAGTCATTACATAAGACGTTTTAGGTAATCTAAAATGGAGTGCTATTCAATATTAACTTTATCATACTTGTTTTTTCTATAAATCATGTTTTTGATTCACCTACGTAATAATAAAGGCTTCAACTATTAAATATTTTAGATAATTTATATGAACTTTCTTTGTGAGATTTAAAAATGTATTTAGAAAAGAAAAACAATTTTCGCTATAAGTAAAATAATGTAATCATGTAATGACTACAGATTTTTTAGCCAAATGCTTGAACCATTTTCTAAAGATATGTTTTATACATAATATTACTGAAACAGTGGTTTTTTAACACCCTTTTTTTTAGAGGTACCCATCTGTCAAAGGTAATTTTAGCCCTTGCTTCAGTTGCAAAATAGTTTTGTTTTTTTTTTTTAAGTAGTTTGTATCTTTATTATTTGTTGGAAATTGCTTCTTTGTTTGCAGAGCCCCTGCAGCTCCTTAGGGGAGCAGTGTAGGTTTGTGGGTGCTGTGACCCTCCAACTCAGCCGAATTAAAGGAGGGAAGCAATGTGGGTAAGGCGGAGGGAAAGGCAAAACAAAACTTTCTGTTTACCAAAAAAGATTGCCTTCCTTTTCCGTAAATCCTCCGCTGAATTTTCTCTTTCCCCTACCAGGAAAGCATTTAAAAGACACTCTATAGGAAGTGTGTAATTACCTTTTTCCTAATGTAATTTCTAGGCATTTCTGTCTCTTATGGCTTCCTATTTTTCTTTCTGTTCCTTTGGGTCTTTTAGCCATAGCAGAACTAGGACATTTAGAGAGTATGTTAGGCTGGAGTTCCAGTGCAGGGGTCAACAATCTTTGCCTGTAAATAAAGGGCCAGACAGTAAATGTTTTGAGCTCTGTGGGCAATGCGGTCTCTGTCATAACTACTTAACTCTGTCATTGTGGCACAAAAGTGGCCATATATAATATGCAAATGAATAGAGTAATTATATTTCAGTAAAACTTTATTTATGCAAACAGGTGGCATGGCTGGATTTAGCCCATGAGTCATAGTTTGCCAACCCCTGGTCTAATGTATACTGCTTCCTGTATTTGGGTCTCATGACAGATATCAGAATCAAATTTACAAGGAACATATTTCTGCAAATGGTGGGAAAAAGAAGTCCCTGGATTTTTAAGTTGGTTAAATTACCCAAGGCCACTTACTTCCTTTTCTCATAGGGGCTGCATGACAAAGAGATGGGATGTAACATTACATAAAACCCGGTCAAATTTACTCTCTCAGTTCTCAGAGATGGCAGTTTGCGTATACTTCTGATTGCAAGCTCCTCCTGTCCTTTTAATTTAAAGATACGTAAGTGATGCAGCACATTGCCAAATTGCTCACTGCAACAACTGAATGCCATTAAAGAGAAAAAAAATCTCATTTTCAACAGAGCTTCTGAAGGCTAGGTGAGAAAGGCACCAGGCAGGTGAAGATCTTGCTAAATGATAAATGAGCTTGGATCCTCATATTTTTTAGAAGAATGTAGGTACACTAATACCAATGTTCTATAAAACTACCTACTTCTGATGATAAATTCTTCTGTGTCACCTCACTGGTAGTGCTATGTCCCTGCCATTTGTAATAATCTAGTACTGTAAGCTACTGTCAGATAAATATTCACACAAGCTCACTACTTGTTTTCTTCTGAAAGAACCTGTTAGCCATCATGCTTTAGACAGACTCAAATTTAATGCATCCTTTAAAAAATGTATTTGGCAGTAAAAATGTTGTGAAAATTGATCTTCTTATAAAATTTAGCACCTTAGATTTGACATTAAGGCCACTTAGAGACTTCAGCAATCAGTAAGGCATAGAGGGAACAACTGAATTTCAAGGTAATGATTTGGAGGGCATAAAGCGAGAAATTGCAAGATGCTGCAAAACCTAATCTTTTAAGTTGGTCATTTATTTGTCAACTGTTTCTGCTCCAGGATATTCCACATTTACAAACAAATAAATAATATTTTTCTCTCTGACATTTTTTTAAATCTGAGAGGAATATACCTGAATCTTTTAAGGTTACCCCAACTTCACAAATCAGCAGGGAAAGGAAAACCCAAATCATACAGAAAATGACAAAAAAGAATATAAAATAATAATAAATAAATACAACAAGGTAATTATAACATGTAAAGTTGGACAGTTATAACCAAATCTGCTAGTTTGACTTCAGAAATAAAGTACTATAAAATTAACTGTTATGCACATGGAGAATAAAATAATGATCACATTAGCAGCAGAGGGTGAAAAGTCTTATTTGTATTTGGTGCCAGTTAGATGGTTGATTTTAATGACATGTGTTGCAGTCATGACACAATTCAGTAGAAGAATAGATACAATACTTTGTGGAAATGTGGAAAGTTCCTTGTTCAAGGCTTCCTTTGGTCTGTGAAGGACAGCCAGTAATACAGATGTAATGGAACCCATTTCTCAGAGTTAAGCCTGAATTAGTCCTGACAGTGTAGGTTGTATAATTTCTGAAAAGTGTCATCTTCAGGCAAGAGTGGGGTCTGAGTAAAGCAGATTGAAAGAATTTCACTTATTGGCATGTGTAACATACATAGAGGGCTTTTTTTGTTTATCCTGGAACTGGGCTTTTATGGACAAGCTGGACTTCTTGCTCCATCTCATAAGCCTGGCTTCAGCCTGATCTATTTGCTGTGCACAGAACATTATATGGGTTTCCACATCTCCCTGATTTTAATCTGCATGGAATTCTTTCTGCTTTTCAACCCCTCTCTTTCTCTCCCTGCCCCACTATGCCTACACCCACACCCACACTCACACATTTACCTGTGATGGGATCTATTCAACCCATCAGGTCCCTAAATGGTAAATTCACATCACATTACCATTCCTTAGCTAACACCTTAAAAAATAATGCTTAGTCCAGTCAGCCTTTAATGTAGTAAGTGACATACTGGCCTATCTCTTCTGCTAGATGGTAGGCCTGCTGAGGGCATTCCAGGGTTTATTCTCATTTATTTTCTATATTGTTTTGCAAATAAGTGCTCAATTTAAAAAATCAATTAAATGACTGACTTTTTTCAACTAGATAGCTAGTTCTAAAGAGATGTGAAATCCCTGCCAGGAGTTGGACAGATTTAAGAAATACCAGGAGGCTTTGACATCACGGCATCAGTTCTGACTCCTGTACTGACACTGGGATGGGAGTCGAGAGGAGGGAGGTGGTGTCACATGCTTCTAAGCTAACCTCTACTCAGTTTCCTTGGCTTTTCAGACTTGGTTGTTCAGGTTTGTTCAACTCTCATGAAGGTCTCTGAGAAATATTTAGATGAGGTGCTTTTCTCATTACGTATGTTGAGCTCTGCATTCTTGTAAGACATGGCTTTCTCTACCTGGGTCAACATTGCTGTAGATATTTAAAAAAAGGGACCTAAACAAATACTGTCTAGTTACTAATAGGGAAAATAAAGTATATGTTTAGTAGTGATTACTGGTGTTGAAAAAGGGGGAAAAAGCAGGCACATTTAGGAAAGAGGGGGCTAAAAAACATTAATTCCTGATACACATTAGAGACAAGTTTTGTGCTTGTTCTGCTAGCTATTCTGTTGAATCAGCATGAATTCTTATTCAATTTGACAAATGTTTTAAGTGAGGTACATTTTGAAAAAGATGTCAAATACTGTATTTTATTAAAATTAATTTTCAGCATTTATTTTTAGTAGAGACATTTACTATTAAAACTATTTTTGTGTATGTGTAATAAATGTTAGTTACTATTTCTTATTTTTAAAAAGTCTTCAAATGAATAAATTCCTCTAGCATTTCACATAAAAACAATATTAGATAATCATAGGCAATTATCAAAAAATAAAAATGCATTAATCCCATTGTCAAATACTGTATTTCATTAAAAAATTAATGTTCAGCATTTATTTTTGGTAAAGACATTTACTATTAAAGCTATTGTTGTGTATATGTGTAATAAATGTTAGTTATTATTTCTTATTTTTAAAAAGTCTTCAAATGAATAAATTCCTCTAGCATTTCACATAAAAACAATATTAGATAATCATAGGCAGTTATAAAAATAAAAATGCATTAATCCCATTAGCCAAACAGTTGCTTTCATTATTATGACTGAGGAATTATATATTGATGAGTTAATGTCATTAATGTGTAGTTTAAAAATAAAACTTAGAAAGTAAGCACTCATGAAGTACACAGATTAGAAAACAAGTCTGAGTGTCCCCCATGCATCTTTGTCCAGTCATATCCCCGATTATTCTCCTGAGATACATTGTCTTGAACTGAATTATAATTATCACCTTGAATTTCTGTTATTGTATATATGTATCTCTTAACAATTATTTTGTTTAGTTTGTTTCTTTTTAAACTTTAAAAACAGGAGACTCATACTAGGCATATTTTAGGTTTTAAGGTTTATTCATATTGATGCATGTAGTATAGCTTCTGCATTTGCACTGATGAAAATACCAGAATTTAAAAAAAAAAAAGCCATTTGGTTGTATATAAATATTTGGATAGTTTTTTTTGTTTTGTTTTGCTTTTATGAACAAAACTTCCATGAGCATTCTTATGCTTGCTTCCTGGTGCTAGTTCATAAAGAATGAGAATGTTCAACGCTTGAGGAAAATTGTTCTTCTATATACTAAATTACCTAGCTTATTATTATTATTATTACTGTCCTTAGATCCCCACATTTTGCCAACTGATCAAGTACAAAATCAAATTTTATTGTGGTTTTAATTAGCACTTTTATTATTACAAATGAAGTTTGTTATATTTTCATGAATGTATTGGCTGTTGCTACCTCCCCGTTTTGGAAATGCTTGCATTAACTACTGCCTGTTTTTGTATTGTATTGCTTGTTTTTGCATTTATTTGTAAGAGTTCTTTATATATTCTAGATACTAATATTTGCCATTTATATATTTTTTAAATTATTTACTGATTTGTGATTCTATCTCTTCACTCTCTTTATGATGTTTAGTGAAGGCATTATTTAAATGTGGTAGAATATTTAAGTTTTTTTTTATAGACTGTGATTTTTATGTCTTCTTTAAGAAATTATTTTCTATTCCAAGGTCATAAAAGTCTTCTCCTGTGTGATCTTTTTGAAATGATACTGTTTTCCCTCCAGATTAATTCAGCAGGAACAGATTTTACACATGGTATGTGAAGATATTTAGGTTTTATTTTTCCCCCTTTGTGGATTACCAATTTTATCAGTGCAATGTATTTATTCTATTCTTTCACCCATAAGTGGGAAAAACCACCTTTTACATATCAAATTTATAGACATGGAGATCAGATTCCAAGTTCTCTGGAATCTGTTTTTCTTTCTATAGGCCAACACAATACCAACTTAATTTTGGTAGCTTTTTAATTGAATCTTGGCACTTATCACACAAGATGTCTTGGTTCATTTTTCTCCTCAGGATCATCTTAGCTTCTCTTGTTCTTGTTTTCCTGCATAAAAATAAAACTGATATATTATTTTGGTAAGAAGCAACATCTTTATGATATCAAGTTATTTGTCTTGTACATGGCCTATATCTCTATTTACTTAGCTCTTCTTTAATTACTGTCAATAAAGTTTAATATATTTCTACATATCGTTCACATCTTTTAGGCCTAGGTTTCTTATATTTTTGTTACTTTAATACCTAATAACCTTTAAAAAATTATTATTCTGTTTAAATTTATTATATACCAACATATTTTGGATATTCATATCATATGCAGAAATTTTTCTTATAGTATGAATTTTTATTATATCCAGAAATATTTCAAAAATTTATTATATATTCTAATAATCTGAAGATTCTTTGAGCTTATAATTTTGGATTCACATGCATTATTATAACAACATATACAATCTGCCAGTTTTTTTAACTGCCTCTTGAATAACGTAGGGAACTAAGATTGCTTTAATTTTAATGTCTCTCAAATTATATACTGTTATTCAGTAATTTTTCAATTTATTCCTGAATTTAGATACTGAATTTATTGTTTTGTATGCCATTATGGCTTTAGATTTACCCATTTGTTCCCTATTTTCTTATTTCATCATGTCTTCTTGTAAACCTTCTTTGGATAAATTTTCTTCTGCCTAAAGTACATTATGTAGAAGTTCATGCTGTCAGTCTGTTAATAGTAAGTCTCTCAGTTTTTATTTGCCTAAAACATTTTTATTTTGCCTCGTTACTAAAATATACTTTTATTTTAGTAAAATATGGTTTTACAATTCTGTCATCAAATATTTTCTCTCATTATATTGATGATATTCCACTTGATTCTATCATTGCCATTAAGAAATTAGCAAAAGCAATAGAAACTTTTGTGAAGAAGTTGCTACAGTGCATGGCATCCACAGAGAGGAACGAAAGGCTTGAACAAATACATCACCTTCAACCAAAACATCCAGGCACTCACATTGAGACTGATCAGGAAACCAACTTGACCCATGGAGTAATACGTATAATATGAATAATATGGGAAGAACCATTTATCTCAAACATATTATACATATTACTGCATGGGTCAAGAAAAGCAGGGCAGGGCGATGGCCCACTGGGGAGCAACGTGGAGCCAAGGAAACCCTCATCCTCAGCCAAGGGAAGTAGTGAGTGAATGTGTAAACCCTGGGACACCAAGCTTCTCCCATGGATCTTTGCAACCCTCAGATCAGGAGATCTCCTCATGAACCCACTACACCAGGGCCTTGGATCCAACACACAGAGCTATGTGGAGTCTCAGCAGAGCAGCTGCTCAGGCACACCCAGAGACCCAGGACCTTTATATATTATGGTCTCAGTATCCCCAGCAAAGGTGACTGCAACTCAGGCAAGGCAGGAGGTCCATAATACCTCTTGGAAGGGGACTGACTCCAGGGGGCTGAACAACCTCAGTCTACAGGCCCCACATTCATGGCACCTCACAAGATGAGACCCACTGGCTTGGAATTCAGCTAGCCACTGGCAATAGGGTAGCGACCACCTGAGACTGGACTGAACTCCTGGAGCAGGGAGGGGGTGGGTGGCCATCTTTGCTATTGGAAGGATTCAGCCTAACAGCCTGGAGGCTTTGGAGAGTCCACATGTTCTGGGCAAGGAAGGATGCCTCCTCCCCCAGCACAGTGCAGCTGTTTTATTGAAATGTTGCTAGACTGCTTCTTTAAGTGGGACTCCAATCAGTTCCTCCTCACTGAACAGGACCTGCCAACTAGGGCCTCCAGCCACCATTCTATGGACAGAGTTCTTATTTCTCCTTGGAACCTCTAAGTGGGACCCTGATTCATTCCTTCTCACTGGGCAGGATCTCACAACTGGGGCCTAAAACCACCCTCACTGGTACTGTAGGCTGACTGAGTTCTTATTTGTTTCTGGGAAAGAGTGCCTGGTAGGAAGGGGCAGACTGCCACCTTTGCTGTTTAGGTGACTTCATCATTCCAGCCAGTGGGCTTTAGAGAGTCCAAGACGATGGAGGTGAAGGCAGTTCCCCAGCATGGGATGGCTGCTTCACTGAGGTGTGGCCAGACTGCTTTAGATGAGACTTTATTCCATGCTTCCTCCCTGTACGGGTCATCCCAGCTACATCCATTCAAGGTCTGCCTCCTACAGAGTTCTAATTTCTCACTAGGTAGAGTACCTGGACATTGGAGTGGGCTGTCACCTTTGCTGTTTGGGCATCTCTGCTGGTCCAGCCTGCAAGCCTTGGAGAGCCCAAACTGATCAGGATTGAAAGGATCCCCTGGCATAACACAGCTGTTCTACCAGAACCCTACCAGATTGCTTCTTTAAGCTGATCCCTGATCTCATTTCTCCTGACTGGGGAGACCTCCCAACTCCAGCGGGGGTCTCCAGCCATCTCCTACATGGTAGGCAAAGAAACTCAATATATACACTTCTCAAAAGAAGACATACATGCAGCATCCCAGTCACGGCACCAAAAAAAAAAAGAAAAGGAAAAAAAAAAAAAAGCTCAACATCACTGATCATTAGAGAAATGCAAATCAAAACCATAGTGAGATACCATCTCACACCAGTCAGAATATCTATTATTAAAAGGTCAAAAAAGAACAGAAGCCAGCAAGATTGTGGAGAAAAAGAAGCTTTTACACTGTTGGTTGGAGTGTAAATTAACACAACCATTGTTAAAGACAGTGCGGCGATTACTCAAAGACGAAGGGACAAAATACCATTCGACCCAGTGATTCCATTACTGGGTATCTACCCAAAGAATAGAAACCATTCTATTTTAAAGACACATGCATGCATATGTCCACTGCAGTATTATTCACAATAGCAAAGATATGGAATCAACCTAAATGCCCATCAATGATAGACTGGATAAGGAAAATGTGGTACATAAACACCATGGAGTACTATGCAGCCATAAAAAGGAACAAGATCATATCTTTTACAGGGACATGGATGCAGCTGGAGGCTATTATCCTTGGCAAACTAATGGAGGAACAGAAAACCAGACACTGAATACTCTCACTTATAAGTGGGAGCTAAATTATTCGAGCACATGGACACAGAGGGAAACAACACACACTGGAGCTTATTGGGGGCAGAGGGCGGGAGGAGGAATAGGATCAGGAAAAATAACTAATGAATACTAGACTTAATATATGGGTGATGAAATAATCTATACAATAAACCCCTATGGTGCACACACACACATACACACAAATTAACCATGAGTCTGTCTCTTGCTGTGGGGAATTTATGTGTCTCTGGTTGTTTTTAAAACTTCTTTATCTTTGATGTCCTACTGTTTTTACCATGAGGTGTCTAAGTGTGGCTTTATTTTTACTTACTCTGCTTTGGATTTTAAGATTTAATAGATCTGTGGGTTAGCATTTTTTATCCATTCTAGAAGCTCTTGTAATTTTAAAAATTCTCTCTTCTCAATTCTATTTTCTCATTTTCAACCATTGATTATGATACATTGAACTTTTACACTCTGTTCTCTCTGTCTCAAATAATGTCCTGTATTCCTCTCATTTGCAGACTTCTGTGCAATCTCTCAGATCTTTCTTCCAATTTACTTATTTTAATAAGATATTTGAATTCCTTGTTATAATTATTGTATCTATAACTTCTAAAAGTTCTATATTCCAGTTCAGTCAAATTTTATTGCCTCATATTTTTTCTTAATTACCTTTTTCTATTTATATACATGTGTTAAATATACATATATCACTTCTGTCATTCTGATACACGCACTTACATGTTTATGTTGATTTATATTCATGATGACTTATTCTCTCATGTGATTAATGAACTGCCAGCTGAGAATCCTTAGAACTCCTTTGAGGCCTAGGTTTAAAGTCCAAAGGCATACACACTTACACCTCCCAGGCTTCTAGGAGCACTGACAAAGAGGCTGTTTAACCAGCTGTTTTACTTGCAGGGATTTGTGTCAATTAGTATTATGAATATATGCCTAAACCCCATATAAATGGGAGAATTTTTTTTTTCTGTTTGACTCAGAGATAAGACCCTTTCAGGAAAATATTTCCATTGTGTGTATCTGATGAACAGTATGTTTCCTGTTTACTCACTAATGTGTCACTTTAAAGGGATTCTAACATTTTGTGGAATTTTTTTACATGATTTTACCTTTCTTGTGTTAATGTATACATCTCCTGCCCCAAAAATTAAACATTTAGCAGCATGGGTAAGTAGAGACTCTGAGGAAACACTTGGAGTTGTTAACATACTTTTCAGAATCACACCTTCTAAACATTTGAAGCACATGAGGAATTCCTTTAAATCTGCCCACCTATATAATTTTAAATATATATATTTTAATATAGTACCCGTATAATTTTAAATGCATGTATTTTAATATGGTATTTTTTCCCCTCATTTTTAAGTCCAACACAACATAAAAAAGCTTCTGCTGAATTTCCCATCAGTGGTATTGCTGAGAATAACTTCTGTGTTTTCCATATTTTCCAGTCTTTATCCATATCTAGACATAATTTTAAATGTATTCATTGCAATGTATAAATAGCCATACAATAAGTTAGATGTTAAATAATTTATATTACTCGTATAGGTTTCCCAAGAATCTGGCCAATATACACCTGTTATGTACAAACTAGCTATTATATATTAATTGTAAAGTTAGTATCTTGGAGAAGATACATCTTTGAATATGAAAATTTAACTCAATTTTTTAATCGTACTGATTTCCATAGTTACAGGCAAAAAATAGCAGAAAACTTGATTTCTTTATAGACATCAGTAAAAGTTAAGCAAAATTTCAACCTTTAGGAGAATTTGTATGGCCCTGACTATGTTTGAAAATTGATGCAGTGAAACTATTGTTTGTAAAGTAAGAGATAATCTCATATTGCAGTATATTAGTGTAAATACATGCATTTTCACAAAATTTCATATGATTTTACAAGGGTCAAAATCAAAATTTCAGTTAAAATTTAAAATTATAGGGACAGTGGACAGTGTTAATGGTACTATACAGAAAAAACTAATATTGAGAAATAAAAAATATTATGCCAGATTTTAAATTGGTCACTTGGTAAAAGTAGAAAATGGAATAATAAGATTATTTCTCTAGTATTATATCTCTTCAAGGGTAAATTTACCCTTTTTGGGTTGTACAGAAAAATGTTGAATTGCATTATATTATTTTTTATTTTCTTAAATTGCATAAGACATTCTTAAAATTAAGATATTAATTCTCTTAGATACAAATAAATATTAAAGAGAAGGTAAAATGGGAAACAGGAGTAAGTGCTTCTGAGGTGCTCATTTGGTTCTGTCAAAGGTAGAAAAAGAAGGTGAGCTGCTTGACAGCATGATGAATATAAATCTATGCCGTGATTGTCTTGAATGCATTTTATTCTTCACGCTGAGTCCACGTTACTTAGCCTATAACATTTCTTAGATGTCTTACAAATATATGATACAGTATGAAAGTGTGCCATAATAGACATATTATAACAATATAAATTTTAAATAATTCATTTGGCAAGTTGAATGGATTTATCATATATATAGAATTCATACATATCATTTAATGTCTGAAAATCCCCATCATGTTGCACTCTATGTTTTAATAAAGGAGGTTATTGGATACCAGGAATTTCAAGGTATTGCAGAGAGCCAGAGTTGACACAAATGATTTATAGTCACATTGGCATTACCCTGCTTAAGGTTTATGAGATCATACTGTTCAATGTGTATATAAGTTACTGAGGTTCACTCCTGCAACAAAATCAGTATGTTGCTAACATGGCTTTTTCTTGAAAGTGTTACGAAAATTTTATTTTTTAATATGAAGTCAATAATCACATTTTCCATTGGCCATAAAAAGATTGATTATAGGTTATGCTAGAATCCAGAGACTATTACTTTGAAGAAGCATGAGAAGAAAATGCCCGTATGCCAGCCTTGATTCTTTTTTTTTTCTACCATAAATGCCCATTTCTTATCATGAATGTGTTTGATCATTACTATTTTTAAGTCCTGGTCATAGTTAAGTGGATGATTGATATAAAAAGGAACATCATTATAAAGTCATGAAAATTTAAGAGAGATGTTTAATCATTCTGTCAATTTTTGTAGTGAAAGTTATATTTTGAAATATTTTAGTTATATGCAGTTATATCCAGGATTTACTCAACAGAAAATTTTCCCATTTACTGCTGAAATATGTAGTTCATAAAATTACTGAAATCCATGAATCTTAAGTAGAAAAGAAAAGGACCTCCAGGAAGCCTAGTTACTTAATAAAAGTCTATTTGGCACTCTTATCATTATTGGAATTACTATTAATATATGATTACCAGATGAAGTATGCCCTAAAGCAAGAATCCTTTTTTTAGACCCATTTTTCACATTGCTGCTATGCACTTGGGCACAGGATGTGAAGATGGCCAGAGTTTTCACTCTTACAACTGTTCTCATTTTCTGGACAAAGAAACAGTTTTTTCCCAGTATGTTCTACCAGTACTATAGGTAAAATGAAAGGATTAATAAAACTGCATATATCTGGCCCCACTCTACCTCCAGTAATCCCAGGGGTATGCCTTGACCTCTTTAAGTGCCTGACAGTCTTAAAAGCCACTGCAGTTGGAGTTTAGCATGAAAATGCACCTGTGCACCTAGGGGAAAGAAGAGGACAGGCTAGGACAGTTTTATAAAACAATGTAATGTTGGGGTTCAGGGGAGCTCTCAGCTCCCCTGAGAGGATGTTTCTCCAGGTTATTGGTCTATCCCTCACCCAAGAATGGGAGAGGAGACCATGATGCAGTGTGCTCATAAAGAAAATGCTGGACCCTGAAACAGTGTTTGCACAAAGTGATTTATTTAGGTAGAGAAAGAGAAAAAGAAGAAGACAGAAATCTTCCATGAAAGAGACAGTGTGGAAGGGGATCCCAGAGGGGAAATCCAGCCAGATGTGGGGACAATAACTTTTAACCTGGAGAAATTCCCATCTTCTCCAAGTTCCCTGGCCAATGAAAAGAGTTGCCTTAAACTTCTGCTGGAGTGATTGACTATTGACCCTTTCTCACACCCGCAAAAATTAAAACAGAAATCATTAAATCTCCTGGATGGAGAGGCGTGGGAGTGGGGTATGGCACTGGGAAGTTCTTGCCCTTAGGACTACGCCCCCTTGTGGACCTAGAAAGAGAACACCTTCCCTCATTCCCCACTCTGAGCAGGGAAGTTCAACTTCTTTTGGAACGGGGGCATCAGTTGCTCTTTAACTACTTCCTGCTGAAATGGGGTGTAGAAGGGGCCCTGCAGTTGAGGTTTCCTCCAGAGGGGAGCTTTTCAGGGGTGCAGGTTGACCTGAGATCCACGATAGAGCTCATGAGCCAAGGACATCCAGGGTTCCAGTAGCAAGATTATTTGTAACCGTATGGTTTTAGAAGAAAGGAATGTGACAAAAAGGTTAAAGATGAGAGGCCCAGAGGCCAACAAATATAGAATGATTATAAATGAGCCTAGGAGAGAATAGAGCCAGGACAGTGAGTTGTTAAGCTTCACAATACTGTTTGTGGAAGATTTTTAGCTCTGTGTTTTATTGATTCTTGAGTTCTATATTTAAAACAACACTTAAGTGGTTTACAGAATAGCAGCATTTTTCCTAGAAAGAGACAGGTTCCCTTCCCACTATGGAAAGGAGTTCGAGAGTTATTTTGGTCGGGCCAACTTCTCCTCCTACTGCCTGTAGGGGGCAGAGTCTGGGCATCTGGGTAGCCTGAGATAGCCTGGCTATTTCGGCCCACCCTGCCCCCTGCTGGGATACAGGAGCCGAGGACCCTGCTTGGCACTGGTGGAGGTAGTTGCCACAGGGAGTCCCACATGTGGCGGTAGTCCTGAGGAGAGCTGAATCGGGTATGGGGTACAGGCCTGAAAGAGCTGAGGCTTATTCCTTAGGGAAAATAAAAGCTGTACATATGGGACCTCAAACCATTTCCCCTCGCTTTTATAGTACAGTGTAATTGTAGAATAGTGTCATAATCTATACTTCCCTTTGGAAGCCAGGTTTTTCCACTCGGCAGTGGGTGATTTGGCCATGCTGTTCAGTAGAGGAAGATGAGCTGCTGCTTCTTCAAATGTAGTGTGTTAAATTGGTCCCAGTTTTCCAGTATACACTTTACTGGGGACTTGATCTTGGTAAGATTGGCGCCCATCTGAAATAGAATTCAAGGAATGCCAGCATTCCCGGTTAATAATTACAGCCACTTGACTTGAGGCATCCCTCAGGTAAGATACTGGTAATGGAGCATCCTCCAGTCAGTATCTCAAAATTTCGATGCCCAAGATGCATGTTCATCTTTTTCAGAGGGCCTCCCATGTACTGGATTTGAATCACGCTCAGCAGTATTATGACACAAATGCTCACTGTTTGCATGCCTCCACTGACCACTATAGAGTCATGAAGGCCTGCTGGGTTGAGTGGTTCATACCAATGAGTCCTTGACGAGGCCAGTGAGGTTCAGGAAATGGGTACCAGTATTCCCCAGCAAAAGTCCAATTTACACAGGCCAATTTATAAACTGCCCTAGAAGGATAAACTTCTAGGAAGGGGCCGTTAGAGCACACAATTCAAAGAAGGCAGGCCACGTGGCTGAGGCTGGAACAATACCCTCAGTACCTGGGCCTCCTTTCCCAACCCATTTTCCATTGTAGGAAAATGCCCTTAGGAATGAGACCTGCCATTAACTATTTGGGTCCTAGACTTGGTTTAACTATGATCTTCTAGATGGCAAAGTTCTGCCGTAGAGAGAGAGCCAATCCTAAGCAAGACAAATTATACACAAAACATGAAGTCCCATAGCCTTCAGCTTCTGAATTTCCCAAGTTTTCCCCAGTTCAAGACTGGCTCCAACAGGGATTTGAACCAGTAACCTTATAGGTGAAGGCCCTATGCCTTAACCCCTTTACCATTTGACCACCTGTGTTAAAGCATGGCAGAAAGTTTTCTTATGCCATGTTTGAATGAGAATGCTGCACCCAGAAGCCAGGCAGCGCTGACAGCCAGCAGCCAATTTTCGCTTTCCAGCTGGCACGCCTAAAGAAAAAAAAAAAAACTTGCCATTTTCGGGAGTTTCGGGAGACATGCCCTGCACCCTCGCTTTTGTTCCGCCATGTTGACCCCTCCAGAACCACGTGCACACTTGGGCCACTCCCAGAGCCGCTGCCCACACAGGGACCCATGGCCGGCAGGCAAACAAGCCTTTTTACACTCCTGCCTGACCGGGAAGCCAGAGAGGCCTGCCAGAACCATGCACCAGGCTGCCATGCTTCCCGGTCCCATGCAGGCCCCGGTTTCACATAGGCTCGGTCTATACCCTGCCCCTTTCCTGATGCTTTTCTTTGGCCTGACTGTGGTTTGCTATGTGGGCCTGGGCCCACCCCTCCAGGGCAGGGCTGCAGTTTTCCCAGCCCCAGATCCCAGCTGGCAAGGAGTGAAAGGCTGGGGGGGGGAAGTGCTCGCCCTCTCCCCACAGGCTTCTGCAGGCTTTTGGCCCAGGGATAATAGCTGAAGGATAGAGAAGGAGCAGAAAGCAGAAAGCAGAGAGAGTTTAGAGGAAAAAACTGCGCCTTTAATTCTGGCTGGCCCACTCTGCTTAAGACGGGGGCCGTGCCTCTGTAGGTCGGCCATGCAGTTCCCGTGTTCTTAAAGAGACAGTACAGAACAGGGCCGTTTTCCCTTACAGTTTGAAGTCTTACTCTCCTGACTGGCTCACCAAATGTAATGCTGGGGTTCAGGAGAGCCTGCAGCTCCCCTCAGAGGACATTTCTCCAGGTTCTTGGTCTATCACTCACCCAAGAATGGGAAAGGAGACCACAGAGCAGTGCAGCTCATAAAGTAAATACCAGGCCCCAAAACAATGTTTGCAGAAAGGGATTTATTTAGGTAGAGAAAGAGAAAAAGGAGAGGAAAAGAGAAAGCTTCCGCGAGGGGGGAGGGAGGGAAAGAGAGAGAAAGTGTGTGTGTTTCTATGGAAGGGGACCCCAGAGGGGAAATCTGGCGGAATGTAGGAACAAGGACTTTCAAACTGGGAGGAATTCCCACCTTCTCCAAGTTCCCTGGCCAATGAAGAGTTCCCTTAAATTTCCGCTGGAGTGATTGACTTTTGAGCCTTTCCCATGCCCCAGAAAATTAGAAACTGTTAAGCCTCCTGGATGGAGAGGCATGGGAGGGGGTCATGGTGCTGGGAAGTTCTTTCCCATAAAACTATGCCCCCTTGTGTACTCAGAAAGAGAACTCTTTCCCTCAACAACATACTAACTCAGTAACTTGGGAAGGGACCTTCTAAATCTACTTTCTGAATCTCCTTCCCAAACCTAAAAGCTCAAGAAACTCTGCAAAATAAAACTTACCTTGAAAATAAGAAATACTTCACAATTCCTTTTTTTTTTTTTTAAGAAAGCGATCATACTACAGGCATTTTTGTTATATCCAATAGTTTTCTTCTATTTTCAAGTAAAGTGAAAACAGGAGACATTTAAACAGTTTATGAAGATTTGGGAAAATGTCTTCAGACTCCACCATCTGCTCTGAGTAAAAATAAGTAAGTGACTATTGCAAAGAAGTAAAAATAAAGGAGGCTTTGTTTCTGTTATTAAGAGGGTAAGGCTATAGCCAGCGGGTTTCAGGCAAATCAACGTTACTTGTTCTCCATTACACTAGCAGTGAAGCTTAGACACTAAATACGAGGCCGCAAGACCAAGATCCCAGTGTTGACACAGTGTAATACAAGGGGCAGGAAAGAGGAGGCATAGACAAATTAAAATACTAACTGGAGTGTGAAAGCACATAGAGAAATTTTAACATCAACTCTCTGGGAGATGGAAAAAACCACATGAAAACGTTGCAACAAAAAAGGTAAAGGCAGTGAGACTAGGAAGTGTTGGATGAAAATCACAGATATGTCTCAAACAGGACATAATAATGGTAATATCTGTCTGTTTTTCTTATGACAAAAGCAGAGCCTGAAGCAAAGATTTGAGTGCAAGTAATTTATTAAAAGGAGATCCCAATAACCAAAATGGAGTGGGCTGAGTGAGAGAAAGGGAAAAAGGCAATGAAGGGTGTGCTAATGAGCCGGCTACTATTTGGGAAAGATGAGCTGATTTTCACAGGGGACTCCCTAAAGAACCATGTTGAAGGTACTTCTGAATTGTCCCACCAAAGGAAATAGACACTGGGACATTCATCTATAGACTGCTGTTCCCCAGAACATTGAGTTCCCTGGAATCTCTGGGTTATGTCTGTGTGAACTGAGTGTCTCAGACTTCAGGGGAAAACAAAACAACACAAGAAAAAAACAGGCACATACTTGATGTTGAACCTAGCAGTGTGCCTAGAATCGTCAATTTCAGCCAGCTTGAAGTAAGACATACCAAAGAGATGTGGTTCTAATATACCATGAGGGTCTTATATGCACATACATACATATACACACAAATATAAAATCACTTTATTCTCAAAGAAACCCTGGGAGGCATGTATTATTATTTTTCCCATTTTACAGATGGAAAAGCTAAGGCAAATAAGTAAACTGCCAAAAGTAAAACAACTAGTAATGGTCAGAGCTGGGATTTGGACTAAAATACAGTT
Organism: Sapajus apella; assembly: GCF_009761245.1. Lineage (NCBI taxonomy): Eukaryota > Metazoa > Chordata > Mammalia > Primates > Cebidae > Sapajus > Sapajus apella. The sequence goes on along the minus strand of NW_022436981.1, from coordinate 16,189,683 downwards.
TCAAAAGCCTATGTATTTTTTACATAATAATTGTTCCTAAAAATTTACAAAAATCAAATGATCCTCATATCCTGTAGCATTATAATCTTTAAAATTTAAAGTGTAGAGCTATGTATAGGATTAATCTTTATTTACAGATGAAATGGCATGTCTCCTAATAATGCCTGCCTATGGTGTCAATAAAAGAACAGCTCTTCCTCCCCCTAAAATTGAGACAGTCATTGTATGGAAAAATTGAGGTCTCAGTTTGTTCAAACTGGTTAATAAATAGAAAATTTTTAATTCTATATACTTTGAATATTAGGGAAGATGAAATTTATTGTCATTGCTTTGGGGACTTTAGACAGTCCTACATGTAGATACAGGTTCATTTATCTGGGGAGCCATGGCAGATGCAGCACAGAAAATATGTGGTCTTTCAAGAAGTTGTCTTGCACTATTAAATCCAAAAGCCACCACATGCTTCAGTTAGTTCAAATTTCTCTAAGATAATAATGGTCTTCAAAGACTTGGTGAATGTGTTTTACCTTTTTAAATTATCAGGACAAAGTATTTTCCTCTGTAAATATTTTCATACCCCATTTTATTCTGGTTCATCTTCAAAACCAATCAATTCTCTAAATAACTTTGGTATTTGACTATGTAATCGTCTTAGGCCTGAAGTTCTTTAAATAATAAAGATCAAGTTTTGATTATAACAAATTGTAGGTGTAAAATAGTGAATGAGATATGGATGAGTTACAAGAAGGAAATTATAATTTTGTTTCATAAAGCTCAATTTTGCTCAAATCGTGCCTTTTTAAGATAGTTTGTAATGATTTCAGAGTATTAAAGTCTCATGACGCTTGGTTCAAGAGTATTGGCAAGGTAATCATTATAATATTATAAGAAAAAGTATCTATATGAAATTTTAAACTGGGTATTTAGTTCTTTAAAAAATGAATATATAAAAATTGTGCTCTACTCTGAGCAAATAAGTCATAAAAGACATCATAAATTAAAGACAGAAGAAAGGACAAATTTGAAATAAGAAATTTAAAATCAAGATTATACAAGTCAAAGATGTTATCAAAACAAAGAGGTAGAAGAAAAAATTAGAGTGTTATAATAAAATTGCCATGAAGAAAACAAAATTTCAGAACTTGAATTCTACAACTATTTTTCAAAATATTTAGAATTATTGAGAGAGTGCCAGAAATTGTGTTTTTTTCTTTATTAACTTTGTTCTTTATTTTTCATATGAATAAATATATAGCTGTGATCAAGGAAATCCCAAATAGGGACTAGATGTCCCAGACTCCCTTGCAGCTAGGTAAATAGAGACATGTGACCAAGATGGCCAATGAAAAATATTCTGTGGCAGGTTCTAAAATCCATTCTTAAGACAGTATGAAAGGTTCTTTATCTCTTGTTCTCTTATCCTTCAGCCAGATGCAAATAAAAAAGCTGCTACTTTCACAGACTTTTAATATCAAAGTCATGCAGCATAGAGCAACAAATAGGAGCTGATGTATGAAAAACTTCATCAGCCCAAAAACCATCTACCTTGATTTTTATGTGAAAGAGCAATAAAAGTTCATCTTGTTCAGTTTACCTTTTTTGTGGTTTTATGTTTTCTGCCTCTGAACCTAATCCTAGTGGATATAGTGACAAAATCTCGCAATTATTAAATATTGTTACTCTTGCTACAGATGACATATCAATGGCAAATGTTGGCTTAAGCTACCTTTCCTTTTCAATCCATTTTTACATTGAGAAGATTCCACAATGTCAGCATGGTACAAGGGAGGAGACAAAAGTCCTCCTTAAGATTTCAGTACATTTCCTTCTAGCCTTTTTTATTTATTTTATTTATTTATTTATTTATTTATGTTTTTGAGACGGAGTTTCGCTCTTGTTACCCAGGCTGGAGTACAATGGTGCAATCTCGGCTCACTGCAACCTCCGCCTCCCGGGTTCAGGCAGTTCTCCTGCCCCAGCCTCCTGAGTTGCTGGGATTACAGGCACGCGCCACCATGCCCAGCTAATTTTTTGTATTTTTAGTAGAGACGGGGTTTCACCATGTTGACCAGGATGGTCTCGATCTCTTGACCTCGTGATCCACCCGCCTCGGCCTCCCACAGTGCTGGGATTACAGGCTTGAGCCACCGCGCCCGGCCAA
>NW_022436981.1:16144215-16187422 GCF_009761245.1 Sapajus apella | reverse complement strand
CCTCCCACAGTGCTGGGATTACAGGCTTGAGCCACCGCGCCAGCCTTATTATTTATTTTTTATTTTTTGCCTAGGTTTTTGATCACATAACTGTAATTATGTTTATGCAACTTTTTATTATAATCATTTTTCTACAGTATGACACAGGCTTAATAAAAATTTTAATGGCTATAAATTGTTAAATTGTGTGGTAAATACATTTAATGGCGATATAGTGTGAAATTGGAAACTAAAAATAGCCTTAATAACCAGCTCAGTGAGTAGACTTGGAGATAGACTCTAGAGAGTTGTAGCTTAAGCAAGAACTCACTGAAACACATAAGGCCCAAGCAGCAGAGAAAAGGAAAGCTGAATCCATAGACGTTGGCTGAATCCAAGGTCAAGGAAAATATAGGCACCAGATGTCAAATCAGTATAGGCCAAAGACAAAATAATCTGTGTTCATAGTCAGGAGCTCAAAGTTCAGAGGCAATATCCAATGGCAACAGATCAGTATCTCAAAAATACATGTATGGATGTGTGAAGATGGAGGAAACAGGGTCATAGCCTTTAGAAGATTGTTCTAGCTTAAATGATTAGGTATGGTGGATAGAGTTAAGATCTTTAATATACTGTTGTTATATATGTAGGTGGTTTTTAATTTTTCATTGTAAATAACATTTCAATAAAGAAAAGTAAACAGAACATCCTACATATACAAACACACACATATACTCAATTTTTTAGATTATTTTAATAAATTATTTAAGGAAAGTAGAATTACTAAGTCATACTATAGCTTATATTTTTGTTAAATCTGTTTACAAATTTTCTTATTAAACAAGATACCCTTATAAAACCTTTCCATAAATGTTGTAGCAAATAGGACTGTCAACAGTAATGGATTTGACCTCTTTTAATCATACTGGGCATTAGTAGAATAATTAAAACAGGGAAATCTTTATTTGTTAAATGATAAGGTCAATATTATTCTGGTTTACTTTTTTAATATATTTAAAGTTCTGGGGTACATGTGCAGAACATGCAGGTTTGTTGCATAGGTATACATGTGCCCTGGTTGTTTGCTTCACCCATCATCCCATGATCCATTAGATATTTCTCCTAATGTTATGACTCCCATATACCGCACATCCCCCGACAGGCCCCAGTGTGTGAGATATTTCCCTCCCTGTGTCCATGTGTTTTCATTGTTCAACTCCTACTTATGAGTGAGAATATGCAGTATTTGGTTTTCTGTTCTTGTGTTAGTTTGCTGAGAATGATGGTTTCCAGCTTCATCCCTGTCCCTGCAAAGGACATGAACTCATCCTTTTGTTATGACTGCATAGTATTCTATGGTGTATATGTGCAACCCAAATATCCATCAAGGATAGACTGGATGAGGAAAATGTGTATATATACACACACACATGTATATATTTATATATTTATATTTAATATATATGCACACATATTTATATATATATATTTGTATAAACAAATTATATATATATATATATATTTGCTCATTTTTTCAACAGAGGCTTTTGGGCAAGGAAGTGGAATAATCTTATTTATTTGGGGATAGTTAATCCTAGCAGCATTGTAGAGGGCAGAGTCTATAATGAAAAAATGAAGATGAGTGGCCAACTGTGTGGCTGCTGCTACAGTTTAGGAAGGAAGACCTTGAGGTCCTCAACCATGCTGAGGCAAAGGTACTGGGTGAGGTAGTCATTCATGGGGTGTTTTTTATTGCTTAGACAAGTAATCTTCAGTTTTCTCCCAACTAGAACAAACCTGGAGCATATAACAAAATCCCTTTGGTTGTGGTGGCTTGTGACAGCAATGATTTGGGAGGTGGACTGAGGTTCTAAAGGCCCCCTGTTTCCCTGTTGGTTCTCTTAGGCTCACTCCACCCCTGGATCCCGTGACCGCTCCGTTCACAGGTATTGCCTCAGCCTCCCCTCAACAGTTATCTCAGCTGGATCAACACAAGCTCAATCCTAGGTAGTTGACAGTTTGAAATCAGACTAGTGCCTGAAATTAGAATAACTCAATTTTAATAGAAAAAATTATCTGTGTCTTTTACATAAATTTTGTGCCAAATGATCCTGATGATTGACCTTAAGTGTGATTGATACAAATTATAAATGAGTTATTTTAAATAGCCTCTTCAGATACTATAGCGACATCATGTGACTAGATAAAGTTGGAAATACCAGCAGTAGCCTTAAGGCTGGGATACACTAATTTTTCAAGTGTAATTTTCCCTTTGCTAATTATTTGCTCATAATAAATGCAAATGTATTTCCCAATGGTACCATAAAAATGACTATATATTTTCCCCAAATGCTAGCTGTCTGTGATTAGTTAGAATTGACTTAGGGCTGGTCAAAAAGCAGATGCCAAAGGAGCTTGTTAAAATTATAGTTGATTCTGATTTGTGTTACCAGGTCTTGGACTAGGTGAATGCCTAGTCCAAAAAAACTAATATAAATATATTAGTTTTCTCAGTTTATCCTCCCAATATTAAAATCAAGATTTCACATCTCCATTATACGTCATAAGAGATTGAAGCTCTGAAAGGTTTCCCAAAGATGGAGAGTTAACAGGTATCAAGGCTTAGAGTTAACCCAAGTCTTTGGGTAACAAGGCCTAATTTACTGCTCTGAGGAGCTTGGATTTTAGAAAGCATTTGTGGGTGCCAGGCTTATTGTCTAAAAATATTTTTGTTTATCAAAATTTTGACAGATTAAGTTAATTGAGATGCTAGCAAATTAATTTAAATTAAAATAGTTTTGGATACTGACATTTCCATTCAGTAAGCCATGGGATTCATCCACAGGACAGCTGGGCAGTGTGCTATTTCCTGTTTCTACCATAAGGTTAAGATTAGTTCTTATAAACCTTGAACCACAAGGGAGATCTTAAGAGATCTTTAGCTGCTATAAAATTCAAAAGAGGCTTAATCATGGTCTATGATTCATATTAATAGCTTTTTATGAATCTCATTGAAAGCTCCTTCTGGGTCTTTGGGAAAGATTTAGTTTAGAGAAAAAAAAAAAAAAACATTGATTCTGTGAAGGACATTATTCGTCAGGCCATGGAAATCCAAAGTCAATACTAAGAACAGGTACATTCTCTCATACTTAGCAAGTTAATAGTTAAAACAGGTTCATATTGATAATCCAAATAAATATGTTAAATTTCCTATTTTGGAACACATTAAATAGATTTTCAATTGGAATAGAACTTAAGTTATGTACCTTATTGTTTCTACTTAATAATGTAGATGTTTCAAAACAGCATGACTTTTAGTACATGTAAGCATCTTCTAAGTGATACTTGCAAACAGAAATAGCTCTTTTAATAAGGAAAACATTCATGTGAAGGTGTAATTTCCAAAGAGGTAAAACCATTACTCTCAGACAAATGTCACAGGAACCTGTGTCAAAGATTCTATTTAACTAATTAATTAGGGAACTAGTGATAGTATAATCAGTTCATTTGAACATTTAAGGAGCTAGGGTATTTATAGTCAATTTAACAAGAAATGTTAGGATAAAAAAACAAACTGGTTCATTTCTAACAGGCTCTCAATCTCTATAGTTGGTTTTCTGTTCCACTAGACAGGAAATATTTGCATCACTGCTAGAGAAAATCTACTTGTGAACAAGCAAACTCAGGAGAAAACAGTGAAATGAACCACATACATCCATAGAAAAACTAGGTAGCTGTTGTCCCTGTGTGATATGTAATGATTGTGTTGCCCATCTTTTTGCTTTCTTTCAAAGATTTGGGTAATTTTCCTGGCAACAAAATGCTTACATTCAAGTTTATGTAAAGATACATTGATTTAACTATTCAAAATTGTACATATTATGTCTTCTTTTCAACTTATCACAGGTGAAAATATAAATAAAAAATTTACCCTGTCTTCAACTAGATTACAGTATAAAAAGGAAATTAAAAAGTATACAAATTATTATTATAAACATCATAAGAGATAGAAATATGTAATTGTAGGATTTTGAGTTAGGCCAGTGATTTAAGGTTTCAGTGACCAGGAAAAGTACTTCAAAGAGATTAGTTGAGACATACTTCATTGCAGAACAGACAGCACATATGAAAGAAGCCTGGAATTGAGTCAAAAATATGTATATACCTCCATTTCTGTCACAATATAACCTTTGGAGCATTTCCTTCTATCTTCATTTCTAGATGGGGAGTGTTATACATGTTTGTATTGGACATGCAACATTGCGACCTGCTTGTTTACTTACAAAAGCACTTTTCTACAGATATGTCAAGCTCTAGGATTTTGATGTGGAATGTAACAGAAGCAAGGTAGTCAATTTCATAAACTGTGATTCATAAATGTGGGCTAGAGGCTACTTGCATCAGAATTAAAAATCTTGTTAAAAAGAGAGTTTCCTGAAACCACTTCCCCAAAATACTATCTTACTTTGTCTGTACCCCAAGTACCTGAATATAGCATGACACATTATGATACTTAGGCAATTGTTTACTAAACGGAACTGCAGGGGCTGGTGTGGTAACAGAGGTTTGGCTAGAAGTAGTGATTATTAAGAGTGTGCTGCCTGTCAGTAAACAAGTAGAAGAGAAATGCAAAAGTATCTAACGAATACCAATAATGGAAGGGCAGTGATTTTTCGGTTTAGTAACAATAAACTTAGCTTGTAACATTAAACAGAAAGAATCATTTTTAAAGACTTTATTAAATATATTCTGACCTCTAAAGTATAATTGATTGATTTACATTCATTGCTCTGAAGTAACATCCCTATATATGTTAGTAACTTACAAATCATTGAATAAATGTAGTTAAAAATAAAATATTCCCTCAACCCAGAAACCCTCCCCATGAAGGAAGTAGAGAAGGAAAACACTTTTATTATGGAATAATCACTAAACCAAAATATGATACAGACCACAGGCAATCCACTAGAAGATTATAAAGACAGAAAGAAAACTCCCTCTTTTATATAGCCAAGCAGATACGTACTGATTCATACATGTTTTCAAAAATAAACAATAGCTAGTCCTCAAGTAAGAGAACGTAATAACACCCTTTGTCACACATACATAGCTCATCCTAACTTTACATGGTAATTGGGTTGACCATCTGTGATAGCTAATTGACTAAACCAGATGAAAAACAAACTTCTCATATGTTTATGACAGGAGGTAGTTCTGCAACTTAGAGAGAAATGCCCACCAAAGTTAGCTCCCAGGTCCATGAGAAAGACAATCCTAGGTCATAAAGCTGACAATAGGCCTACCTGGTCTTCAAAAGGATTGTTGGACATTTCAAGGAGTGGAGAAAGTATTTACAAACTTGTTTTTTAAAGTAAAGGTCTGAGAAAAAGGAGAAGAAAGAAGTATCTTATTTTCAACACTGAAAATTTAGCCTCTTATTTTTATTGTATTTGTCCTTACCCTATAGAAAGTAAACGTTATGAGAAACATGGTGAAAACTTACAAAATAGAAGATAAAATTAGAATCACTTCTTCATCTAGGTTTGTATAAAATATCCGCAATGTGCCGGGCGCGGTGGCTCACGCTTGTAATCCCAGCACTTTGGGAGGCCGAGGTGGGTGGATCACAAGGTCAAGAGATCGAGACCATCCTGGTCAACATGGTGAAACCCCATCTCTACTAAAACTACAAAACATTAGCTGGGCATGGTGGTGCGTGCCTGTAATCCCAGCTACTCAGGAGGCTGAGGCAGGAGAATTGCTTGAACCCAGGAGGCAGAGGTTGCGGTGAGCCGAGATCACTCCAGCCTGGGTAACAAGAGCGAAACTCCATCTCAAAAAAAAAAAAAAAAAAAAATCCACAATGTATTTTATGTAAAATAAAAAAAAATTTTTAATAAATGTTTGAAACCAAGGTACATTTCTCAGGAAAAACTATGATAGTTGTAATTTACTTACATTCTTTCCCCACAGCATTAAAAACTATTATACACAAATTGGATAGCCTTCATATTATTAGAAAAAAAAAAAAGAAAAAAATAGCATTTTTTCTAAAAGTAATTGAAGGAAAAATTACTGTAAATGTAATTTTAAAGATGTTTTACACTTTTAAAACAACAGATTAATCAACAATGTCTTACACTTATCAGGTATACATGTATATATATGTGTATTTACAGGGCCTATATTATATTTAGAACCATGAAATTTCACAATATTTCTTTTATGGAGTTCTTACCTGTGCAATTATTTAACACTTACAAGGAAAGTCTGGTATTTTTGAGAACAATGAATTAATAAATATATATAATATTAGACTTCTTAGTGGATAGAGAAAATTATATTTGCAAATTATTATTAGTATTTTTAAAATTTGAACCCTTCTTTCTTGCTGGAAATATTTTCAAATAGGATGAGTTGGATGGCAAAATCCATCTCAGGGCAGACGTTTCTGAGCTCATTCTCAATAGATAGGCGCTAGCCATGCTCTAGGTAACCTATCACGAAGGTAGTAACACATGAATGATATACGTTTATATGACTCATTTTATGGAATTTGTAGCCACTTTGGGGTAAATAAAGGTAGCAACTATGGTTAGATTTTCTATGTAAGTAAATGTATATGACAGATTCACTTACATATTGACATATAAAATATTTCCCATGGAGCATGCAATTTAATCACTAGTCTATAATTTAGTCGGTTTTACTCTGGCCTAGTGTATTAGTCTATTCTCACATTCCTATAAAGAAATACCTGAGACTGGGAAATGTACAAGGAAAGGGGTTTAATTGGCTCACATTTCTACAGTTTGTACAGATGAAGCATAGAATCATCTGCTCCTGTGGAGGCCTCATGGAGCTTTCACTCACAGTGGAAGGCCAAGTGGGAGCAGCCACTTCACATGGTAAAAGCAGGAGCAAAAGAGGAGGGAGAGAGGTGCCACACACCCACACACTTAAATGACCAGATCTCATAACAGCTCACTAGAATGAGGACAGCACCCAGCAGATGGAGCTGAAGGGTTCATAAGAAATCTGCCCCCATGATCTAGTCACCTCCCACCCAACACCACTTCCAACATTCAGGATGAGATTTGGGTGGGGAAACGTATTCAAATAATATCATCTAGAAATGATAGTTACAGTAATAGGAAATGAGCGATGGGCGGCAGCTATGGAAACACTACTATTCTTTGGAAAGAATGATGTATAGAGAAGCTTTCTCAAATTTATTATTTCCTCATTGACCACCAACAACCTAACCGGCCAGTAGTAGTTTATGGAAGAAATGTTTTAAAATTCCACTGGCACCTACTCTGATCTTAAAGTTCACATGAAGAACTGTATCCCTCATTTTGAATCAGAATTGGGTAGTGAGGGCCTCTGCCATCTCTGACTATTGGCTAAATGGGTAAATACTTATATATGTTGGCCTTCAAAAGCTACACATTTTTGAATTATTTTTACTAGTGTTAAGTCATACGTCAATCATATTTATTTTTAATAGGTACATTCCATATGATTCAACAATTCCCAAACAAAATATGTCATGGCATAACATTTTAAGTAAAAAGTGAATAATGAAAATACTTAGAGTTTATTTTGTCAAGTAGTTTTTCTCTTTCTAAGCATGTAATATTTATGTAAAACAGCCTGTAGCAAAAACAACGCAAAACAGATAAAGTTTCCAAAGTTAGCATATTGGGTTCTGTTGATTAATTTAATTCAGTCAATATTAACTGAACAGAGACCAAGTGTAAGGTGCTGTATTAAAAAATTCAGGAAATAAGAAATGAACAATTACAAGGAAAATAAATAAAGATAAGTAGTCAAATAACTAAAATGTACAGCAGAATATGAGTATAATAAGGTAGCTTTACATAATTTCAGGAGAAGGAGTGTGAACAGGAGTATCAAGAATGTATGGATGCTATTAGCTCCTTCATTTAACTATAACTTAATATTGATAGGTTGATTGAATTTCTACTTTATGCCAGGCATTGTTCTGGTCATTGGGGTTAAATTAGGGAATAAGGCAAAGTTCTGCTTTCATGAGATTTTTGTATTACCTATGATTTACATGAGCTGTAAGAAACGAATAAAATATCAATAAGAGTACTAGAAGTGAAGTCATTCCAGGCAGTAGGATGTCACAAGGATAGTGATAAGAACGTGTGAGAATGGGAAAAATAAAGAACCTATTTATCTGATTTATAAGATAGATACAGGAATTGCTAAAATACGGGATGGGAAGGTTAGAAAAGCTGAAATATGCTCAAAATTATGCTAATTTTAATAGGAAAGCAGTGTTTGCTGAAAGTTTGTGAGAAGTATATTATAAAGGAATGTACTTTAGTGAAGATTAAAAGTGTATAATAAATTAGAGAGGTGGGGCCAGTGGTTGGATGATGCCAGTTTTTAGCTTATTTTTATAGTCTCAGGGAAAGGTAATGATAGATTGTGAGAAATATGGTAATTTGAGGTCTTTAAAATATATTCATTTTTGCCTGGGAGGTAGAACTTTATTTCCAGTAATCTGCTAGAAACAGAATTAGAAAGTAGAAACAGCATTCTTTTCCTTTGTACCTGTACCCCAAAGGCAATAGGTTAAATTTTAAAACAGCTCAGATTTTAAACCAACGTGAATATGAGCAATGGAGTAATTTTCATTATCTGAAACATAAAAGATTGACACTTAAACATATTCAAGAAAATCAAACAGAATTAAGGATTCATTCAATAAAAAGAGGTGAGAAATACCAAATATAATAGATTGAATGATAATTAGAAACATATTTTAAAAACTAAATCTTGGGCTGTTTGATAAAAATGTAGAATAGTGGTTGATATAATTTAAGTGGCCCTTAAAAGAAGTTAATCTAAATAAGCTTTCTATGTGTGTGTGAAAAGAAGAAAATAAAGGCCAAACAATTACTAATGCAAATATGCATAGAACATGAAGACATCAATAATATTATAATAGGTCTGGTGTGGTTGCTCACACCTGTAATCCCAGCACTTTGGGAGGCTGAGGTGGACAGATAATTTGAGGTTAGGAGTTTGAGACCAGCCTGGCAAAACCATGGCAAAACTTCATCTCTACTAAAAAAAGAAAAAAAAATACAAAAATTAGCCAGGTGTGGTGGTGTGCGGCTGTAATTCCAGCTACTCTGGAGGCTGAGGCGGATGAATTGCTTGAACCAACCTGGAAGGTGGAGGTTGCAGTTAGCTGAGATCACCCCACTTCACTCTACGAGGTGACAGAGTGAGACTCTGTCTAAAAACCTGATAGTAATAATAATAACAAAATAGATATAATTCACATACCATGCCATTTGTCTTTTTTAAAAATTTGGTAAATTTTAGTATATTCACAGAGTTGTGCAACCATCACCAAAATCTAATTTCAAAACATTTTTATCACTTCGAAAAGATACCCTGTGCTTATTAGCAGTCACTTCCCATTTACCCCCGAGCCCTTGGTCCGTAGCCATCTATTTTCTGTCTTTGTGAACCTACCTATTCCGGACATTTCATATAAATGAAATTGTATAGTTTGTGGCTCTGTGTATGGCTTCTTTGACTCAGAATAATGTTTTCAAGGCTCATTCATGTTTTAACATATATCAGAACTTTGTTGTTTTTTATGGCTAAACAATATAAAATTGAGAAACTGCCTGATTTCTTTTTTCATAAAGCAGCTGCACCATTTCATATTATCAACAGCAATTCATGAGTATTCCAATTACTCCATATCCTTGCCAGCACTTGTTATTGTCTATCTGATGTGTGTATTTGGCCAGAAAATTTAGAAGCATACTAATGCCATTTCATACTGTGTCCTTTTCAGCTTTTTAGACAATTGTGACACAGCTAGCAGGTCAGCCCCAGGAAGCATTCAAAATCGTTCCCCTCTTTAGTATAAAATTTGGGTCACACATGCACAGGTAATGTAGACTGTCATTATTCAAAACAAGTTTTGAAAATGAGTGTTTGTGTCTCATTGAATAATGAAAACGTGTCTCACACAGACAGGATATCAGGTCCTGTCAGTCTACACAGCAGCAACCAATTTTGCTCTTCAGTATTTATGTCACCAGAATACTGCATAAGTAATAGCTATTAGATTCCCATACTAAACTGATGTTCTGACCTTGTTTTGTCATAGGTGGCAGCACAAAGAACCTTAGCAGCTTTCAGATTGGATAGCTAGGTAAACATTGCTTTCAGTTAAGATCCAGCAGGAAAGTAATAAAGCAGCAATTTCGGATGTCATAGAAGCCAAGAACACATAGAGTGAGGTGCATTTTCTTTACACAGCTAAGAATATAAAGGACAGACATTCTTCATCTGTCAGTTCACTGAGGAAGGAACAAAAGTGGTTTAGCATTGTTTAAAGCTCATAAACTGCATCCATAAATCAGAAAATTAGCTAATGATTGCCTCTGGGTAGTGATTCATGATAAAAAAAAAAAAAATGAGGAAAGGTACTCAAGCATTTCACTTGGTAGCTACTGAAAAAATCAAAGTTCCATCTTCATAAAAAAACTCTTTAAGGGATGTTATAAAGGGTTGTGCCCTGGTAGCAGAACAATTACTGCTTGAAATGAGTATGTTTTATAATAAATGCTACCACATCAACTGTGCTTTTCAATGCTAAGTGTTGTAAATGATTCATACCGTGTCCAGGAAGATGGAACTGTGGGACTCACTTAGGAAGATGTAGTCAATGCTGTTTTAACAAAGTATATGGAAATAGCAAGAGTCTAATGTGCAGTACCAAGACTAGAGCCATGTCATTAGTAAGGATCTAATAAATATTCATTAACGAGGTTGCTATGAAAATCAGAGAGTAACATTAATCTTTGTAAAGCCAAATTAATCTTCTGGATCTTGTTTACTTTCTGTTTCTATTTTATCACTTTATTTTAAACATAATGATTTTTCAAGTTGAATTATTTTCTCTTATAAATGTATTCAAGAAGTATGTACTGAACATTTCCCATATGGAAAGTACAATTATAGGAAAGGAAGGAAATTTAAAGACATGGAGCCTGCCCTCAAAGAGTTTAGGATCTAGTAGACCATGCAAAACAATGCTTAGTGCATTTATTACATGTTTTCAAAGTATTTAAGTAGCAGTAAAGAAGAGTAAGTTGAAAATGAATGTTTAAACTGAGACTGATTCCAGTTACAGCTTGTTAGATGCTTAGTTTACCTTAAAAATAAGAAAGCTGTTTTTTTTTCTTTTTATTAGTACTAGCAGAGCTAAAATGCATTGATTATATAAACTTAAGTGGTTGTAAAGACCACTATAGACTGCAAATTCAGGTTGATTTTGATAAAAAATGTAACCCTCAAATTTAATTCAAGAATATAATAAAAACACATGAAACAGATGGCTACCAGTGGTCACTGAGGTCTGTTGTTTGGACTGTACGTCTCCATTTCCATTCATGAACATTATTTTCTGCATGTTTAGGGAATGAAAATTGGGGACTTGGACAGAATTGGTGACGTCTTTTTTTCTATTGCCATGTAAAAACCCGATAAGCATTTTGTTTCTTCTTGGTTCAAATTTCTGAGCTTAATGAGCTCAACTGGGATGCAACATTGAGGATTCACCATGGAATGCAGCTGGAGCAGAAGTCACCAATTGTGCCAGAATTAGCATGTGCCATCACACATGCCACTTGAATGAGAAATGTGACTGCCCCTCTCTCTCAGTAGATACTATAGTTGCTCTTGTCTTTAGAAGACCAGCTGAGATAGGCTAGTTAGAATCAGCTACTCTTACACTCTAGTAGCATCTTGGTTGTAGGGGCTCTTAAGCTTCCGATTTCCCCCACTTACTTGTATTTGATTATTTAAGGAGGTGTTGTTTTAGGAAGCACTTGTCCAAAGAACTTAAAGTAGCTTTAGTAATTATTTATATTATATTGATTACCAACAGAAAGTCGCTGTTTTATAAAGGTGCTAAATTCTATGCTGAATCTTGGAATATATGAACTGAGATGTTGCAAGCAACCAAAGTCATTTTTATATTACCTGCTTTGTAATGAAAAAGTTTTTATTTATAATGATGTGAAAAAAGATCCCTTGCTACTAGTTTGACATTGGCAAAATTATATATTTTAAATGCTTGCAATTTTAATATCAGTTTATGAATCCGGGTACATTTTTATTCAAGTCTTTACCCATTTGAATTGAAAATGATGTTGTGACACTATTTTTGAAAATCCTTTGAATGTGACCCTTCCTTTTACTCATACAAAACATTTTTTGTTCTAGCAATAATTGAAGACAAATATTATTATAAAAGGTAGCAAAAAACTGGATAGATTATTTTACTGAAAACATTTTGCTTAATCATTAATGCATGAATAATGTGCACCATTTGCATTCTAAGATAAGTATTCACTCTAATGGGGAAGGGAATGACAAAACTAGAAGCCATAAGTCATGAACTGGAAAGAAGAAATACTTCCTATTTTCTCCTTCATATTTCTTTCTCACCTATTCCTACTTTTTTCTTTGAATATCCATACAATATTTTTTCTTTGTTCAGGTGGCGTTTCTGCTTTGTTCTTTCTAAGGATATTGAAACACCTGGGTTTTTGATCTTTCACCTGATTTCAATAACTTGTTAACACCAGAGATTCCCTACATTCTCTTCAATTTTTCTCATTTTTTTCTTTTTTTTTTTTTTTTTTTTTTTTTCGCTGACTCTCCTATCCCCCAAGTCATTGCAATTTTTTTTATTATGGTAAAGCCAAAAACATAAAGTAAATTAGAAGACTAAGAAAGTTTATTAACTTATCCAAAGTCACCCAGAAAATAAATAGCCAAGTTATATTTGAACCTAACCAACAGTGAATCCTTTACCGTTGACTATTAAACACATTTGCCTATTTTGATATTAGTTTTAACTGTATTTATCTTCCAATCCATTTTCTCAGTCACTTATTCACACTCTTGCAAATATCTATTACTTGCTGGTTTGGTACTAGTCATACCCTTGCAAGGCACAGAGTATTTAATGTGAAGTAATAGAAACAGTCTTCGAATGGGATGGGGTAATAGAGAAATAATACAAATAATCAGAAATAAATACATAATTACAAATTGTAATCTACTTTCTATAAGACGGAAGAAGATATCACAATGAGATAATATAAGATGAACAATTATTTAAGATTGGAGACACAGAAGCTCCTTTTGGATGAAGAAGTTTTGATAGTTCCCCCCACCCCATTTCTATAAGATGAAACCTGGAAGATGTGAAAAAAGTATGCAGTTGCAGCAGTGGGAAGCACATTCCAACCAAAAGAAAGGTATCTGCAAAACCCCCGAGGTGAGCAAAGAGTTGCTGGAGCATTGTGATACTGAAGGAGAGTGGTGAGTGTTGACCCTGGAGAGGTAGATAGGGATGGATTATTCAGAAACTTTTAGCTCATATTGAGTAACTTTTTGATCTCATGCAAGGGAAAATCTTTAAACTTTTAAAACAAGTGAATATGTGAATGCATTTGGATTTTAGAAGTTCACCCCAATTGTGGCATAGAAAGTGAATTGGAGGTAAGCAAGTGAAGAAACAGGATCCAGTTAGAAATCCATTGTATTTAGTCCACATGAAGGATGATAGCAGGTTGGTGTGTGGTACGGGACTGGGGGAAAATAGGTGGATTCCAGTATGTTTATATTTATTATCCTTCACTGAATCCTGGATAAATCACAGATTCATTCTGAGCGCTAGTGTCTCTTTCATGTCATTCATGAATTCAACACTATAAATAGGTTGAAGAAGACAAAATAAGTTAAGGAACTTTGATTTCTTAGAATATACAATAAGGTGTTTTATTATTGTATTATTACAATAGTATATATTAATATTTTGAGATAAATTATACACAGAAGAAATGGTCCCAGGATTCAAGAAATAATGTAAACATTAGCATGCCCTTCATTTTTATGTGGGTCAGTGATATAATAGTATGTTTTCTTTAATTTTCTTGTATCTTTGGTGTTAGGCATTACTCAAATATAAATATAACTTGATGTTTTAATTAGAACATCTCAAAAAATTGAGATTTACAAAACGTGTTTGACAACACATTTTAAACAAAATGGACTTCGTTCCCAACTTTTAGCTTCACAATACTTGTAACCTATATGTGTGAGAAGTATTCCATATAAACACTGTACTAAGACAATCTTTGATTAATTCCTATGGAAAAATCCACAGCAAAGCAGAAAGAATTTGATTAAATTAGTGCCCCTCATTTTTCTGGAATGTCTTCCTTTCTAGTTTATTAGTCCTGAAGAAAAGTTTGTTGTGTTTAGATTCTTTCTGACTCTCCTCCTGGTACCAGAAGAGGATCTTTGTGTCAACTGCTAAGATTCAAGGTAGTTCTCAGTTATATATTTTTCCTCTTTGATCAGCTGATAGAGCATCGACTTCATACTGCTCCCATAGATGTCCGGATTCTTGTTCTTATAGGCGTCCAGGTTCTTTGATGGTATTTCTGGTTTGGATGGTATGCATGTGCTATAGGTTTCCTCAGTTGTTGTTGAATGAGGGTTGCTCACAGAAGCAGGTTGGAATGAGCATTGCTGTACATAAGGCAGTAGTCTGCTGCATGCTGTTAATTGTTTGTTCCTACCAGACAACAACAAAAGTGGTAAACGGCCCTATAGCTTGTGATGCTTGTAGTGTTTGAGTCAGGTGCTACTTTTGCCAGTGTGATCACTCATCGCCTATTTCCACCCATTATGACCATAATTAGGACATTAGAGGAAAAGGAAAGTAGGGCAGCATTATTAACTCTGAAAGTAAATGTTTGAATGTTCTGTCTCACAGTAAGCCTGGCTGCTTTTTGACTTCATAGTATAAATCTCTTCTTAACTTCAATTTGAAGTTTTATTGTGACGCTCTCCTCCAGTAAAACAATAGCTGACTTACATCTAGCTGTTGGTGCATAAAGAAGATATGTCTTCAGAGTTCAAGTTTTGTAATAACAGATAGAGAAAACCATCCAAAATCATTCATATTCACGATTATTTCAGTAGCTACTGAAACATGAAATAATGAACATTTTGAATAGTTATGTGACACTCAAATAGTCATTCTTTGTTTTAAACATTATATAGATAGAAGGAGATATGTCCTGATTTGTGAATTATATTTTCTTCCTGCTTTTTAGAAGTTACAATAGTATTAGCCTAATATCATTTAGGGTTAAACCCAGAATGTTGTTCTACATCTAAGTTTTCCATAGTATACTTTATCATGTATTTAAGATCTTTTTATGACCCTTTAGATCTTTGGTCTAGAAGGATTCTGTCATAGATAAATGAATTCTGTCATTACTGCACAATAGAAAAATTTTCATATTTCCGACAATTTATTTTCCAACATATAACTTTTAAAACATAGCATTCTGTCCCATAATATGATAGCATTTTAAACCTCTTGTCAACACCAACTAATTGAAGTGTAAGTACTTTGGCGTCCCAAAGTAATATGATGACTTTGGATTGCTCAACCTTGTGTGTTATTAATGTATTGTATATGTGTATGAACGTGTATGTATCCTATCTTGAATTTCTACCTAATAGGTACAACACGAAGTACAGCCATGGTGTTATTACTTTTAGCCAATTGACACTTCATCCTTACTAAATAATTGAAGAGAGGTCATAGACATCCTTTTCATTTCTCTAGTTAGTTATAGCACTGATGTCTGCATACAAATTAGATTCATCTGTTGCAAATAACACAAGGCAGTCAAAGGATTTTTCGTGCTGCAGGCACGTTTTTCTTATTTATTGGAAGCATTAAAAATGTGTCCCACCTAATTTTACCTGAGTAGATAGATAATAAAACATGAAAAATTTCATGAAATTAGAAACAGACAGCCTGCCTGAACTTCCTGTCATTTGGCCAAGTCTTCAGATTTATCCAATAGTAAATGTATCTTTCACAATGAAAAAATATGAAACTTGTTTAACATGGAGTCTGTCCTTAAGGGAAACCTGGGTGTGTTTATGGAATACATTAACTAACATTCCTTCATTGGCTGATGAGACAGGGTTTTAGAGTAGTTTGAATAGCCATTTTTTGTTGAACAAAGCAGTGGCAAAGATGAGATGATGTTGTTAATATTATTGTCCAGACGATAAATCTGCAAGACAGTTCGGACTCCATGTGGTCGATGGTGAAAAGAAACCTAGACTGAAAATCAGAGGGTATTACCATTTCAGCACTGCTCCTCCTAAGTCAGATAACTTTGAGTGTAGCACTTAATCTTTCTTGAACCTCATTTTGTCACTTTAAAATTTAAGGAGACCAGGGGCTGGGCACAGTGGCTCAGGCCTGTAATCCCAGCGCTTTGGGAGGCTGAGGTGGGTGGATTGCCTGAGCTCAGGCGTTTGAGAACAGCCTGGGCAACATGGTGAAACCCCGTGTCTACTAAAATACAAAAAATTAGCTGGGCATGGCAGTGTGCACCTGTAGTCCCAGCTACTCGGGAGGCTGAGGCAAGAGAATTGCAAGAACCTGGGAGGCAGAGGTTGCAGTGAGCCAAGATCGTGCCACTGCACTCCAGCCTGGGTGACTATGTCCCCCCCCCAAAAAATAAGGAGACCAGGTTGACATAAATGGTGTATTAAGTTGCTTACAAAGTTTGTTATCCTGGGAAATATTCTCAAGTTTAAAAATAGTAAAATAAAAGCAAATGCAGCAAGTGTCCTATATGTGGATGAAGGCTGAGGAAATAAATGATGATCACCAGATTTTCAACACTGGTTAGGTCATTCATTAATAAGACTACAGTATATTATTAGTTTTCTTAGTACCTTAACTGCTCCTGTTGAAATTTGTCTTAGACGTCTCTCTGTCTCTGTCTCTCCATCTGCCTCTGTCTTTGTCTCTCTCTCTCTCATTCTCATGTATACACACAGAGACACACACATATATGCAAACATAAACATTAGCTGCACTGATGCAGTATATTTATATTTTTGGAATCTGGAAATGATGTCAGTGAAATATTGTTTTATTGTAAGGGCATAAGCCAAATCCCTCAAGGGTTTAGGAAAGCATCATGTACAATTTGTGTTAAAATAATAAGTCCTTGTCTTTCTATGCTACCTTGCACTATTCAAAGCTATTTCATATCCATTATCTCAGTAGATCTTCGCAATGGCACTGTGAAATGGCTGTAGCTGATGGCAATATCCCTGTGCTATGGAAGAAAGAAATGAAACGCTATGATTAATGAGCTGTATCCAGGGATCACACAACACAACTGATTAGTAAAAGACCCTCTGACACTTACTCATATGCTCTTTTCATGCCTCATTGCCATTGCAGTTAAGATACATTAATAAGAAACATTTCATGTAGAATTGCAACATAGACATGAGAAGGGTGATTTTCAGGAACTTTCTGCAGGTGATACTAGTCTAAAGTTGTCATCTCCATCTGCATTAGTTAAAATGTCAGCAGTGGATTTTGGCTGCATCACTACAAGATTAAAAGCTCCAAAATTCAAATAATAAACCCCAAGCTTTTCTCACTTTCCTAATCAAATTGGCAAACTTAAGAACCTGATGAAAGTAAAATCTGTGATAAGTGAAGGTATCATTCTGGCAGAAAAATATCTAGTTAGAGACCCTGACAAGTATACTTTGCATCTCTTTGCTTTTCTCATTGTGGGCATGTCATGTTTGAAAGGAAGGATAAAAATGAATTAAGTAACATAACATTTCTTTCAACAAATTATAAATCATATTAGTATTCAAGAAATTTGCAACACCAAGTTTTTAAATAAATCTGTATTAAGTAAAATTGACTGAAAACTGTAAGTACACGTAGACTTGTACTTTTTCTATTAAATTATCCATTTTACAAAAGACTCCTATGCATTAAGATTTCATTGATTTTATATTAGTCTTAGAAAAGGAGACTTATTTTTAGTGCACCCTTTGTAATGAGAAGAATTAAATGATGAACTATACAAATAACCAGGAGAAGGTAGCCAAGTCTCTATATTGTGATTCCCATCAGCTAAGAAATTTGGCATAGTGAGATATTTGCATTCGCTTCCAGAGAAACAAACACAAAAAATACAAGCATAATAGATGCCCTTAAACCAAAAGAAATTAGCTTTTGAGAGTATTCTTTTCTTCAATTATGATAAAGAAAATTAAACCAAAAGCAGAGCTATCAAAGGTGAAAGAACTCATCTCCTCTGCTGTTAATTAGTTTTACAATGCTAAGTGATTACATTTACATGTCGGCTTCATAATGTAGTTTCACTGTATATTTCATATGCTGATTAAATACATATTTTTCTTTTTAAATAACAATATTGAAGAAAGTAAGGAATGGCCTTTTATGACTTTGGGTTCCAAAAATTAGAAGAACTCATTTGGCACCTCCAAATATCTCTCTTTGATTAATTCTACCCTGAGAGAATTTTTTTGAAGCTATTAATGTTTAGTAATACATACAGAAACAATATGTATGGTTTAAAAAGTAAAATACTCCTGAGGTTAATGGAAATATAGGTGAAGGCTATGTTTGCACAGAAAGTGAAAGTGAAATGATTTTCCGTTTAGAAAAATGTACCAACAGACATAGATCAAGTCATCAGTATTTATCAAATGTTTGTCCATTTCTTTTTGATACCCACATGTAGCCTTCAGCCAAATTCTGGCTATTGTATAGAAACACTTGTAGTACAATTCTTTGAAAAAGATTCCAATGAAGGGTAGAGTAAGAAGGGAGGCAAACAGAGAGAGGTATATATATATATATATTTAATTTTAAGGAAATAGAAAAATTGCTCAGGGATATTATGTTCTTTCAATAGGTTTTCTTAAAGAGTTTCAGAAATATAAGTTACAAAAGAGAATCTGGGCACAAGTTCAGTGTAACCATAGTATTTTTTCCTCCAAAATGCCTGGAAATGCGTTTGCCCTTGGAAGAGCTTTTCAAGTCATTAAAGCCTGTCTTGTCTAACTACCTCAAATGATGAATGATGAAGAACTATATGCTGGGGTTTCATTTAATTTGTATCTGGAAGGAGTGTTATAGCTCACGACCAAATGTCTTCCAAATAAACACCTTGTTGATTGATGTGATGCATTATGAGACAGAAGGTTTTTTGAACTGGGAATATATGATAGAAGCTGAACATACGGTATTATATAGGAAAAGAAACTCCTCCAGAATGTGTGAATGAAATAGCAGTTTCAAAGCAATTTCAAAAATACTACATTTTGGAGATGTTAGCAATTGCCTGGCCTAGAATTTAATCAACAGCAAGAGCTTTGAAAAGACTCCAGGACAAAGAATGTAGGTAATGTGAAAAATGTCACTCAGGCCAGAAGGCATTACTAACAAATTGTCATGTCTCTGTGCTATAGACATCATTTATACCAATGTCAATAATAGCTCCACAAACTATAATTTCATAGATACACTGAGATAGCTAATGTAAAGAACCTGTCCATTTTGTCTTTTAAGCACTTATCTGGTAAATCCATTGGAATATGGAAAAAGTGATGCTGTTTTATAGGAAAGTTGTAACAAAACTAAATTGATAAATTATGACTTGTGCATATAAGTAAGGATCAGCACAAATTACATATTCCAAGCCCAAAATGTATTTGTATTCTATTAAAGTTTTTTTTTTCCCATTTATTTATTTTATTGCATTTTAGGTTTTGGGGTGCATGTGAAGAACATGCAAAATTGTTGCATAGGAACACACGTGGCAGTGTGATTTGCTGCCTTCCTCCCCATCACCTACATCTGGCATTTCTCCCCCTGCTATCCCTCCCCAGCTCCCCACCCCCTACCGTCCCTCCCCTATTTCCCCCCAACTGACCCCAGTGTGTAGTGCTCCCCTCCCTGTGTCCATGTGCTCTCATCGTTCAACACCCGCCTATGAGTGAGAACATGCGGTGTTTGATCTTCTGCTCCTCTGTCAGTTTGCTGAGAATGATGGTTTCCAGGTTCACCCATGTCCCCACAAAGGACCCAAACTCATCGTTTTTGATGGCTGCATAATATTCCATGGTGTATATGTGCCACATTTTCCCTATCCAGTCTATCGTCGATGGGCATTTGGGTTGGTTCCAGGTCCTTGCTATTGTAAACAGTGCTGCAATGAACATTCGTGTACACGTGTCCTTATAGTAGAACAATTTGTAATCCTTTGGATATATACCCAGTAATGGGATTGCTGGGTCAAATGGAATTTCTATTTCTAGGTCCTTGAGGAATCGCCACACTGTCTTCCACAATGGTTGAATTAATTTACACTCCCACCAACATTGCAAAAGTGTTCCTACTTCTACACATCCTCTCCAGCGTCTGCTGTCTCCAGATTTTTTAATGTTCGCCATTCTTACCGGCGTGAGATGGTATCTCAATGTAGTTTTGATTTGCATTTCTCTGATGACCAGTGATGATGAGCATTTTTTCATATGTTTGTTGGCCTCACGTATGTCTTCTTTTGTAAAGTGTCTGTTCATATCCTTTGCCCACTTTTGAATGGGCTTGTTAGTTTTTTTCTTGTAAATCTGCTTTAGTTCTTTGTAAATTTTGGATATCAGCCCTTTGTCAGATGGGTAAACTGCAAAAATTTTTTCCCAATCTGTTGGTTGCTGATTCACTCTAATGATTGTTTCTTTTGCTGTGCAGAAGCTGTGGAGTTTGATTAGGTCCCATTTGTCTATTTTGGCTTTTGTTGTCAATGCTTTTGGTGTTTTGGTCATGAAGTCCTTGCCTACACCTACGTCCTGAATGGTTTTGCCTAGATTTTCTTCTAGGGTTTTTATGGTGTTAGGTCTTATGTTTAAGTCTTTAATCCATCTGGAGTTAATTTTAGTGTAAGGTGTCAGGAAGGGGTCCAGTTTCTGCTTTCTGCATATGGCTAGCCAGCTTCCCCAACACCATTTATTAAACAGGGAATCCTTTCCCCATTGCTTGTTTTTGTCTGGTTTGTCAAAGATCAGATGGTTGTAGATATGTTGTGTTGCCTCCGAGACCTCTGTTCTGTTCCATTGGTCTATATCTCTGTTTTGGTACCAAACCATGCTGTTTTGATTACTGTAGCCTTGTAGTATAGTTTGAAGTCTGGTAGTGTGATGCCCCCGCTTTGTTCTTTTTGCTTAGAACTGACTTGGCTATGCGGGCTCTCTTTTGGTTCCATATGAAGTTTATGGTGGTTTTTTCCAGTTCTGCGAAGAAGGTCATTGGTAGCTTGATGGGGATAGCATTGAATCTGTAAATTACTTTGGGCAGTATGGCCATTTTCACGATATTGATTCTTCCTAACCATGAACATGGAATGCTTCTCCATCTGTTTGTGTCCTCTCTTATTTCGTTGAGCAGTGGCTTGTAGTTCTCCTTGAAGAGGTCCTTTACATTCCTTGTTAGTTGTATTCCTAGGTATTTTATTCTCTTTGTGGCAATTGTGAATGGAAGTTTGTTCTTGATTTGGCTCTCTTTAAGTCTGTTATTGGTGTATAGGAATGCATGTGATTTTTGCACATTGATTTTGTATCCTGAGACTTTGCTGAACTTGCTTATCAGTTTCAGGAGGTTTGGGGCTGAGACGATGGGGTCTTCTAGATATACAATCATGTCGTCTGCAAATAAAGACAATTTGACTTCCTCCTTTCCTATTTGAATGCCCTTTATTTCTTTTTCTTGCCTGATTGCTCTGGCTAGAACTTCTAATACTATATTGAATAGCAGTGGTGAGAGCGGGCATCCTTGCCTGGTGCCACATTTCAAGGGGAATGCTTCCAGTTTTTGCCCATTCAGTATGATATTGGCTGTTGGTTTGTCATAAATAGCTTTTATTATTTTGAGATACGTTCCATTGATACCTAGCTTATTGAGTGTTTTTAGCATAAAGGGCTGTTGAATTTTGTCAAAGGCCTTCTCTGCATCAATTGAGATAATCATGTGGTTTTTGTCTTTGGTTCTGTTTATGTGGTGAATTACGTTTATAGACTTGCGTATGTTGAACCAGCCTTGCATCCCCGGGATGAAGCCTACTTGATCATGGTGGATAAGCTTTTTGATGTGCTGTTGCAATCGGCTTGTCAGTATTTTATTGAAGATTTTTGCATCTATGTTCATCATGGATATTGGCCTGAAGTTTTCTTTTCTTGTTGAGTCTCTGCTGGGTTTTGGAATCAGGATGATGTTGGTGTCATAAAATGATTTGGGAAGAATTCCCTCTTTTTGTATTGTTTGGAATAGTTTCAGAAGAAATGGTACCAGCTCCTCTTTGTATGTCTGGTAGAATTCAGCTGTGAACCCATCTGGACCTGGGCTTTTTTTGGGTGGTAAGCTCTTAATTGCTGCCTCAACTTCAGACCTTGTTATGGGTCTGTTCAGGGTTTCAGCTTCTTCCTGGTTTAGGCTTGGCAGGAGGCAAGTGTCCAGGAATTTATCCATTTCTTCCAGGTTTACTAGTTTATGTGCATAGAGTTGTTTATAATAATCTCTGATGATGGTTTTAATTTCTGTGGAATCTGTGGTGATATCCCCTTTATCGTTTTTTATTGCATCAATTTGGTTATTCTCTCTTTTCTTTTTTATTAATCTGGCTAGTGGTCTATTTTGTTGATCTTTTCAAAAAACCAGCTCCTGGATTTATTGATTTTTTGAAGGGTTTTTTGTGTCTCTATCTCCTTCAGTTCTGCTCTGATCTTAGCTATTTCTTGTCTTCTGCTAGACTTTGAGTTTTTTTGATCTTGCTCCTCTAACTCTTTCAGTTTTGACGATAGGGTGTCAATTTTTGATCTCTCCTTGCTTCTCATGTGGACACTTATTGCTATATATTTTCCTCTAGAGACTGCTTTAAATGTGTCCCAGAGATTCTGGTATGTTGTGTATTCATTCTCGTTGGTTTCGAAGAACATCTTTATTTCTGCCTTCATTTCATTGTTTATCCAGTCAGCATTCAAGAGCAAGTTGTTCAGTTTCCATGAAGCTATGCGGTTCTGAGTTAGTTTTTGAATTCTGAGTTCTAACTTGATTGCACTGTGGTCTGAGAGACTGTTTGTTACGATTTCCATTCTTTTGCATTTGCTGAGGAGTGATTTAGTCCCAATTATGTGGTCAATTTTAGAGTAGGTGTGATGTGGTGCTGAGAAGAATGTATATTCTGTGGCTTTGGGGTGGAGAGTTCTGTAAATGTCTATTAGGTTTGCTTGGTCCAGGTCTGAGTTCAAGTCCTGGATATCCTTGTTAATTTTCTGTCTGGTTGATCTGTCTAATGTTGACAATGGGGTGTTAAAGTCTCCCACTATTATTGTGTGGGAGTCTATGTCTCTTTGTAAGTCATTAAGAACTTGCCTTATGTATCTGGGTGCTCCTGTATTGGGTGCATATATATTTAGGATCGTTAGCTCTTCTTGTTGAATTGATCCTTTTACCATTATGTAATGTCCCTCTTTGTCTCTTATGATCTTTGTTGCTTTAAAGTCTAATTTATCAGAGATGAGAATTGCAACTCCTGCTATTTTTTTGCTCTCCATTTGCTTGGTAAATCTTCCTCCATCCCTTTATTTTGAGCCTTTGTGTATCCTTGCATGTGAGATGGGTTTCCTGGATACAGCACACCGATGGGTTTTGTCTTTTGATCCAATTTGCCAGTCTGTGTCTTTTGATTGGGGCATTTAGTCCATTTACATTTAGGGTTAATATTGTTATGTGTGAATTTGATACTGCCATTTTGGTGCTAGCTGGCTGTTTTGCCCTTTAGTTGAGCTGGTACTTGTTGTTCCTTTAAATGTGTAGAGCCTCTTTCAGGAGCTCTTGTAGAGCTGGCCTGGTGGTGACGAAATCTCTGAGTACTTGCATGTTCCCAAAGGATTTTATTTTTCCTTCACTTATGAAGCTTAGTTTGGCTGGATAGGAGATTCTGGGTTGAAAGTTCTTTTCTTTAAGGATGTTGAATATTGGCCCCCATTCTCTTCTGGCTTGTAGGGTTTCTGCTGAGAGATCTGCTGTGAGTCTGATGGGCTTCCCTTTATGGGTAACCCGACCTTTCTCTCTGGCTGCCCTTAGTATTTTCTCCTTCATTTCAACCCTGGTGAATTTGACGATTATGTGCCTTGGGGTTGCTCTTCTTGACGAATATCTTTGTGGTGTTCTCTGTATTTCCTGGACTTGAATATTTGCCTGCCTTGCTAGGTTGGGGAAGTTTTCCTGGATAATATCCTGAAGAGTATTTTCCAGCTTGGATTCATTATCTTCGTCGCATTCGGGTACGCCTATCAAACGTAGATTAGGTCTTTTCACATAGTCCCACATTTCTTGGAGACTTTGTTCATTCCTTTTTACCCTTTTTTCTCCAGTCTTGCCTTCCCGTTTTATTTCATTGAGTTGATCTTCGACCTCTGATATCCTTTCTTCTGCTTGGTCCATTCGGCTGTTGATACTTGTGCATGCTTCACGAAGTTCTCGTGTTGCGTTTTTCAGCTCCATCAATTCACTTATATTCCTTTCTATTTTGTCCATTCTTGTTAGCATTTCGTCAAACCTTTTTTCAAGGTTCTTAGTTTCTTTGCATTTGCTTAGAACATGTTCTTTAAGTTCACAGAAGTTTCTTACTACCCACCTTCTGAAGTCTGATTCTGTCATTTCATCACACTCGTTCTCCATCCAACCTTGTTCCCTTGCTGGTGAGGAGTTGTGATCCCTTTTAGGAGGAGAGGTGTTCTGGTTTCGGGTGTTTTCATCCTTTTTGCGCTGGTTTCTTCCCATCTTTAAGGATTTATCCACCTGTCGACTTTGTAGTTGCTGGCTTTCAGATTGGGTCTCAAATCTTTCAGGTTGACGTTCTGTTTGTTGATGATGAGGTTATTTCTGTTTCTTGGTTTTCCTTCTGACAGTCTGGCCCACCTGCTGTAGGTCTGCTGAGGTTCACTCCAGACCCTGCTTGCCTGGGGTTCACCTGTAGCAGCTGCTGAACAGCAAGGGTTGTTACCAGTTTTCTTCTTCTGCTATCTTTGTCCCAGAAGGATACCCGCCTAGTGTCAATCTGATCTCTCTTTTATGAGGTGTCTTTTTGGATATATAGGGGTCAGGGAGCTGCTTGAGGAGACGGTCTCTTCTTTATAGGAGCTCAAATGGTGAACTGCGAGCTCTGTTGTTGTTCATTCAGAGCTGCTAGGCAGGTACATTTAGGTCTGCTGCAGCAGAACTCATAAACTGCTTTTTGTTCCCAGGTGCTCTGTCCCAGGGATTTAGGGCTTTATTTATGAGTTTCCGTTATGCTGCCACCTTCTTTTTTTTTTTTTTTCTTTCAGACCTGCCCAGCCCAGCAAGGAGGCAGCCTAGTCACTGTCGGCCTATAGTAGCTTTGCTGAGCTGCTGTGGGCTCCGCCCCGCTGCCCAGTGAACTTCCCTGTAGTCCTGTTTATATGGGTGTAGTTAGAACTGCTTTGGCGATGGTGGCCCGCCTCTGTTGAAGCGGAGTCTCTGCTGTGGCGGGTTGCCTTGGCAACGGCGGGCTGCCTCAGCAATGGCGGGTTACCTTGGCAACGACGGGCTGCCTCGGTAATGGGGGGCGCCCCTCCCCCACAGAGCTGTACCGTCCTGGGTTCAGCTGCACTTGCTGTGAAACTCTCAATCCAGAGTTTCTGGTTGCTGTTCTTTTGTGGGGGTGGGACCAGCCGAGCCTGATCGCCTGGCTCCCTGCCTCAGAGCCTTTTTTAAGTTGGTGTTCCAGTCGCCTGTTGAAGAGGCGCCGGGGTCTGTTTGTTTTCCCCTGCGGCCACTCACTGCGCTGGCTTAAACAGCGGCACTGAGGTTTGTGGCGCTTTTTTTTCTTTTTTTTTGCCCTGGAATCTACTGTCCTGGTTCTCTGCTCAGTCCCCTTTTTGAACCAGCATATGGGCGACTTCCCGTGGCTCCAATCGCCAGCCTAAGGGGCCCCCAGACCAGTGTATTTTGTACGGAGAACCGCGGCTCCGGGGCGCCGCCAAAGCAGCCGCGCAGGGCAAAGCAGCGGCACCGGCCGGCACAGCCGCGCTGGCGACCGTGGAGCACCTCTGCCCGGGAATTTCCTAGTCTGTGGGCAATAAAAACACGGCGTCCACTCACCCTCTGCGCTTTCACTGGGAGCTGCAATCCTGAGCTGTTCCTAAACGGCCATCTTGGATCGTCTTCTATTAAAGTTTTAATAAAAATTTAATTTTAATCAATTTGTTAAGTTTATGAAGATAAATATGTGGAACCTAAATATAATCTTCAAAACATTTAGAAATTACATATTTTTGCTATGGAATTAAAACCAGAAAAGTCATGGTTCAATCACACAATCCATTTGGATACAAAAAGACTTCAGACTCCCATCTCACAGGTATCTTAGTTTTCAAAAACACCACAGGACATCGGCAACTAGATTATAACTGGGCTTATATCATTGTATCTTTCTCCATTTGGACTGTTCTTAAGGAGTTTGGTAATCAGCCAGTTGTCTATAAGAGATAACAAACAAAGTGCTAGTTGCCTAATGTGACACTTCTCAGTTTAAAATAGTGTCTTAGTTTTTTTTTTTTTTTTCTCATGCCCCTCCCAGCAATCCTTTTAGTTAAATATTTGCATCATCTCCTTTGAGGAAAATGAAGCCAGCACTTTACCAAGGCAGAAATGGCAGCTGAAATCAAATTTTTGAGGTCAGGTTGTAGCCTTTATTTACCTTATCACCTTATTAACACTTTTGAAGTTACTTGAAGCTTTTGAGACACCCACAAGACAAGAGGGAAGAGACCTATAAACAAGAAGGTATAGAGGCCATACTCCGAACCATGATTAGGTGGCCTTATTTCTAAAGCCAATTCTTAAACATGTATTTATTGTGATATTTAACAATAATTTAGACCATTCAATGCTTTCCTTTTTTTTTTTTATCTTTTGAGATAGTGTCTTGCTCTATTGCCCAGGCTGGAATGCAGTAACCCAAATGTGACTCACTGCAACCTCAACCTGCTGGGCTCAGGTGATCTTCCTGCCTCAGCCCCCTATGTATCTGGGACCACAGGCGTATACCAGCACAGCAGCCTAATTTATTTTAGAGACGGGAGTCTCACTTAACTACCCAGGCTGGTCTCAAACTCCTGGACTGAAGCAATCCTCCCACCTCAGTCTCCTAAAGTTCTGGGATTACAGGCATAAGCCATCACACCAGGTCAAAAACTTTCCTATTTTATTAGTGTACAAATATCTTCACATCATATGATGACTTATCCCTAATTATACTCAGAATGGGCTCACAGTTTACTATTGTTAAGATTGCCTTTGGACATTGTTGTGAAAATTACTACGTAATTAAATTGTACCTTAAGTTATTCTATATTGGCATATTTTGAATAGCTAATTTCATTTGTCTTTGCCAAAAAGGAAGTATTTCCTTAATATGATTGTATTTTTACTATTTAGGAAGATATTTTGAGAAATTTTAGATAAATCTATTGATCATATTATATACATTTTATGTGCATTGAGCAGATTAATTATACTCATTAAGATACAGAAGTCTGTTTTTAATTGGGTTATACTATGAAGGTTCATGTATGAATCATTTCCTCAGAATTCAATTTTTCTCAGGAAAATAATGTTATAAATAATGACTAAATCAGAATACCTTTCAAAAGTCCCTTTAAGTCATGATATAGATGAAGAAATCACAGAAATAATAATAGTATTGATAGAAATATTTTATTAATCAAAAGTAAGGATACATTACAAAATTAATGCTAAAATGCCACACACACACACACACACACACACACACACACACACACACACGCACACTCATTTTTCTTCAGGAGTTGGACAACTGGTAATGCTTTAAGGGTAAATAGGTATGTAACCTTTCTATCATTTGTGGTTTTTTTAGTCCGTAATATAATAAGACATTAACAATAAGCCAGTCATTTAAAATGTCCTTTAAAGCTCTGAGTTCCTTTGGTATAGAAATTACTGAACATGTCTTAAAAAGGCTTAAGGGTCCTCAATGCTAATCACAAAGATTTACCAACTTCAAAAAGAAAAACACTGATCCTCTGACCTGTCATTATGTTCAGTGCATTTTTAAGTATGTTAAGAGAAGTACATTTGATCTCATTGCCATTTTTCTCAAATTTTCAGACTTTTTTTTATATCTTAATGTATCTGAAAAAGAAGTATACTTTTAGAAAAAAAAATTATTTAGGAGCTTTTTCCCTTTCTTAATGGCATGTAAAGTAATAGCCTATCTTATCACCATTTTATATTTTGCAAAATAAAATGTTACAGATGTCTAAATTATCTACATCACTAGTATTATTTTTACCTTATTATCATGATGAATAACAAGCTTTAGAGTATATTATTACCAATAAACTCAAGCATGTATTCCAACTTCTACTTCACCATTTGGCTCAAAGGTAGAATGGCAAGCTAGCCTTAACCTGGACCCAGGCCATGACATTAGACCTACAACTGGGAAACCAAAGACACAAGTGCCAAGTTAAAGCAGACAAGCTGATGAGAAAAGGTTGGCCTGCCAGCCTCTTTGTCAACTGTAAGAGAGAGGAATGGGCATTAAAAACTTCAGAACTAAATTCTGTATGATGAATGCAGCATCGTAGAATTCAGTAATCAGTGGAGTATTTAATGTTCATCTCTCTTGATCACTTTAGGGAAAGTTGAAGACAAGTTGCCAAAATTTTCTATGGTTTACCAATTATTTTTTCCAATTTTCTTTCTTAGACAGTGAGTCATATAAGGACACATTTAGAGAAGGGTTGGATAGGTATCAGAGAACACCTCTAACAATAACTCCTGAATGGATAGCTTACAATTTACCATTCTTGAAGTTCACTCCAGACTTACCCCAGATAGGAAAAGACAAAACCATTCAAAACTTGGCTAGGCTGAGTATGAGTCCACATTCCTTTACCCTGAGAATAAGCTCTACTCATATCAATATACCGTCCACTTTCCAGTATTGTCTGCTTCGAGAATTTAGTTAGAGAGGGCAGGGACATTGTGGTTTCACATTATATCTCATCTTTCTTTTCTTTTAGGCTTCTCAGAATATCATCCATATGCAGCATGCGCTTATCTATTTTTTAACTTAGAATAGATTCAGAGTAGTAGATAACTTGAATAGGAATAGTAAATAGTTAATTCCCTTGAAAGTTTTCTAAAACATCTATGAGCAGGCATATGGAGGAAGACGGAAAAAGTAGAGCCTTAAATGTGTCTCTTACCTGCATGCTGCTTTGCAGTTGGAGTAATCTGGCCAGGACACCTTTTGTTCTCTCACTCTGATAAGTTCTCTCTGGTCCCAGACTGTGGATCCAGTCTTTGTCCTGACCACTGTTACAACACCAAATGTTTATACTATGTATGACTCCAGTTTTACGTTCATGTATCACTGTTAGCTTGCGTGAAAATGATTTGATACATGAGTTTATGGGCACCATCTTCTGCTTTACTTCTTGCCTTACATGTAATCTGACTATAAAACTGTGTTTTCCACAGTGCTTAACTGACCTGCTGATAAATAGTTTTAATAAATAGAGTACTGTATTATCTTTTATTAGGTTTTCTTTTTACCTTCTAAGCTTTTTAGGGTTATCTTTTGCTCAATTCAGTTTATTTTTCTAAGTCAATAAAACAAAGCAAGCTCCTTAAAATTCTCAATCCCTACGATATACACATGCACACAATCTCAGCTATATACCCAAAAAAGTACATCTGTGTAGATTAATAGATAGTAGAAAATTAGGTGAATAGAAAATAGCCCTATATTACTCTCTGGAGTTAAAGACTGGATAAATTTTTAAACAATGATTTTACTTGTACTTAATTGTTTCCAGAGTAAATTAATAAACCTAACCCACTGTATACTAATGAAGAGAAATGCTTTCAACACAACTTAAGGTTCATTTGACAAATTAATGTGAAGCATCACCTATGTGTCATGTATACAAAGATAAATAAAAGTATATTAGGACAAATGAAAGATAGCAAAAATATACAAAGATAAATAAAATGTTGTATCTGCCATTAAGGGTCTCATAGATGGTCAGTGTAAAATCTTGTGATAAATGTTAAGTGCAATAAATGCTTTAAGAAGCACATCAAAGGCCAGGAGTGGTGGCTCACGCCTAGAATCCCGGCACTTTGGGAGACTGAGGGGGGCAGATCACAAGGTCAAGAAATCAAAGACCATCCTGGCCAAATAGTGAAACCTTGTCTCTACTAAAAATATAAAAATTGGCTGGGTGTGGTGGCGTGTGCCTGTAGTCCAAGCTTCTCAAGAGACTGAGGCAGGAGAATCACTTGAACCCGGGAGGCAGGGGTTGCAGTAAGCCAAGATCGCGCCACTGCACTCCAGTCTGGTGACAGAGCGAGACACACACACACACACACACATACACAGCACATCAAAGAACAGGGCAAGGGGCAGAGAAGAATGAGGGGACTTGCTGAATTGCAGAAATGGTTACCTCTCAGCAGCCTGAGGGATACCCACAAGGTATACGGAGAAAAGGACCTTAATACATAATATATTTTAATGGCTTATTCATTGGTTATGATAAACTCTTGATGTTTTATCAAATGCCAGGTTAATAATGAAATGACAGAAAATTGATAAAAATTAACCATACAAAGAATAACGAAGGGGAGCTATAACCCTTCACCCCCACCTGCAAACTGTAGCTCTCTTTGCTAATCTGAACCTTTCAGGCCTTACTCCTGAAGTTACCTTTTCAGAAATCCTTCTTTGACACCCAAATCTAAATTTGATCCTCTTTTATACTCTCTTAAGATATCAGCACCTTTCCTTTATAGACTTTATCAAAATTGGTAAACAGATGCAATCTCTGCTTATTTGTGCATTACCTCATGAGACCGTTGAGCTAATATGCAGGATCAGATTGTCACATCAAAACCATTGGTCAGAGATTATACCCAGCAGGAATATCTGTTAAGAATATCAAGGATTCAGGAAATCCAGAAGGCTTGGGCAAAGGACACAGAGATCTGAACATCATAGGTATCTCCCAGCTCCTCCTTCCTCAGATCAGACATGAATGTCAGTGCCAGAATCATCAGTGATGTATGCAAATGAGGTCCACAGGGTTATCTCACAGAACAGGGAGGATTTAAATTATGCAGTATCTCTCCTTGATACCTGCTGTGGGCCTAATTGTGCCCTTCCCACAACCCACAAAGTCATAAGTTGAACTCCTATCCTCCAATATGATGGTATTTGGGGATAAGGCCTTTGGGAGATAACTGGGTTTAAATGACGTTGTGATGGTGAGATCTTCATGATGGGATTAGTGCCCTTATAAGAAGAGACTCTGGAGTGCTTGCTGTCTCTTTTTCTTAGCCATATGAGGACACAGAAAGAGGGTGTGACCTGCAACCAGAGAGTCCTCACCAGAGTCAGACCACACTGGTAATCTGGTCTCAGACTATCAGCTTCTAGAACTGTGAGAAAATAAATTTATGTTGTTTAAGCCACCCAGACTATAGTATTTTGTTAAGGCAATCTAAGTGGACAAATACATACCCCAGAGAGCTCTCCAAGTTACTTTTATTGTCCAAGGAACTATGCCTTAAAAATCCATAGATTCTATATTTATTGACTATAAGGAATCTTTTAGCAGGAACACCCTGCCTAGCACTTTCAATATAAAAAAATTGTTTCCTCCTAACAGGCATCATGTGTCAGTTACCTGGAGGTTCAATGGATAAGCAAATAGGTGAAGTTTTCTTGCTTCTTCTCTTTCTCAACAGAGCAACACTCATACCCCTATAAAGTTAGTGAGGGGATCACAAGCAGGCTGTATTAACATCCTCCTCCCAGCTGTAACCTAGAAGAGGGGAGGGACTTTGTGCATTTTGAGCACCACTGTGAATCCTGGGCTGTGCAACTCATCTACTGCAGAGTTATTTAAAGAACGAATGACCTAATGATGTTTTTTACCTAACTTACATTTGTTTCTTCTAAATATTCTCTCCTGAAGCCCCAAAAAGTATACATCCAGCACAAGGTGATTGAAATAATCATTGAAGTGGCTGTCCTGTAGTTTCTAATGAAGTAAACAGTTGATATAATTTTATGTGGTCTCAATTATTTCTTGCTAAAATTATGTTGTGGTAGATAAAAATAATTGAGGAAAAGAACACAGACCTTGGTACCTTCTAGCTAGCTATGTTGTGTGAGGATGGATTCACTTTTAATATTGTTTTGGGTTAGATGACTCACACTGAAAAAAATTGTGAAAGTAATTTGCCTTTAAAAAACTTGACAAATAATATGGTAAGGGTTTGTGAGTAGAAATCTCTTGCAAAGAGCCACTGCGTTTTATACAAATAAGTGTTTCAAGGGCAGATAGGAAATAGTGAATCGTCTTATTATTTTAAACATTTAACATAATTTCTTTAGAGGCTAGAAAGGTCAAATTTATAACTAATTAATGTTTACTACCTGTATGGGTCAGGTTGCTAGCATTAACCAGATGGTGTACTCACTGGGGTAATTGAAAATTGAAAAGAGCTCAAAAAAGGGGCCATTTCAACTAGGGATGGTAAAACAGCCAGAAACCAGTAACAGCAGGAAGCTTTAAAACCCCTATTTGAAGGGGAAAGGAGGAGGCAATGTTAAGGGGTCTGTAAAAGTGGCCACCATGGGAGAGTGGCTGTCCCACAGGAGCCACTATCAAATCTTGTCCCAGCAGAAGACAGCAGATGTGGCAGTGGGAGATATCATCTTTTTCCCTTCCTTTCCTCTGATTTCTTGCCAGTTCCTGCCCCTGGCTTAAGGTAGGAGAAAGCCAGGTGTCAAGAGAACTTGGGGGATGCAGCCTAAAGAGGTCTCCTGGTATACAGAGAAGAGTGAATGAGACAAATAATAACTATGGGAAGCAAAACCTAAAATAAGCTTATAAAGCCCCTAAAAAATGCCACAGTTGTTTACATGAAGACCAGAACCAAGGAGTAAAAATAAATTACAGGAAAAAGAAAATATTGGGAAACTCTTTCTTCGATTATTTGCAACTCAGAAGTATTTTTTATCTACTTGTCAGATTAAGAATGTCTATCTCCTATTTTTGCAGCAGAGAAATCATCCAAGTGGTATTAGCACTGGATGGTATTAGCCAAGTGGTATTAGCACCATCTGAATCTAGCACTGCTTCTTACAAAGTTATTTAACCATCAATTTTATGGTTCTTAGTATATGGCAGGTACTACTCTAAAATTTTTCTGAATATTGACTTACTTAATTTAATCCTCAAATAGTGATGCGAGCTAGGTTCTATTCTCATCATCCTCATTGAGTACACAAGGACATAAAAACCCAAAGAGGTGAAGTAGCTTTCTTTATTTTATTTTATTTTTTAATTGCATTTTAGGTTTTGGGGTACATGTGAAGAACATGCAAGATTGTTGCATAGGTACACACATTGGGAGTGTGATTTGCTGCCTTCCTCCCCTTTACCTGTATCTGGCATTTCTCCTCATGCTCTCTCTCCCCGACTCCCCATCCCCCACTGTCCCTTCCCTATTTCCCCCCAACAGACCCCAGTGTGTAGTGCTCCCCTCCCTGCATCCATGTGTTCTCTTTGTTCAACACCCACCTATGAGTGAGAACATGCGGTGTTTGATTTTCTGCTCTTGTGTCAGTTTGCTGAGAATGATGGTTTCCAGGTTCATCCATGTCCCTACAAAGGACACGAACTCATCGTGTTGATGGCTGCATAATATTCCATGGTGTATATGTACCACATTTTCCCTGTCCAGTCTATCATCAATGGGCATTTGGGTTGGTTCCAGGTCTTTGCTATTGTAAACAGTGCTGCAATGAACACTCCAGATGGATTAAAGACTCCAGATGAAGTAGCTTTCTCTACTCTACACAGACAATAGGAGGCAGAGCTACCATCAGAATCCAGGTTCTTTGGGCTTCAGTGTCTGTGTTCTTAGCCACTACAGTATGCCACCTCCTTTATGGGGGACTTATTGCATGACCACAAGCACGTTATTTTTTTTTTTTTTTTTGAGAGGGAGTCTCACTTTGTCTACAGGCTGGAGTAGTTCAGTGGTGTGATCTCGGCTCACTGCAACCTTCTCTTCCCGGGTTAAAGCAATTCTCCTGCCTCAGCCTCCTGAGTAGCTAGGACTACAGGGGCATACCACCATGCCCAGACAATTTTTTTATTTTTACTAGAGACAGGGTTTCACCAGATTAGCCAGGATGGTCTCCATCTTCTGACCTTGTGATCCATCCGCCTTGGCCTCCCAAAGTACTGGGAGTACAGGCGTGAACCACCTTGCTTGGCAAGCACACATAAATTTTAACCTGTCACGGTGTCAGCAGATCAAAGAGAAGGCTTTTTTCTTAGATGAATGTTTACAACCCTCTTAACTGTGTTCATTTACTTGAAAGACCTTTAAAGAAGAGATGGATTTTCTACTCAAAATCCAACTAACTACAAAAAATATTCAGGATAATTTTGGTGTAAGTACACATAAGTTGGGGTGCTATTTGTCAGAGTTAGTAATTTATAGGTACACTAGAGGATTAAGTGTGATTAGAGGCAGAATTATGGCAGCTATTTATATGAGCGAATCCAGCATTTACACTGTCAATCCCAAAGACTCAGAACATGTTTTCACTGTGGAAACACTATTTTAAATTGATAATTTATTTTATTTCACAAGAAAGAAAATGTGAACTTTGTCAGATGACAATTCTTTGATAAACATAATTTTTAAAGATTGCAATGACATTTTATAGAAATACCCTTTTAGCATAAATTAGTTCTATTTTCAGACTATATTCTTTTTTCTACATGCTTTTGTCTGATAAAATAATTTCCTTTTCAATTTTAACTAAAATAATGTAAATATTAAAGTGAAGATTAACTTTGTAATACAAAGATGTGTGTCTCTGAAAATTTTCCAGGTAAGAATTGTGAAATAATGAATTTTTAAAACCTATAGCGTAATGAATTTTCACAATGTCAGTACTGTTGAATATTTGGCAATGTGGACAATCAGCCATTTGAATGACCTGACTATGATTAATGTGCTACTCTCATTTTTTAAATGTGTAGTACATTTGATTTTTAGAAAGCTTAGGTTTCTGATAAATATCTAAATATTTTACACAAACAGGTTTTTGCAGGCTATTTGACAACTGAATTTGGCCACATTACACTATTATCCAAAACAAACAGAAATGATTTAATATCATATTAATAAAACTTAAAACCTCCCTAGTTATGCATGTTATGTGGAATTTTCAAAGTATCTTATTTTCTGGGGAATTTGAAAGTGGAAATTCTAAAATGTGTGTTTTGTCAGTGCTCCAATTTTAGTATAAAGTAGAATCCTGCATTTTCAGTAGATGTTGATATCTTAGTCCGTTCTCATACTGCTAAAAAGAACTACCTGAGATCAGGTAGATTAGGAAGAAAAGAGGTTTAACTGATTCACAATTCCACAGGCTTAACAGTAGGCATGGCTGGGAGGCCCCAGGAAACTTATAATCATGGCAGGAGGCTAAGGGGAAGCAAGCACATCTTCATATGGCAGCAGAAGAGAGAGAACATGAAGTGGAAATGCCACATTCTTTCACACAACCAGATTTTGTGAGAACTCTGTCACCATACAGCACTAAGGCCACGGTTTGAAACCATTGGAAAATACCTTCATGGTCCAATCACCTTCCACCAGGCCATCCAACACTCAGGATCACAATTCGACCTGAGATTTGATTGCGGACATAGAGCCAAACCCCTCCAACCCCCATATCAGTTGACTAGACAACATGAATAAAAATGGCACCATAGCTTTACCAGATTCAGGGCTTTGTTTATTATAAACACAATTGCTTGGTGCTCTTAAAGTACACTTTGAACTTTTAAAGTCATGCTTATCTTGTATTATTAAGATTTTAAAAATTAGGGGAAAACTATGAAGATAAAAGTATTTTCTGGTTTTTTTGTGTGTGTCACACATTAAAAAAGAATTAATAGTTAATATTTCTTCATGATTTAACTTGGATCTTATGTTTCGGAGCATGTTATTTCAGACGGTATTTCTTCATTAAGATACTCATATTACATGTTTTACTCGTCCTTGATTTTTCAGTTTTAATTTTATAATCTCCAAATTTTGAGTAGCCACACATTTTTGAAAACTGTAAATTTGAACAACCTATACTTCCAGTGTAGAGTCACCTTAAATGCACATACTCAGGAGATAAACTGTATAAGGAAGCAACAATTCATCAGTACCTCCCAACATTTGGGAAAAGCAATAGATAATGGAAAACCATTTTGAAGCAATTACCTCACTGATGAGGATAATCATAAAATTAACTGGTTCATTATAATGTGTATTATGTTCTGAGAGAAATATCCCATATCAAGACAATATCCTGGAAGAAATATTCTGTTTCTGAGTTTGTTCACTTGGCATATTGGACTGTTATTTTTAACAATCAGATAAATTTTCCCCAGTCTCTGCAATCTCTTTATTTAAAGAGAGGACTTCTTTGCATAAAAAATGTATAGAGAGTAGCATGATATTCTGCACATGCTTTATCAGAAAATATGTTTAATTTTAGCTTAATATCAACAATTATATACAACTTTTTTTTTAGTTGGAGTCTTGCTGTGTCACCCAGGCTGGAGTGCAGTGGCTCCATCTTGACTCACTGCAACCTCTGCCTCTCGAGTTCAAGCGATTCTCCTGCCTCAGCCTCCTGAGTAGCTGGGCTACAGGCACGAGCCACCACTTCCACCTAATTTTTTTTTATTTTTAGTAGAGACGGGGTTTCACCACATTGGTCAGGCACATCTGGAACTCCTGACCTTGTGATCTGCCCACCTCGGCCTCTCAAAGTGCTGGGATTATATACAACTTTCTGTAAGTTTCCAATATAAATTTTTCCTTACTGATGATCTGGGGAAAACCTTTAGTGAGAACTAAGAGATGCCAGCAATGTGGCATAAATGTCTCCCCAGTCCTCTCTCATTGGCTGTGGCAGAAAATTAAAGCATTCTCCTGGCCCCTTTGCTACTGAGTCTAGCCAGAGACATAGAATTTACTTTAACTCAGTAAAACCCAGCAACCAACAGCTATCAGTTAGAATGACCACATCATGCATCATTGCATATACATGTTAACCTAGGCATTGTGCCAGACATTGGAGTTTAATAGTAGAATAACAAACACCCACATAGGAATGGTTGCCTGTCCTTATGGAGAGGACCAGTGGAATACAGAGTTACAAAAACAGCTAATTAAAATAGACTGTTTCAAGCATTGTAATAGAAATAATATGAGCTATCATGGGGACGGAGAAAACAGACACTGATCTCTTCTGAGGGGATGTGAGAGAGTATTTAGTTGAGGTTTTAGCCCATGTCACAGCTTAGAGAGAGAGAGTGAAGATAGAGTCTGAGAAGGAGAGAGCTTGTTTGTAAGATTTCATTGCTGACCTAGTGCACTCAGATAACTGAGCAGAAAAGCATAGAGTATGGAGTAGAAGCAGGCTTGCTGGAGAGTTAATCTAGGGCCGCAGAAACAAATAAGAAAAAATCTAGGGTGTTTTGACAAGTTAGACTCTATCCTAAGAATCATGAAAAACCATGAGAAGATTTTTAAGTATGCTAGAAGGAGACCTGAGTTTTGTGGAGAATTAGTGAGAGGAATAGAAAACATGAAGGGAAAACACATTCGAAAATTGAAGCACAGATCAAGATGATAGAAAATAGTGATCTAATACAAGGCCCGAGGTAATGGGGTTGAGGAAAAGTCAAGAGATTCGTGAAATATTTGGAGAATAAAGTTGACAGGACTCAGTGATTAACTCAATGGTATAGAAAAAAGGGACAGAGGGTTCATGGATAATGCCTAGCTTCCTGGCTTGGGAAACTGGGTAAATGTTGACATCATTCGCTGAGATAGACTATAATAGGATGAAGAACATATTTGGGAAAAGAAGATGAACTTAGTTTTGGATAGACTGATTTGGAGGTACCTACAGGTTAGCCTAAAAAAGATAACTAATTGGCAATGGGCAATACAGGTCTAAAGTTTATCAGAAATGGTTGGTTTGGAACCATACACCTGGCATTTATCCCTAGAGATGGCTATGGATATCACTGAAATGAATCAGGTAGCTTTAGTTCTGAGAGTATTTTTAAAAAGGAGAAAATGAAAGAATCTCAGATAAAAACATTCAAGGGAGTTTATGAAAATCCTTTAGAAAATTTTACACAATGGGTCAACTATGTCTTCTGACTACATAAATGAAGACATTCTTATCTGGAGCATGCATACTAGTAGGTTCAAGCCTTAGACTACATCAGACACCTATAAAATCTGTACTATGTTGAATTGAATTCTTACTCTAACAGAAATCCCAATCATTGGTCCCTAAGAGAATAAAAAACCTTAGTAACGTGACACCCACTAATAATGGAAGCAGTCCAAAGAACATCTAAAACCTAGCTAAAATAAGCTTCTAAGGCTTATAAGTGGAAAAAAATCTTTATTGCAGCAGTAAAATGAGTCTCAACACTCATCACTCTAGCAAACTGCAGATGCATAGTGGGAACATAGTCAAGGAAAGACAGAGCTTGCCAAAGAAACTTTTACCTTCAATTCAGACAGTTGATCTCAGAAGTGTCATCTTACCCTTTATATGCTCTCAGCATTTTAGGTCATTGATACCTGTGCATTAGCATTAAAATGTTTCCAGATAGATCCACCTGAGTCCTCACTCATATCCTGTGTCCTTTAATGACACAATACAATTACACAAGTTCTACAGAGTACATTAAAGCCATCCTAAATTTTAGGAAATATAAAAATCATCCTGAGAGGTTATTAAAATGCAACATTTAAAACCCTAATCTACACTTTCTGATTTAAGATATCTTGCCAGTAGGGGCCAGGTTTTTATATCGTTTAAATAGAACCCCAGTAGATTCTAACAGAGGTGATGCAATTTGAAAACATCTGAAATAAGAGAAAATTGAAAGTCAAGTATTTAGGTGACTGAGGGGTGTATTTGTTTAATTGATGAGGAAACATAGATTAATAATGCTTTATCTTTTGAAACCAAGGGAAAAATTAATAGACAAACAGGTTTAAATCCTGACTCAGGCAGCTTACACAGTCCTTCGATATAGGTTTCCCAATTCTGAGTGAAATTCTCCTCACACAGTCTGTAGGAATCTAGTCAGCACCATTAGAGTAGACGTTAGAAACTCAGAAGGAAGGGGTGCCACACATATATGACTATCCAGGTAGCACATTCAATTGTCTGTTGCTTACTGCCATTCAGTTTATCTCTAAAATAACCTGTTATTAAAAACCACAGACCTAATAGTTTGACTAAATGTGTTCCACATGCACAGAAAAGACCGAAGAGATATGCCAGCAAATGAGATCCCTTCTGCATAAGTGGATTATGTAAGTCTGTAGTCTGCAAATTTCCATTAAACAGGAATACAAATGTGACTTCCAGAAAGCACCTATGAGCAAAAATGTTTTTGACAGGAAGTACGGATAGATTTGACCTCCTAATTAGTTTATCTTTCATCAATTTTAAAGTGACTTTCTAGAAGTAAATTCTAAGATCTGAATTTGTTAATCTGACTAACTGCTTAAAATAGCCAAAACATAATTCCATTCTGTAACCTCAGGCCCTGTCAGCCCATCTTTTCTTGAATATTCTTCATTTCTGTATAGTATCTCCATTCATCCATTGGTCAAGCTTAAAATCTTATGTTTTATCCTATGTTTCCCCACTTTCTCACCTCCCATATCAAATCCATCAGGAAGTGATTTTGGTTAAACTTAAAAAACATATCCTGAACATCCCCATCCATGGTGTGGTCTGATCTGAGCCATCATCATCCCTCCGTTAGAATCCCATGGATGTCTTCTAAAGGCTTTCAGTCTTAACATCCTTCCAGATTATAAATCAGATATCACTCAAGTGCCAATGGATCTTCAATATCATCCCATGGTAATTTGAAAAAGTTAATCGCACCCAACCAAGGGCACTGGCTACCATCTCCATTAACTTTGTGGCTCAGACAAGTGGCTGTGTGTGTATTGAGAGCCAGTTTCTCGAAACCGATTGCTCAAGCTAGCATCTTGGCTTTACCACTATCTAGCTTGCACGAGTTAATGCGCCTCCCTGTGCCTCACCTGAAAATAAAGGATAAAATTCTATGAATTTCAGAGGGTGTTTGATAGTGCTTTTTATTTTTGAGAACTTCATATTTGATTGTAACTCAGGACTTTGGCACCTGCTAGTTCCTTTAATCAGACTGCTTGTTCCCAGCTATTGGCTTGGCCATTTTATTATCATCAGTTGGTTTCAGTTGGAAGTCAGCTGTTCGGACCTACCTTCCCTCATCTGACTGCCTATTTCTTACAAATCTCTTAACATCATCAATTATCATGTTCATTTGTTTATTTTCCTGTATGTCTTCACCTAAGTGTTAGGAAATGGAAACTTTGCTTTCTCTAATACTGAAAACGACATTTCTAAACATGAATCAAATTTAATGTAAGGCCCTATTTGGGAAGAACGAGATGCTTTGTGGACCTCATTTAATCTCAGAACAGTGCCCTCAGTTACTAATCAATAAAACAACAAAATGTCAAAAACACAGTGTTGATATTGTTTATAGATATATCTTTATACAGTATTAAAATTAGAGAAGATATGTATCATCTTGAGAATTATGTATGCCTCAGGAAAAAGAAAGAGAGGAAGAAAGTCACAGTAGAGACAATGTGAACTCCAGTATTTTGCATTATTTCCTTAGGTTATATTATATTTGACAATTTTTGAAGAAAGAAAGAAAGATTAAAATGTTTTCATTCAAATTATCAATTAACACTGGGTGGAAAAATTCTTCCCTGAATCCCTTATTCTCTTAAGCCTTCATTTGGCCTTATTTGAATATTCATTTCCCCAAGATCATTTGTATGAATGAAATCATTTTATATTTCACACATTAAATACCTCCTGCCTTTCAGAAGGGCTAGAGATTTCTCAATGGTTAAAATACATTATGATATTATAATTAAAATAAGCATCTTTAGAAAAAAAAGATATTGGAAAAAATTAAGAGCAAAGAGAGAAATTAGAGGAATTAGCTAATTCAGTTATGCACCAAACTTACTACTGAGGATGTTACAGGTTTTCCCAAACCTTTTGGGCTTCAGAAAAGCAATTCCTCGTAACATACATTAGAAGGTATATTTTCTTTGACCTAATAATCTTAAGGACATTATTCTGAGGGAAAACAATCACTCAAAGTAACAATGAAAAACATTGTTAGGGGGAGATTAGACTGATAGTATAAAATTTTATGCTTATTTGATTCACTTTGGAGATCTGGAAATCCAGTTTTAATATCCTTCAGGACTTAGCAGATTCTAGAAAAATGGCTTACAGTTATCAAACCTTCAGGAAATGGATGAGTGCAGTAAAATATTCATTTCACAATTAACAAAAAAAGACACATATTTTCAATGACCTTTTTGTCATTGCCATTGTCCAGTGTCAAAAATGTGTGGTGAGCATGG
Organism: Sapajus apella; assembly: GCF_009761245.1. Taxonomy (NCBI): domain Eukaryota; kingdom Metazoa; phylum Chordata; class Mammalia; order Primates; family Cebidae; genus Sapajus; species Sapajus apella. The sequence continues at coordinate 16,145,763 of NW_022436981.1, read as the reverse complement.
AACAACAACATGATCTTGAAATGCGTTTCTTCTAGATCCTGGTAAAACCGTATGAATTCACTCTAGCCGAAACCCAATATGCAGAAACCAGGATTCTTCACTCCCTGGATGCTACTTTGTTAAGTCTCTCAGAGATAGTGCAGAATTAACACTCCCAATTTTTTAATGTTGGAGCTTCCACTTCTCTTTTTAATCATTATTTCTTCATCTTAGTATACTATGCCAAATTTCAATAACTTCTTAAGACTCCCCAATATCTTTTTTCCATCATTTTCTCTTCCCTCATCCCCATATTGCCTGCTCTCCCATTCTTTTACTTAGAGATTTTTTTCTCTGCCTAATATTCTGATTTTAACAATTGAAAGGCCTTTTTAAAAATGCAAGGCAGCAAAATGTCCTTTCTGAATGGAACTGATGTGAAGAACAGTAGAGTTGCATCTTATCATAGAGATATTATCTTGGCAAGTTGAATATGAAATAGTAAGTGAAATTCCCCTGTAAATTGTGTTACACTTTTAGGAATGTTTCCCTGTAATTCAAGCCTCTAAGTTTTAAGATGGGAGATGTGGACAATGTGCTAAAAAAAAATTTAATGACTTTAATCTATGGGAGTCGTCAATCAAAATACAGAACTCCAGATAGGCAGCCTTAGGCATATCAGCACCCTAATTACAGAAAGTCGGGCCCGTCACCGATGTTTTAAAACTTGATTTATTTCCTGTTCAATTTGTTCAATAGAGCCAGAGTTAATTGGTTTTCTGAATGAGTGTTAAAAATATAAAGATCTAGCTTCATTAAGTGGAAGCTATACTTATTATGCACCAGTGACTTGTAAGTCTATGTAAAGGTTAGTAGGGTGAAATTTCAGGTCATTGTATATAAAACAACAACTTTGAGTTGTCACTAATATGGCTAATAACTAATACATAGAGAAATAGAGGATAAATAAAAATAGAGAAAGATTTGTGAACTAAAAATTCCTCCCAAAACCAAAGGTATGTAAACAGACTGTGTTAAAACATAGCACTTTATTTTTCAAATCTAATGAATTTTATTTTCTTTAGAAAGAGTTGTTTAGGTTTTTCTGATAGCAAAGGAACAAAAAAGTCTAATGTACCAATGGATATATAGCACACTGAGTATTTTTATATTGTGCTTAGTATTTCTATAATTGCCATTCTTCTATGGTATAGCAGTGCATGTAATGTGCTATTTTGACACCACAGGTGGCAAATGGGGAACTAAATAAAGAAAGCTAATGTTTATTGGGATAGTTTGGAGCTCCTACAAGGACACAAAAAAATCATAAGGTGGTGATTTTCATCTTACCATTTTCCACAATTAGTGCTTTTTTAAAAAACTTGAACACCGGGCCGGGCACGGTGGCTCACGCCTGTAATCCCAGCACTTTGGGAGGCCGAGGCGGGTGGATCACGAGGTCAAGATATCGAGACCGTCCTGGTCAACATGGTGAAACCCCGTCTCTACTAAAAATACAAAAAATTAGCTGGGCATGGTGGCGCGTGCCTGTAATCCCAGCTACTCAGC
>NW_022436981.1:15972188-16144115 GCF_009761245.1 Sapajus apella | reverse complement strand
AAAAAAAAAAAAAAAAAAAAAAAAACTTGAACACCATCATCAGTAATGTACTGTCAAATGTAATTCTCAAGAAATACAGTCATCACCTTGCCTTTGAGTCATTATTCAGGGGACAGCATTTATATTCTTTGTAGAAAAACTAGAGAAATCTGATTGCTTTGGGGGAAGTTTTTAGAGAACCTGAATATTATCCGCAAGTATAAAACTCATTCCTCCGAACCTCTCTTTAATGTTTCAACCATCATTACCACTTTCCTTGTTTTTTGATTTGGTGAAAAATATCACCAGGTAAGTTGTCTCAGGTAGAAATGCTAAAAATCAGAATTGACTAACTTCTAGCTACTGCATAAATGCAAAAGTGCATGCTTTAAATTAGGACAACACTCACAGATTTAAGAGGAACATTTTGCACAAAAAATATTAATTTCAAATGTATGCGGGAGAGTTATAAATGTCACCTTGAATGAATGTGGTGAGTTAATTTTGTTTCATTACATAACATGGCATTCTACATTTTAGTAGGTTTATTCTTTAAGAATAAACTAGTTTGTATTTGCAAAACTGGATTTTCAAAACAGAGAACACTTGTATTTGTTTCTTAAGGTTGTGATAACTAAGTATCATGAACTGGGTGAGTTAAAACCAAAGACATGTTTTTCTCATAGTTCTGGAGGCTAGAAATCAGAAATTAAGATGTCAGCAGGGTCATGCTTCTCTTAAGACTCAGGGTAGAATCTCTCCTTGCCTCTCCCTGGCTTCTGCTTTTGGCCATCAGTTCTTGGCATTCCTTGGCTTACAGCTGCATCACTCCAGTATCTTCCTCGGTCTACACGTGTGTTCTCCCTGTATGTCTCCCTCTTCATACTGGCATCTTCCTTCTTCATATTAGGACACCAGCCACATAGGATTAGGATCTACCCTAATGACTACCTCCAAATTGGGTTATATCTACAAAGACCCTATTTTCAAATAAGGTCACATTCACAGTTTTCAAGGGTTAGTATTTAAAACGTATCTTTTTGGGGACACAGTTTAACCAGTAACACCTGTTTTGTGGAAGTGTTCTATATGTCGTAATCACTATGTGTTATTTAATTCAAATTTAGTTATTGTTTTAACGGATAATTAGAAGTCTAAGAGATATATTATTGCATCTCAAAACAGTGTGCTTTTAGATTTGGTAGAGAGTTTTGGCTCACCATGGAAGTGCTGATATTTATGAGTGCTCTGTTATCTAAGCAGCATGGTTGAAAGTCCTTCCTATAATAAAATACTGTGTTTTGTGTATTGATTCAGCTTTAATATAAATATACATTATAGCAGTGCATATTTTAAAAATGCATTTGCCAGGGCTTTTCAATGCAAATGTTATTGTCAACAGATGGTATTATATAAGTACTAGAGACAAGTTATATGAAGCCTGGTCAAGGATAAACAAGCCACTCAAAGTGAAAGCAGTGTCCAGGACTCATTTACTTGGTTAAGTACATTAATTTCACATACTTCGTTAAAAGCAAGAACAAAAATATTTCCTTCCTTAATAATTACTTCAGGGATAGAAGTGTTCACAGAGGCCATATATTCAAGGTCATGGAATTATACACTCTGTGGACCATTCTTTCCCTCTTGTTCATTGCCATTGATCCTAGAGATAATCCCAACTTCTTGTAAATGCAAAGTCACCAGATCGTTTTAAATACATGAATAGATCGGCAAGAACTCATTACTTTTGTTAAAACCATAAAATATATACCTAGTACTTATGGGCAAAAACAATGGCATTTGGAAAGATAAAATATTACAGTAGTTCTTCCTTATTTGTGGATTTGCTTACTGCAGTTTCAGTTACCTGCTGTCAACTATGGTCTGAGAATATTAAATGGAAAATTACAGAAATAAAAGATTCATAAGTTTTAAATGACATGCCATTCTGAGTAGTGTGATGCCTTAGCACTCTGTTCCTCCTGGGACATGAATCATCCCTACGTCTAGGATATGCATGCTGTATATGCCACCTGCTTGCTACTGTAAAAGAGAAAACATAGTACACTTGGCCCTCCGTATCCATAGGTTCTGCATTCATGGATTCAACCAAGTGGGTGGAAAATATTTGAAAAAAAAATAGATGATTGCGTCTGTATTAAACATGCGCAGACTATTTTCTTGCCATTATTTCCTAAACAGTTCAGTACAACAACTATTTACATAGCCTTTACATTGTATCAGGTATTATAAGTAATCCAGAGATGTTTTAAAGTATACAGGAGGATTGTGTAGGTACTATACCATTTTATATAAGGAACTTGAGCTTCTTCTGTGCTCAAGTTTAGTTATCTATAGAGTCCTTAAACCAATCCCTGACAGATGCTGAGGAACAACTGTATAAGTAGGGTTCAGTACTATCTACAGGTTTAGATATCTGCTGGGAATCTTGCATCAATCCCCAGAAGATAAGGGGAGACTACTGTATTTTCATTGTGTTATGTATGCCCACTCCTTACCACACTGACTTGAACCCAAACAAACTCATACAATTCTAATCTTTAGTAAAGTGAAACCATATTAACCTCACATATATTTTTTAATGTGACTGTTATCTCTTAGATTGGGGTATATTCATTTATTTTAATTTCAGTCATAATTAATTATAACATTAAAGTAGAAGACAGCAGCAGCTCAAAGTCTGATGCTTACTGAAGAAGTAAACACCGTTTCACCCTGAAGAATTCACTTGATGTATCTTTGCTACAGAATTCAAAGCAGCATAGAATCACTCATTTGAGTGGATTTAAAAGTCAGCTAGTATAAATTTTGAGCCACAGCTTCATAAATAAATGAATAAATTTGTTGCTTGATTTCATTCGTCTTGTTGGAGTTCATCCAGACTAAACCCAGGACAAAATCCTTTAGTACAGGCTTGGGGGTGGGAGTTGTTCATCAGGATTCTGATCAATAATGAGAAGTAAGTAAAAGCAGTAATGGAGGCAAAGTGCCTAGTGTGTGCCATACTACTACTTCTATGCACTGGAAGGTCACCAAGGAGGAAAAAATAATCTTTCTTTGTTATAATTAACTACTATTTAGTTCATTCCAGACAATGAGTTAATGTCATTTAACTCTTATGAGATTTCACTATGTTAATATTGATAAAGTAAAAGCAGTTGTGCTGGTAGCTAGCAACTGAGCAAAGAGCTGAGAATTCAAATGGAAACCAGACCCTGAAAGACTGTACTATAGTATATAAAACAGATGAACTGTACCAAGTAACGACATGTGTGACTATCTTGCCAATGACATGCAAAAACTGTCTAAACGCAAACTGTTCTAATATTAGATTACTTAGATCTATATACACCATCACAAAACCACAAACAATACTAACTCCTCATAGACTAATACAGTTCCAGCAGTTCCTAGGTTTGCAAATCCTGTCTGATCCTTGCCAATTCAACGGCCTCCCTGGTGTTGTGGTCTTCTTGCAGCAGGATGCTATTAAACCTAGTTTAACCAATTGCATAGTTGAGTTCCAATGGCCAGTGAGCTTTAGTAGTATCATATCAAGAATAATTCAAAACACAGTATTGTCACATTACAGCAAAAAAGATGGTCTTCCATCTGAGTAGTCAATGCCTCATTATCTGAACCAACCCTAACTTTCTCATCTTGGATCATCTGACTTTTCCTCCTGTATGTCCTTTTCATAATACCAGAATATTTTTCCATTCTAATTCCTGTGTATATTCTTAGATTTGATTTTCTTAAAAGTATTACTTTGATTTTCTTCTCCACTAAATTTTCATAATACATATAATTTACACATACACATTATCTTGTGTACATTATATATAATGGTAGGAGCAAAATCTTTTATTTGTTGCAAACTGTGTTAGAGTTTGATAGGCTTCCAAAATAAAATAATAAGTGTCTCCAAGTAACTTAAATTCTCATGATCTTAATCTACACGTGAAAAGACATAACTATATACATATAAATGTGAAAATATGGTGAAGCCAAGGTGCAAATGAGAAAATGCACTTAGGCCAAGGGTATTAGAAAAATATATAAATGATTATATCTCAACTCTCAAACTATGGTTTATTACCAATATTTTTTTATTCTTGTTTCCTTGTAAAGAATTTTAGCACATCAAATATGCATTCATTCTGTTTTACAGAGTAGTGGTTTGTTTTATATTTTATCTTTTTAATGGCAAAGTTGACTGTGAAATGTATTATGGGTCTTTCTGATGTTACAATTTCCTTAATATGAAATTCTAAGTTATTAGCCATTAAAAGTTATAAACTAGCTGATTAATGTGCATTATTTTTATATATTATAATTATATATAAATATATATATAGCTATTTGGTTCACTTTGGTTCACTTATTTAATATTTATAAGCTTTAGTTTCCTCCTGGGTTGTTGGAAGGATTAAATCAGATCATTCATGTAAAGCTCTTCATGAGAGGTCTGGCATTTAGTAAGCATTGCTTTTGGAGTTATTATTTATCATGCATTTATTGAGCACCTACCATGTGTCAAGCACTCTTCATAGTACTAGGAAGTACAGATGTGTAGTACACTCTTTATTAATGAACTGTTCAAGGTTTAATTATCTGGAGAATGCAAAATCATATGGGTTATTTTAAAGAGTGCTGAAAGGCTGTCTTGATGGTTGGAAGGAGATAAAAGAAGGATGTAAAAGTAAGTGAAACTAGTCACTGTGGTTTTAAAGGAAGGTAAATTCTAAAATTATTATGACACCCGGTAGTATCAATGTAGAATAAAAAGACAATGTATACAGAATCCTAAAAAATACAAAGATTTTTCCATATGCTGTAAGATAAAGATATAAACTTTATTGACTTTTTAGAATAATAATTAAAGAAGATAATTTTAATGGAAAATATATAAAGGGTGTGCTATAGTCATTTTCATCTAAAAGTTAGAAGACTTTTGATTAAATCACACTGGAACTGGAATAAGAAGTGTAAACGGAATTGCACATGAAGAAACCTCAGGTTTTATTGTGGGTTGACTGTAAGTCTCAAAGGAATAAAAGAATGAATTTTGTGACATTTAGGTTTCTGATTTGATAATATATAAAATCTAACGAGAAAAATGTTAAATGTGTTTAAGCTTGGGAATAAAAATATCCAAGAAGAGAGGAACTAGATTGAGCACATGATATTGAAGCTGAGATATCATAGAAACATGTTGGTTCACTCACACAGTCAGAATGGCTATTAGAAAGTCAAAAAATAACAGATGTTGGCAAGACTGTAAAGCAAAAGAAATACATACTGTTGGTGAGAATGAAAATTAGTTCAGTCACTGTAGAAAGCAGTTTGGGGGCCGGGCGCGGTGGCTCAAGCCTGTAATCCCAGCACTTTGGGAGGCCGAGGCGGGTGGATCACGAAATCAAGAGATCGAGACCGTCCTGGTCACCATGGTGAAACCCCGTCTCTACTAAAAATACAAAAAATTAGCTGGGCATGGTGGTGCGTGCCTGTAATCCCAGCTACTCAGGAGGCTGAGGCAGGAGAATTGCCTGAACCCAGGAGGCAGAGGTTGCCGTGAGCCGAGATTGCGCCATTGCACTCCAGCCTGGGTAACATGAGTGAAACTCCGTCTCAAAAAAAAAAAGAAAGCAGTTTGGAATTTTCTCAAAGAACTAAAAATAGAATTACCATTGGACTCAAAAATTCTATTGCTGTATCTATACCCAAAGGAAAATTAATCATTCTACCTGAAAGACGCATGAACTTGAATGTTCATTGCAGCACTATGCACAATAGAAAAGACATGGAATCAACCTAGGTGCCCATCGGTAGTGGACTGGATAAAGTAAATGTGGTACCTATACATCATGGAATACTATGCAGTCATAAAAAAAGGAATAACCATGTTTTCTGCAGCAACATAGATGCATCTGGAGGCCAATATTCTAAGCAAATTAATGCAAAAACAGAAAACCAAATATCACATGTTCTCACTTATAAATGAAAGGTAAATCTTGAGTACACAAGGACATAAAGAGGGAAACAATAGACAGCAGAGACTACAAAAGAAGGGAGGGAGGGGGAAAGGGCTGAAACACTAATTATTGGGTACTATATTTACTATCTGAATGATAGGATAAATAGAAGCCCAAGTCTCAGCATGACACAATATGCCCCCATAACAAACCTGCATATGTACCTCCTGAAATCTGAAATAAAAATGGAAATTCAAACTTAAAAAATCATAAAATGGTTTTCCATGGGGAGGGACAGGAGAAGGGAATAAGAACCAAAATGCATTTAAAAAACATATTAGTCCTAAATCTCGCTTTCCTTTATATGCCCCAAAAAACCCGCTCATTCATTGAACTACAGATCACAATGCATTATTTTACTCTATTCTTATTTATTAAGGATGTAGTTTATTTTATTCAATTCTCAGACTCTCTAAATGTTCTAGGAGATTTCTGTACCTGAAGTTCATATTTTTGCTATGTTTTTATTTTCTTTTTAAATATGTAATAGGCAGTATATATTTAATAATCTATCCAAAGTCTCTTATGTATGGTAGTATTCTTTTTTCATTCTAATATATATTTTCATTAAATTTTTACATTATTTACAAATTTGTGTGCTTCATTATAATAACAAAGCATGTATTACTGATTAGAATATACAAGTATGCTGTGACCTGATGGCTGGAAAATGCTGCTCTGGAGAAATTAACACTGGTTAGGCAGGTGAGAAGAGGCGTAGGAAGCCCAAGGCTTATATACATATGCCGAGGCCCTTTAAATATGACTGCTCTGCCACTCTCTTCTGGCCTGTTACTGAATTGGTCACCTCTCAACACCACACATCAACCTTGGGCCTGACCTCAGCCATGTCACTTTGATCATCTTCCTTCAGGGCATAGTCTAAAGGCCACTGGGCCAGTTAGTCACCTGACCCTGCCCTCAGTACTCCATAGTCATCAATATTATCACACAGAGGCCATTGCAGGACACTCGCTGGTGACCCACTGGCTTCGATTCCAGTCACATTAAGAAACAGAGGTGTGGATGGAGAATGCTTTACCTCAAAGCCATCTGCCTCCTACGAGTATCCAATCTAGTGATTCTGGATCTAGTGGGATAGTTAGAATCACCAGTAGCTTTTTTTTATTAAGTTGCTGATAAGAATCTCTCAGTATAGAGTTCAGAGATAATATGCTTTCATATCTCCCCACATTGATGGTAACAGTCAGCTAGGTTTGAGAACCACAGTTCCCAGCCCAACTGTCTTATCTATCGTAGTCTACCTTATTTGAGACCCTGTGGGACCTCCAGTTTCTCAATCCTTACTTATATAGTATTCTTTTTAACATTCATTTTCTTGAGATACTGCCACAAGCTATAGATTATTTTCTTATACTTTACAAAAATTTTCTTTACATTATGAATCTTCACAATGATAAAAATATTCCGTGACTGGTGCTCCAGGATCTCCCCCATGATTTATACAGCTAACTCCTTGTTACAGTATAAAAACTGCAATTTTTTTTTTTTTTTTTTTTTGAGACGGAGTTTCACTCTTGTTACCCAGGCTGGAGTGCAATGGCGCGATCTCGGCTCACCGCAACCTCCGCCTCCTGGGTTCAGGCAATTCTCCTGCCTCAGCCTCCTGAGTAGCTGGGATTACAGGCACACGCCACCATGCCCAGCTAATTTTTTGTATTTTTAGTAGAGACGGGGTTTCACCATGTTGACCAAGATGGTCTTGAAAAAACTGCAATATTTATTCATAGCCTTGAAGTGATTGAAAAGAAGGGGTTGTCTGGTAGGGTCTTGATCAGAATGTGTCTAAGAAGCTCCATCATATTTGTCAGATAAGTTTTTGAGGCTGACATTTTCTAGGCACAGCAGTTTAACCTGCCATTGGTTTGCAAAGCTTAATAAAAAGACTTTGCAAACCACATTAGTTCAAGCATCAGTAAAACATTGGCTTTAGGGTTTTTTTTATTGATTTGACATCAGCTCAGAAGAAAGCAATAGTATGGAGGTCAATTTTTTCTTAAGGTATTTTGTAGAGACCTGTTGTAATAACAGCTGAGACATTAGAATAGCTAAGCATTTCAGGCTTGTGTGTGGTAATATCCTTTTGCCTGAAAAGTTGCCCAAGTTTCTAGCTAACCAAATGTCAAAGCATGTACTCCGGCTGTAAACTAATTGGTGGCAAAACTCATTAAGAATTCTGGTTGCAGTAATAGCTTTTCTTCTATTGCCATTGCCTTTAATGAGAAGCAGAACAGAAGCCACATTACTGGTCTGACAATTTGTTCTATTGATTTATTATGCCTGCTCTGCTGCCATCTACATGAAGGGACTACAAAACATTAGTCTGGTATTAGTACATTTGACTTCTACAAATATTGTAAAGAGAGGCTAATGTTAGATGTGATACCATTGCATGACAGTTTACCTTCTTTTTTTCCCCCCTAGTGGAGTTCACTGGCTAAAACATAGATAAGAAATATATATTCAGAGAACCATTATCATAGACAATTTTTATTTCAATCATGGAAATAAAGAAATAGATGCTGCATTTAACAAATTTCCTAAGCACATTTTATGTCAAATTTAATTGAATTTCATTTAATGTTCCAGTTTTTCTTCCCTTTATTCCTTTTCAAGAATTTTTGTATTTTGTTTTAATTCCTATAAAAATAAAGAAAAAAAGAAAATTTGAATTTAATTTAAAAATAACAGGTAAGATATGTGACATATCAATACATATATTTTTTTACATTCCTATAATATCTCATTTCAAATCCTAAAATGTCAGTTTTTCATTTAGTTACAATTGCAGTCATTGAAATACAGAAATTTAGACTGTAATCCAACTCTAAACTAAAGCATGCTTTTCTAATTTATCAATTTTTTTGATGTTTTATTCTTAATGAGCATACAGTCCAAAGATGTGACTCTGGCAATCACCATTTTACAGAGTTATATTTAGGAGAAAATTGATCATCTCACTGAGAAATCACATTTACTCTTTGGTCAATACTTCTTCAGAAATGTAACGCTAAAGCTCAGTTTCATTGTAATTACACTGACTTCTGTAATAAATGTATTTAATGGAACTAGAACTAGAATTCTGGATAGAGTTTCATGTTTATAGCCTAACATATAAAATATAAGTTTTATATTTTGTTTCAGGGTGCATTTGAATTTTCCAACTTCATATTAATGGATTAGTATCAATTTCTACATATCTCCAGTGGACATACATAGGAATTGGGTACTGAATGTGATTGTCCCCTGAAAATGAATTCTACTTTCAAATATTTAAGATCAATCAATTTAATAAATTTAAACTACTAATAATAGTTGAGCTTACACTCTCCCATTTTACTTGACATAATATATTTAAAATCATTTTAGATAAAGCTTAAGTAAGTAAATAAGTTTGCCAGTGGAAACATTACTTCTCAAATAAGATGCCCACTGAGTGATAAGATGTAGCTTACTGGGTAAACATCCAAGCAGTGACTTTATTTTAGTGACTGAAAAAGCATTTAATTTGTTCTTCAGATCTCTCCCTAACATGACAATTGATTTAATATTGTTACCCAGTACAAGTCTTATGGCTAGATTGTTTATACTGCCATATGGTTTATTCTTATTATTTTTACTTTAATTTTTAGGTTCAGGGGGACATGTGCAGCTTTGTTATATAGGGAAACAGTGTGCTATGAGGGTTTAGCCCACAGATAATTTAGTCACCCTTTTAATAACCATAACATCCAATAGGTATTTTTTTCTGACCCTCTCCCTCCACCCACTCTTCAAACTCTTCACCTTCAAGGGGACCCTAGTATCTGTAGTTCCCCTCCTAGTGTTCCTGTGTTTTTGTTGTTTGTCTCCCACTTGTGAGACACATGCAGTATTTGGTTTTCTGTTTCTGAATTAGTTTGCTTAGTATAATGGCCTCCAGCTCCAGCCATGTTGCTGCAAAGGACATGATCTCTTTCTTTTTATGGATGCATAGTATTCCATGATGTAGATGTAATGCATTTTCTTACCCAGTCCACGATTAATGGGCATTTAGGTTGATTCCAGGTCTTTGCTATTGTTGAGTAGTGCTAAAATGAACATATGCATGCATGTGTCTTTATGGTAGAATGATTAGTATTTCTTTGGGTATATACCCAATAATGGGATTGCTAGGCCAAATGGTAATTCTTTTTTAAGTTCTTTGAGGAATTGTCACACTGCCTTCCACAATGATTGAACTAATTTGTACCTCTATGAGCAGTGTATAAGCATCCCCTTTTCTGTACAACATCACCTGCATCTATTATTTTTTGACTTTTTAATAATAGCCATTCTGACTGGTGTGAAATGGCATCTCATTGTGGTTTTGATTTGCGTTTCTCTAGTGATTAGCCGTCTTGAGCATTATTTCCTATGCTTGTTGGCCACCTGTATGTCTTCTTTGCTTTCTTATTCACAAAGTAGAATATGTTGCATCACCCGAAGGTGACATTTTGCAGTAATGTGGACTTTTCATCCTGAAAAGTGATTTGACATAATAATTAACGACAGTGAGTAAAATATATGCTTAATTTAGCTGCTGGACAATGTATACATACATGTATCAAAATTTCATGTTGTACATCATTAATATATACAATTTTTATTTAATTATGAAAATTAAAAACTGAAAAGGTACAAGTTTTAAAATTTAGCCAGTATCTGTAGAAATTAGGCTTTTCTTTGAAATAACAGAAGGCAAAACAAAACTAGTAACTAGATTACATCAACACTTAAAATTCAAATGTGATAATATTATAATAAGAATATTTGTATTTGGGAAATCAGACACATATACCAATTGAATAACATAATTAAAAGACATTTTAAATATAGTAATTATATTGCTTCATTTTAAACTAAGTCCACTTATCTCCTATATAAAGGGTGTTCAAATCATCCATTTGCATTTGGGAATGGGTTAGCAAAGCAATTCTGATTCAAATCTTTCATGTGGTTGAAGTCAAATTGTGACTGGTGCTGAAATGGGATTCTGTAGCAGCTGGTAGCTTCCTGGGCATCTCTCCATTTTTATGTAGTTTCAGGACCTCACCACGTAGGCCTTTCTTATGGGCCAATTTTGGCTTTTTATGCCAGGGTGGTCCAGTTCTCACTTTGGAACTTTCAAGGCTAGATGATAAAAGGAGGTACAGCTTTCACCTGTTTCCCAAGGATGGTGGTCCCAAGGATGTCAGGCAGCTTTTATGGCCGCTCAGTCTGCAAGTATGAGTACCCCAACAGAGGATCAGGTGAAAGCTGTATCTCCTTTTATTATCTAGCCTTGAAAGTTCCAAAGTCATTTCTAGCTTAGTCCCAGACGTTATCAGATTTAAGAAAAGGGAGAATGTAGACCCCATTTTTTGAGGGGAAAATGTGTCACAATCACATTGTAAGAAAAAGAAGTTGGATATGAAATATTGTTGTCGATATCTTTGGAAAATAAGATTTGCCACAGCATAGACTGAGAAGTGAATAGGGCATAGTGAATAGAGCATAGACTCTGAGGCCTGTCTTCCTGGGTTCATATCCCACCTCTACCACTAACTACTAATTAATTGTATGACTATGCACAAATTACTTATCCATACTGCCTCTTTGTTCTTCTCTCTGAAACAGCAGTATAGTGTTCACTAACTGATATGGTATGGCTCTGTGTCCCCACCAAAATCTCATCTCGAATTATAATCTGAATTGTAATCCCCATGTGTTGGGCAGGGGACCTCATGGTAGGTGATTAGATTGTAGAGGCAGTTTTCACATGCTGTTCTCGTGATAGAGTGTGAGTTCTCTTGAGATCTGATGGTTTTATAAGGGGCTTTTGCCCCCTTCAGTCCACACTTCTCTCTCTGCTCCCCCGTGAAAAGGTGCCTTCTGCCTTGATTGTAAATATCCTGAGGCCTCCCCGGCCATGCAGAACTGTGAGTCAATTAAACCTCTTTCTATGTAAATTATCCAGCCTCAGGTATTCCTTCATGTCAGCATGAGAACAGACTAATACAGTAAACTGGTACTGCAGAAAGTGAAGTGCTGCTATAAAGATAACCTGAAAATATGGAAGCAGCTTTGGAACTGAGTAACAGGCAGAGGTTAAAACAGTTAGGAGGTCTCAGAAAAAATCAGGAAGATGTGGGAAAGTTTGGAACTTCCTGGTGGCTTGTTGAATGACTTTAACCAGTTGCTGATATTGATATAAACAAAAAGTTTAGGCTGAGGTGGTCTCAGATGGAGATGAGGAACTTGGGGACTGGAATAAAGGTGATTCTAGCTATGCTTCAGCAAAGTGACTGGTGGCATTTTGCCCCTGCCCTAATGATCTGTGGACCTTTGAATTTGAGAGTGATGATTTAGGGTACCTGGTGGAAGAAATTTGTAAGTAGCAAAGCATTCAAGAGGTAATCCAGATGCTCTTAAAAACATTCAGTTTTATGTATTCACAAAGAGAGGGTTTGGAATTGGAACTCATGTTTAAAAGGGAAGCAAAGCATAAAACTTTGGAAAATTTGCAACCTAATGATGCGGTAGAAAAGGAAAACCAATTTTCTGAGGAGAAATTCAAGGCAGCTTCAGAAATTTGCATACAGAATGAGGAGCCAAATGTCACCAAGACAGTGGGGAAAATGTCTCCAGGGCATGTCAGAGGTCTTCATGGCTATTCTTCCCATCACGGGCCAGAGGCCTAAGAGGAAAAGAAATGGTTTCATGGGTCAGGCCCAGGGCCTTGCTGCTTTGTGAAGTATTGAGACTTGGTATCCTGCATCCCAGCCATAGCTAAAAGGGGCCAACACACAGCACAGGCTGTTGCTTCAGAGGGTGCAAGCCCTACGCCTTGGCAGCTTACACATGTGGGACCTGCAGGGGCACAAAAGTCAGGAATTTTCAATGTTTGGAAACTTCCACCTACATTTCAGAGGATATATGGAACTGCTTGGATATCCAGGCAGAAGTTTGCTGCTGGGGCAGAGCCCTCATGTACAACCTCTGTTAAGGCAGTACAGAAGGAAGATGTGGGGTTGGAGCCCCCAGACAGAGGCCCCACTGGGACACTGCTTAGTTGAGTTGTGAGAAGAGGGCCCCTGTCCTCAAGACCCCAGAATGGTAGATCCATCAATGGCTTGCACTATGCATCTGGAAAAGCCACAGACATTCAATGCCAGCCCATGAACACAGCTGGGAGGGGGGTTGTACCTTGCAAAGCCACATGGGTGGGGCTGTCCAAGGCCATAGGAGCCCACCTCTTGCATCAACCTGACCTGGATGTGAGACATGGAGTCAAAAGATTATTTTGGAGCTTTCAGATTTAATTATTGCCTTGTTGGATGGATTTGCAAGGGGCCTGTAGCCCCTTTGTTTTTGGCCAATTTCTCCCATTTGGAATTGGTGTATTCACCCATTGCCTGTACCTTCATTGTATCTAGAAAGTAACTAACTTGCTTTTGATTTTACAGGCTCTTAGGTGGAAGGGACTTGCCTTGTCTCAGATGAGACTATGGACTTGAACCTTTGGGCTAATCCTGAAATGAGTTATGACTTTGGAGGGCTGTTGAGAAGGCATAACTTTGTTTTGAAATGTGAATAAGATGAGATTTGGGAGGGTCAAGGGGCACAGTGATACGGTCTGGCTCTGTGTATGCACCCAAATCTCATCTTGAATTGTAATCCCAATGTGTTCAAGCTGGGAACTCGTGGAAGGTGATTAGATCATGGAGGTTGTATCCCCATGCTGTTCTTGTGATGGTGAGTGAGTTCTCATGAGAATGGATGGTTTTATAAGGGGTTTTCCCCACTTCACTCTGCACTTCTCTTTCCTGCCACCTTGTGAAGAAGTGCCATTCACCATGATTGTAAGTTTCCTGAGGCCTCCAAAGTCATGCAGAACCTCTCTTCTTCATAAATTACCCAGTCTCGAGTATTTCTTCATGGCGTAAGTAATGAGGAGCCAAATGTTAATCACCAAGATTGTGGGAAAAATGTCTCCAGGGCATGAGAATGGACTAAGACACTACCTAATAGTATTGTTTTGAAGATTACATAAGATGGTTTGTGTAAAAATGCCATGAACCATACCTGACACATAGTATGAATTAGTGCTGGCTATTATTCTTATTATGAGGGTTGAAAGTATACAAATATATAAGAGTCCATGGGCTTCTTAGTAATAGGTAATGTTATCAACACACAGCTGCAGGGTTAGCAGGCTTTTAATATCTTTTCTTTAAAGGATGCCCATAGCCATTCAATCCCCTCTCCGAAAAGTGTGCTGGGAACCACCTTGATTCTTATACTTCTTAATAATCGTTGTTTACACAAGCAACAATGCTGACTGCAAAAGAATTGTGTCTTTGATTCTGAAACCAATTGACATATTATTTTGCTCCCAATTCACACTTACTCAAACAACAACCGAAGAATTGATTATAAAGAGTAGGAGGAAGCAAGGCATCATGATTTAGCCTGTGACTCAGAAAATACATTTTGAATCTGTGAAAACAAAGTCATGATTTAAATGAAATCCATGTGGTTATCAAAATGCTCAGACCAATAAACCTTTCTTGTTTTCCTGCTTTTATCCCATGAATTCTTTAGATAATTGCCTTAAATCTTCCTATCTGCTCTTTATTAGTATGTGGAGAGCCGTAACTGTCTTTTGGTTAATTACCATTCTCTGTCTCTCTGTCTCTCTGTCTCTGTCTGTCTGTCTGTCTCTCTCTCTCTACACACACACACACAATCTCCCTCTCTCTCTCTCTCTCTCTCTCTCTTACTCTTAATTAACTCTTGTACCTCTTTTACTCATTCCTCTGTCATTCTGGGATGGGAAGGATAGAGACGTGAATGTAACACTCCTTGTTTCTCCTCTGCGACCCTTTCAGGCCTTAGCAAAGGTGAGAGATTTGCCGATGAGTAGATGTAACAAAGCATCTGTGAGGCCCGAGGCCACAAATTGTACCAAGAGAAATGTGTGAAATTGTAAGGAAAACACTGAAGAAAGATTTATAACTTCGTACCTTACCCCTAATGAAATTTGGAGCATTTTCTAAATACTGCCTTAGGTACTTAACAGACATGAGAGCCATTTTAAGTTTCTGTGTCTGTGTTTGAAACTAGAACTTAGGCAAAAATAATATATAATTTATTGTGAACAGATTAGGAGGCAAAGTCCTTAGTTGTAGCATCAAAAGTAAAACTGCTATAATATGAAAGCATTGTCTTCACAACAGTGCTGTGTTTTACATTGTCAGCCATACTGATGTATGGTAAATAACAGCAAAAGCCCTTAATGTTCACTTACCTTATTTTAAAATAATGTTACCGATTTACATGATTAAGAGCATTTTATTCGTTTCCTATTGTTGCATGACAAATTACCACAATTAGCAGCTCAAAACAGTGTTGTCTTATCACACATTTCTGTAAGTCAGAATTCCAGTCAGCCTTAATGGATTTTTCTGTTCAGGGTTTCTCAAGACTAAAACCAAGGTGTCAGCTAGGCTGTGATCAGGAGCTCAGTATCCTCTTTCAAGCCCATATGATCCTGAATTCATTTTCTCGGTTGAAATTGATTCTGAGGCCCCCTTCCTTACCTTCTGTTTCCTTGCTGGTTCTCAGCTAGGGGGCGCTCTCGATCCTACAGGCTACCCAATTTCTTCTCATGTGACCCTTTCCATCTTTAAAGCCACCAATAATGCATTGATCCTTCCCATGCTCTGGATCTGTGTGACTCCAGTGTCTCTGGCCCAGATTTAAAGGATTCGTATGGTTAGTTCAGGCCTACCTAGATAATCCTCTGCCTTAAGGTCATCTGATTGGAGGTCTTAATTACATCTGCACAATCCTTTCACAGCAGTAGCAAGATTAGTATTTGATTGAATAACTAGGAAGAGTTGTATATACAGAAATGGCCAGAAGGATTGAGGGCTGTCTTAATATTATCCCTATTATGTGAACCAAATTGGATAAAGCCATAAGGCTATAACACCAATGTCCTGGAATATGTAAATAGGAGGTGTTTGCTATCATCATCAGCACCAATGTCGTTACAATTACCATCATCACTACAAGACAGGGAGCAGTTGCTCCTTCCATCTACTTTGGCCGACATGCAAAAAATTGAATAAGACAACTGAGCTATTCATTGGTGTTCTTTGTTCATACAATATTATTTCTATAAATTATCAGTTTAAGTAGAGATATATGGAAGCAGATCCAAATCCATTGCACATTTTCTTAAATTGTCCTCAATTAATGCTCAGCTTAAGTGTAAGCACCTTTTCTAGGAAGCTCTAACTCATACTACTTTTCTTTTTTCCTTAATTAGGGAATCCTTGTATGCTTTTAGCACCATTTGATTTCACTATATTCCATTCTCCAAGTAGTATTTAGACCCCTTAAGGATAGAAATCAATGTCTGTATTTCCTAGGAAATGCCCTGGCAAAACAAAGGTGCTCCGGGATTATTTGTTCAATAGAAAAAAAAGTCAATGGAAATGTGAGAAAAACGTATGCTTTCATGTTATGTTATCTAAAATTAAAGCAAATAATGAACACTACTGATGTAGCGTAATACACAAAATACGTTGATAAATTAGAATTGTAGTAGAAATTGCAATAACTCTTGTTATTGCTCCTGTTATCATCCTTACACTGGTGCAAATGCAAGCATCTATTTGGCCTAAAGGAAATCCAATATATGCACCCAGGATGTCCTGCAAGTCAGGCAAATGGGCTATAGCAACACAGCATGTAGGAACTGATAATATTTAGATACCCATGAAAGCAGTCTGCATTAGGAAGTAGGGCCTTAGTCATAGATGTTTGGAAGCTGTCCAGGTGCAAGGGATTGACAAGAACAAGAAGGTGTCTCAATCCTAAAAACAGAGGAGACTAACAAATGGATTCCAGCAAAGATAAACGAGTTAAACTTCCATACTAGGATATGGGAATGAGATACCCAGGTCAAAAATAAGGGTGGACACATGAAGGCTATGTCCCCTACCTGCAAGTAGATTCCATATCTGGGGAAAGAGGTAGATTCAGCTGTTAAGTTGAAAAAATGCCAGAGTCAGGAAATTCATAAAACAACACATCAGAGTTAAGATTTTCCCCCATTAGAATATATAAAAGAAAGTAAACGAACTGTTGGACTACACAGTTATGCCCCAGTGTAGAACCAGACAAATTTTGGACATGATAACTCTGAGATACAAGCAGTGTTTTTGCTTTGCAGTTTATGGGGAGGAACTGGGGAAGCCAAGATACAAATGCA
This sequence comes from Sapajus apella, assembly GCF_009761245.1. Taxonomy (NCBI): domain Eukaryota; kingdom Metazoa; phylum Chordata; class Mammalia; order Primates; family Cebidae; genus Sapajus; species Sapajus apella. Next base: position 16,126,772 of record NW_022436981.1, on the reverse strand, counting down.
GAAAGGAGCATTTATGATCATTTCCTAAAGCTCCTCATGTTAATTAAACAGGAACTGCCATTCAAACATATTTTTAGACTGGACCACCTGACTTCCTATTCTAACAATATACTATGTAGCAATGTGAAGTTTTATCAGTATGTAATTTGAATAACAAAAATATAAAATTAAGTTCTTAATCATTCCCTTTGTAAAAGCTTTGCACCCAGATTAATTAAGGACCAAGAACTTTGATTCTTAGCTTAAACATTAGGAAAACTTCTAGACGCTAGGACAAGTCCAAGTGGCCTTATTGCAATTCAGAATTAAATCTTACCATGTATACAAAGTGCTGTAGCAATCATTCTTACAGGCATATTATAGAGGATACCTTGTTATTTAAAAATGTGTGTATACACTTATACACGCACACATATATATGTGTGTATATATGAATACTAGCAAACATATGACTTAGATATGTGTTTTGATTAATACACATAACTTCCTACTTCATCACTTTTATACATAATAATGCTTAAAACTAACATTTTCATAGTGTTTATTGAACCACAGAATTATTATTATAGTGTTGACCGTGGAAGAATGTGGATTTAGAAGGATTAATAAATTAAGGATTATCCTTCAATCTCCTCTTTACTGTCTATTCAGCTGCTTTTTGTCTTCTAAGCATTATCTTAATACATTCTAACCCTGAATTAATATAACATAGAATAGGGGTCATGGTGCTGTTGATGGCAGGTTTTGGTTTTATTTGTGAAAGGCTTTATTTGAGAAACTCTAGTTGGAAGGAAACTAACTGAAAAGTAATTTGCCAAAAGGGGCAGATCTGTGCTTATGTGTTTTAAAAAATGTTGGTTCCTATTAGAAACTCTAAGATATTATTTTGTTTCATTAAGATGTCATAATGATGGTAATATTTACTGATCGTTCTATTGCAGATATACGTTATTAACAAAATCACAAACTATGTAAAACAGAAAAAGGCTTCGTAATATGAATACATTTTTAGAGGTCAGAACAGTAGCCATCTGCAGTGAAAAGCCCTTGGGATATTCAACATTATGAAAAGAAACAGAAAGGCACTTACGTAGCGTATATCTCTGCCTACTTACATTTCTGACTGCCTATTTAATGATTTTTGTTTGTTTGTTTTTAAAAAAGCATAATGTTTTGTAACAGATAGCTTGGGGACAAAGAACTGCAGCATTAAGTAATTCATGACTGATGCCTCACAGCGCAGTGTAAGAATAGCAAGCCTTATGGAAGATGGGTCAACTCCAGACTCGTTTTTCACTGTTCCTTTGGCTTTTTTGATGGATATCAAATATCTACAAAATTCAAGGCTGCCTTCGTCATTATCAGTTATTTTAATTTTCCTTTCAATTTTAGTAAATTTTAACAACTTACCATTATAAATACATAAGTATTTACTTAAAGTGTTAAATATATTAAATGGCTTTTTCTGGCTTTATATATACTAAAGATATGTACAACTATAAAAAATCACCTTTTTTTTTTAAAAGCGAAAAGTATTTTTGAGAGTGATAGCACTGAAAAACATAAAAAATGTGGCTTCCAATTTTATCTTTTAAATAATAAATAAGCTAAAATCCCTCCTTACCCAAAATATGAATGTAATAAGAAAATGATAATTACTTACATTTACATTTAGAAATTATTCTAATGTTATAAAATTGTCTTTTTTAGATTACTGTAGTAGAGGGCATAAAATGTATTTGTACTGTAAAACATTTATGTTTCATACTTATCAACTAACCATGGTATTCTTTAACCAAACTAACCATGACTAATTACTCCTCTCTCGTGGTGTACATCGCTTTAAACAATTTTTATTGGGAAAAATGGTCTTATATTCTTTTTGCTGCCTTGTCAGTATGAACACAGATTAAGGACCTTCAGGCTTTTGAGCATGGAAGTGAAATAATTCACCTTGCAGAAGGTTCTTTGATTCTGCATTTAATTGTTACTACTCATATGCAGAATGAACTACAAACATAGGCTAATAGTATGATATGGGTGCATCAAAAGGACCACTCTTCATTGAGATATTTTTACTAATTGTGGCATGAGATATGTCTGCTGTGAACCAAAAGACTGCAAATTAACGCAGGAACAGAAAATCAAATGGCACATGTTCTCAGTTATAAGTGAGTGCTAAACAACAAGAATACATGGACACAAAGATGGGAACAAGAGATATCTGGGCTGACTTGAGAGGAGAAGGTAGGAGGAGGGTGAGGGTTGAAAAACTATCAGGTAGTATGCTCATTACCTGGGTGACAAAACCATTTGTATACTAAACCCCAATGACATGAACTTATCCATGTAACAAAACGACACGTATACCTCCTGAATCTAAAATAAAAGTTGAAAAAAAAGAAAATAAAATGGCTGAAGTCCCCTCTACAAATGCATGTATTTTTATTTGAAAAAAATAGATTAACATAATATATAAATTATATATGCATATATTACACGCATACACACACACACACACACACACACACACACACACCCCACCATACTGACTCAGTATCAGTTATCATCAGGCTATTTTGTTTTGTTCTTTCTTAGGCGCAATTATCTTGCAATGTGGTGTGTTGGGTTAATGCATATGGGGTACAATCAGTGAAAGTGGAACTTGGCATTTGGCATTTCCCAGGGAGGCCCTGACAGTTCAGAGACCAGCAGTGAAAAGGAAAGAACACAGATATTTGGGAGACGCCTGGTACTTGCTAAGTGCTTTAAAAAATGTTTTTGGGATGGAAAGGATTGAATCTTGATGATCAGTTATTTTTTTCTTATAGCCACACTACTTAAGCGTCTCTTACCTCTTGCCAATTAAAGACTTTATGTGATCTTTGGTGGAAAAATAGAGATACAAATACCTACCTTACTGGGTTGTGATGAAAATTAATTGAAATAAGATATATCTCAAATATACCCAATAAGCTATTAGAATGCTATTATGCAAAGGTGGGAAATTGTGCAGCATTGTTTTTGGCACAGTGTGTCATATCATCTTCAACCAACACTTCCCCTTCGCTCCATTTCTTTCTTACCACCCCAAACTGCTATGTGAAACAGAGCTTCCATTTTCCTCCTTTTTTGTGGTCAAAAATACATGTTCAGCTATGTATCCTCAGGGATATTTAGTATTTTTTATTTTTTTCTTTATTTGCAAGGAATTTATTTAAGAATACATCTGAAAATGCTGTATTAAACCAGAAGCTTAGTTCTATAAAGACCAGACTACTTCGTTTTATTCTGTATGATCACTTATTTAGAAAATTGAGGTGATATTTGTTCTGTATATTTTACATGAAAACATAAAACGCAGATAACTTGGAAATTCAAGTGCACTACCAGGATTTCATAGAGTTACAAACAGCTCTCATTAAATACTGAGCAGTCTTCATACCGCATGATATATTTTCAAACCATCTTTTCTTACGAACCATTGCTGTGGCATACAACATGTGGGCTAAAATTGCATATTTTGAGTCTGTCAAAATCAAATATGTAGCTCCTTTCAGAAATAGTCAAAAATTTTAAGTATAGAGGGCATTTTGTATGTCACCAAAATTATACCCAAGCTAGGTATTAAATACTTCTTTCAAATTTCTTAAGCATTTGTGTAGATTCTTTTGTCATTATGTACTACATTATTCTTCCAATTACATAATATTTATTTATATAAAATCATTTACTAATAGTTTTTAATGTACCCTTTAAGAAAAATAGACTCAAAAGTAAGGTTTGTAAATGGAAGAATATGCCTTCTAGGATTAAGAGCAAATTGTGATATTGTAAATCATGCTTAGCAGATAATAGATATTCTGTTAATATTTTTTAAATAACTACATCACTGAAAGATATATGTGAATGCTACAGGACACCTATTAAAATTATTACATATTTTTATAATTATATAAAAATTATGCTGATTACATAATATTATTATATAATCTTCAGGCTCTGCCAAGAAAGCCAACTCCTAATTACTTACACTGAAAGAAAAGAGTTAAATAATATGTTTCAATCTTATTTGTCTTACATTTACATAAAAATAATAAGTCAAAACATGATGATCTCAATAAGTGAAACTACATAAGACTAGTTATTTTCTATTTTCTAGGAAATGGAATTTTAAATCCTATTTAATCTTAGAGAACACTATTCATATTTTCATTTCACAAATGAGGAAACACAATTAATTGGGGTCAGATTACTCAGTTAAAGTGACAAAACTGAGACTCACACCCATTCTGTCCTATTCCACCCTTATGCTCATAACTACTGGACTTTATTACTTGTTCTTTGTTCTTTTTTTCTTCATATTTTTTGGGGATCCTAGGATATTAGAAAGATAATTCCTACATTTCGGCAAAAAAGTACTCAGGTGTACTGAAAAATAAGATGATTGAACTGGAACAGACAAAGTAAACAAGCGTAAGAATATAACATATTATCTATTGCTCAGATACATACTCTGCAGCAAGAAGAAAGAGACAAAATGTCAAAATGATTTTCAGGGGAAGAACAAATTGTAAGTTGCATTGATCTGCAGCAGGCATATACACATGAGAAAATTGTGGCAAGTAAAACCTGCCATGAAACTGAAGGAAGAGAAATAAAACTGGAACAAAAGTGGCATCAAAACCATCTTTTTCTTCTTACATTAGTGAGCATTGATTTTCTTAAAATATAATTTATATCAGTGGCTTCAATAAGCCTGCCTCAACTAAAGCAATTTTTTTTTAAGATGTACAAGTACTTGTGTTTGACAAATACAGCTCTGAGTGTATAGAGTCCCCATCAAGTTATTGGCTGAGAAATGTTTTACAGCAGGAGATTTAATCGTGGGTATAAGTTGACACGCCTCCCTTTTAGTGCTTTTTGTGTTGAGTTTTTGCTGAATTGTAAGCCATATACAATAAGTCATTCTCTTTTACTCAACAATTCTTAATAGTGTGATTTTCAGTACTGTGGATTCAACATTGCTGTTATATAGTTGAGACCTATGTACATAATTAGAAAGTAGTGTAGAAAAGATGCAAAGAAAAACTAAATTATATTTTTCTTTTCTTTTTCTATCTTCCTTTTTTTCTTTTCTCCCTCTCTCTCTTTTTTTTTTTTTTTTTTTTTTTTTTGAGGGAGCATCTCGCTCTGTCACCCAAGCTGGAGTGCAGTCAACCTCGGCTCACTGCAACCTCCATCTCTCGGGTTCAAGTGATTCTCCTGCCTCAGCCTCCCAAGCAGCTGGGATTACAGGCACTGGCCACCATGCCCATCTAATTTTTGTATTTTTAGTAGAGACAGGGCTTCACCATGTTGGCCAGGCTGGTCTCAAACCCCTGATCTGCCCACCTCAGCTTCGCAAAGTGCTGGGATTACAGGCATTAGCCACCACTCCTGGACTAAATATGTTTTTCTTAATTTCTAGCAGAATTTGTCAGATTTACCAAAACTCACTGATGAAGCAGCCTTGAGGGATATACTGTGTTGAAAAAACAACATCATGTATTTGTGTCTATAACTTTCTAAAACTTGTTAAGAACCACTTTGGTTGGTACTCTATGATGTCGCCTTGCCCGTATTTCAAATTGCTAATGGTCTGCTAATTTGCAGAGCTTCTACTCTTCTAATTCTGTGTTGTTTTTTATAGCATTTGATGAAATTTCAAATATTTTTAGAGAAAAAATAAATTAAGAAAATGTTTGATCTATTCTCATCCAGCCAGGCAAAAATCTATTACTTTTAAAATTTTGCACTAGATAAAAATTGTTCACCACTAAAATGTGCCGATGCTTCAGTAGCTTAAAATACAGCTGGCTAACATGCCATAGAAAACATCATTTTTCTTTTGGAAAAAAAAACAGTTATTTAATAATTATAAAGTCGTTCCTAATGGCCAACACTGGAGCTTGGCTGGGCTGCGTTTGCTTGGTTCTGCTACCTGTTGTGACATCATGCACGTATTAGAACACTTAATCTTGGTTTCCCCTTCCGTGAAATGGGTAATATTGTACTATCCCAGGTTATTGTGAAAATCAAATGAGATAACATGTATAGAATTCTTGACTGTCTATCATATAGTGAGGGCTCCGTAAATTGAGCTTTATTAATGTTGTACTATAAAGATTTTAGTTTGTCTTAGTAGTATCAAAACTCTCTAGACCTTAATTATTACTGTTTTATAATTTTGTCTTAGTATTCTATATATTTAACGCATTTTCAGGCAAAGAAATACTGTTTGTTCCTAGCTTGGTAGCATGCTGAATATGAATCATAACTCAGTACTGAAATTGTCATCACGTAGGTAAACTGCCATAGCCCATTGCCATCTGAACTGTTCTTATTATAATACATGGCATTAACGCCCCTATAATTCAAAGATAACACTACACTCAATGATAATTATCATCTTTTTTATGAGGTAACATCTGGAAAAATCAGCGTGTGTGTGCACCAGGAACAAAAATACTGTCTGCACGTAACCATTTAAAAAAATAAGTGTTTGATTTGGTTTGTGGCATCTGGTGCAATTTGCAAAGCAGGTTTATATTTCTGAATTAAATTTTTAAAATTATGTAATATTTTTAACAATTGAAAACTATGCAGAATAATATGACATACCCCATAACCTCCCCAACTATATTTACTTAATATTAAAATTTTATTTTGAAAAAATAAAAGATTACAGTTTTGTTGAAACTTTGTTTTCACATCTCCTTATCCTAAAGATTGCCCTCCTTAGAAGTAATTAGTTTACCTAAGTTGATAAGTTCCTGTTTATATTTTTATTCTTTGACTGCATTTGCAGGCATTTATAAAGGTAGTATTCCTTAATCATTGAGGCATTTGTGTCTTACTTATATCACATGTACCCCCTAAATATGTATACATAGTATGTATCAACAGATAAAAGCTGACCCTACACAATGACATACGTATTCCTACATTTACTTGTTCATTTTATATATTTTACTTTTTGGATTTAGATTTTTATCTGAAATCGGCTTATAAATAGTGTGCAGTAGGTTTCAGATTTTACTTTTTTTCCACAATAAGCTTACTGTTCCAACATATTTACTGTCCCAACATAGCACATTGCTTCACCACTGGTTTCTAATGTCACACTGTTGTACAGCCAAGTTTCCATGTAGGCATGAATCTGTTTCTGAGCATTCTCTTCTTTTGTGTTTATCCCTAAATAAAATTAAAGACATTAATTATCAAAGCTTTGCAATACCTTGATATTGAGTGGAAGAAACTCTGTATTACTGGTCTTAATCTTAACTGTTTTCTGGGACCCCCTTGGCTCTTCATACCTGTCTATGAATTTCAGTATTTATACATAGGTAAAGACAAACCACAAACCTTTTAGAATTTTAATTGAAATTGCATTGTATTCACAAATTAATTTGGAAAAGGCTGATATTTTTCTGATACTGAGTCTTCCTATTCAGGAGCATGCTATATTTCTTCATTCAAAATATACTATATTAAGTTAATTTATATTTTTACAACACCTAGCTAACCTACACATTTGGAGAAGAGGGGCTTGAAAGTTTTTTTGTTTTGTTTTGTTTTCTAATTCATAGTTGTCATTGTGACTTTTCAGCGGCAACAATGAAAGTAAGGTGATAGGAATAATATTTTCAAAGTTTCAAAAGTAAAAAAAAAACTATCACTCTACAATAATATCCTCTATATTTCTTATACAATTTCAAATTCAGTCTTTTAAAAATGAGAGCCAACTTATTAAAGGAAAACTAATTGACATATCTACCACCAGTTACTCATTAAAGAAAACTTTGAAATTACGTAAAAAAAAAAAAAAAGTGATTTCAGGTGGAAATTATGAATTTCAAGAATAAATAAGAGGACTGAAATATGCTTTTAAAAGACAAATTTTATTATGTAGAAAAACTATGTGATTAAAAATAATATAGAATTAAATATGAATATAAATTAATATAAAAACTAGTAGCATAGGCATCAAAGGAGAGGAGCAGTGGATTGAAACAAAATGTTCTAATGTTGTAATCTCTTATTTTTTATGAAGTAGGTACAGATTTCAACTATAGACTTCAGACTTTGATGAATTAATTATACTAATTAAAATTTAATTGCCACATTAAGATTTTAGTAAGGTAGAGAGACAAGGAATAGAAACAGAGTATAATTTCTAAACTAGCAGAAAGCAAAACCTTGAAAGAGAAGAAAAGAAATATTTGGCAAATTTAAGAAAGAGTAAAGAAACAGACCATGAGGACAAATTAAAAAAATAAATAGGATGGTAGGAATTAAATTGAAACATATCAACAATTATAGTAGTTATAAATGGACTAAATGAAAGAAAGGTATTATAAAGTAAAAGGAAATATACATATATATCAAATATGTCTATATCAGGAGAAATTTTTAAAAAGAAAACACATTTCATTATGTTAATATCTGAGCAGTATGAGAATAAGGCCAAAAAAAAAATAAAATCTGCTAGAGACAAATTTTTTTTCATAACGATAAGTTTCAATACACCTGTAAGTTGAAATAATTTTCATTTTTATTTTTGATCTGCACCCAGCAACTGCAGAATCACATTCTTTTCAAGCGCATGAAATCATTTAGGAAAATTTATCATAAGAAGGCTCTAAAACAAATATATCTTATTTTTAAAAACTGTAAAATATAAATTTTGACCTTAATTTATTTAATCTACAAAGTAATAAGATACAGCTTGTATATAACTAATGCTTTAAGGAAGAAATTCAAATGGGTATTAGAAAAATATTTATAGTTTAATGATAATAAAAATCTTACATGTTAAAACTTGAATGGTTAAAGCAATACTTGGAAATAAACTTAACACATATTAGTAAAGAAGACAGGCTAAAATTTAAGAAGCCAAGGAAATATTTTTTTAAAAAAAGATAAAGAAAAGCAAACCAGTCCCAAAGAAAACAATAAAAGGAAAGAAGAATAATGGAAATGATGAAATAGAAACATTCCAGAGTGAGGCAAGGAAAAAAAAAAAAAGGCCCGGAAGTTGAATCTTTAAATAATGGCAATAAATTTAGCAAACCTCTGATTTAATAATTAAAAAATGGGAAAACTCATATACTAAGAGAATTCACTAAGGAGATCAAACTATGCACCTTAAAATAATGAGTATATTACAGACAACTTCATTCCAATAAATGTGAACATGTAGATTAAATGGACAAATTTCTAGAATAATATAACATGGCAAAATTGGCTAAACAAAACTGAAAATCCAAGTGACCTTATAGCCATTAAAGAGATGTTGTAAATCATTATGTATCTTTTCTATTGAGAAAACTCTAGACCATAATGACTTCATTGGTATGTTACGTTATACATTCAAAGAATAAATACCAATGTTTACTTACACAAACTGTAGAAAAGGGGTAAGCCATTCAAGGATTCATTTTATTGAAGCTATATCAAGTGGATGTCAAAACCTGAGGAGCAGTGCATGAAAGGTAAATTACTGAACACTACCATGCATAAACACAGATGAAAAAAAATCCTAAACAATGGGTAACAAAAATTTTAAAAAGAAAATATATCATGGAAAAGTTAGGTTTATCCCAAGAACACTAGGTAATTTAATTTAAAACTCCATGAGTGACCTCATGATAAGGACAGATTAAAGAAGAAAGTGATTTTTTTTTAACTTAGAGTTATTTCGAGGACTACGTGAAACCATGCAGGTGAAGAGCCTGTTTAGTTGAACTGTCATTAACGAATTATCCTTGTTGGTTCAGGCTGCTGTTGTCTGCTTCTGCTGTTGTTTAAAAAAAAAAAAAAATCCCAAGTAAGGTGTACTGGGAGAGCTTTGATTAATTTCTTTAGCAATTACTGCTTTAAATTGCGTTCACTTAAGCATCTTTCAAATCTAACGGATTAAAAATCTTGATGAAATGAAAGGGCAAATTCTTCCAAAGAAGTAGAGGAAAAAATTAGAAGAGTGCTCTGGTGAGCATCCAGTGAGGAAATTTTACATGGATTTCTCTTCTATTTCTTATAAAGACATCTTTTGAAAAACACCCCTAAATGGAAAACACATTTCTCATTTTGGTCAGTACAATCCATAATCTTGCTCTGGATATAAAATGTCATTGATTTTACAGGGGTTTTATATGTCTGAGTTAATTCACTAGCACCCAAACCAACATAAATGATAGGTGATCATTTATACTCCATCTTTATAAAACATTATTTCATAAGAATTTTAATTAGCATAATAATAATCTCATGGGATTTTATAATTCCCAATTAATAATGGAGTCTTATTTTATTTCCCAGACAATAAAATAAGCATAGTGATGCCTTCACTGGATCTTTGTGAGGATTAGGTGAGATAAATGTACTTCTGCAGCTTTTCACTGGTTACCAGTATAGATGTGGTCAGGCATCCATTAAAGTTATTTTATTTACAAACCAAAGTCTGAAACTCTAGACCCAAAGAAATAACTTGAAAAGTATTCTCCTATTCACAAATTATTTAGGGGTAAATAAATTATGACAAACCAGTGCCTCTCCTATAAGAGTCATCCCAAAGCCTGGTTTTGTGTGTCAAAGACAAGATATTGAAATACATACCTTACAAGGTCTCTAATTTATTTGGTGACATTTTCTTGAGGCTAATTTCTATATATACATTTCCAAACATGTTACTTGCCTATACAAATAGTTCTTTTTGAAACACTGATACTCTAAGTTTCTTCTTTCCATGCTTGTGAGCTTAGCAATTTCACTGTTTAAATTTGTTTCTTTATTCTTTCATATTTATTAAATCTATTACATAATATTGATTTTTTGCTTTTACTACCAATTATTCTAATAACTTCATTTAGTTTCTTGCTATTCTCAAATTTTTCTCCTACTACCTTACTATCGATTTTAAATACTCAAGATTTGCTGTTTCAATTTGTTTATTCAAATTGCTAATGTCTATTAAATGCTGCTCTGCTAATATTGGATTTTCTAAAAATATTAACTAATGAGTGGATACATAACTTTTCAAAATAAGGTACTACTAATGTGTTATTAATATTTTGAAGATTATTAAATGCCAACCACTATTCTGTTTTATATAAGTTACAAGATAACTATTCTTTTTTTTTTTAACAACTATTTTGCAGATGAGAAAACTGAGGCATAGAGAGATAACTTGCCAAGTAACTAAGTGATAAATCCGTGATTAAAACACAAGAATTTTCAGTTTGAAAATTTTACTGTTAACAGCTTCAGCCTATTGTATCTCTAATTTATCTTCACTATTTTTACATGTATCTTGGGTTAAATATATTTTAAAAATGTAATCAAGTTCAGGCATCATGACACATAATATCTATAAAATAGTCTGAACATTTAGCTTCCTAGGAATGGCATATTCTTAATAAAGTTCAGTCAGTTTGGTTTCAGTAATCCTTGTAATTCTAAATTATTCTCTTAGAATTAGGATTCTAGTTTACAAAAGAAAACAGAAAACTTGAGAGTTTTCCATTTAAATAAAATTAGCCTATCTGAATTTACTTTGTAATGGAGTTTAACTTATTAGATATGTGGTATCTATCTTTAAAAAGAAGGGGAATATTACATTCGCATAAAATACACAAAACTCTTTTACAAAAACCAAATAGGAATATGTGCGAGATACTACATAAATATCTCACAATTATATGTCAGATGTATACCAACAAATTGTTCTCATGCATATTTTTCATGATAAAGCAACATTAGAACCCCAGTTGGAAGAAAATCTATTCTTTCTCTCTTATTAAAATACAATGTTGTTAAGCAAATGATTTGTTTGAAATGACAATAAGCATAGAAATAATCACCACTGAAACCTTATTTAAAAGCTATAAGTAGTAAAAGTCTTTAGTAATTTTTTTCCTCATTATTTTTTTTTGTTAGCCAATGATGACATAGGCCAAATTCATCAATGACTAACAAAAGAAATCAAAGATCATGAAAGTGGCTAGGTTTTTTTTTTTTCCAATATATCTAATAGAATATTTTGTTCTGTAACAATGTATGGGATCACTATTTTGTCCATATTTGTAAATTGAAAACTACTCAAATTGTTGGCCAACATTGATTTAAGATGCACTTAAAAAATTATTCCCAACAAATGTATGAATTCAATTTCACTAAAATATAGTACTTCTCTAATGCATTAGAATGTCTCTAACAATGATTTATTATGTGGTACACACCTACATGTTGTTCTTCAGAACAATACATAAAGTAACTTTAGAGGTGTACAGTTTTAGGGAACAGACATTTTGTAAGTTTCCTTAGCTGAGCTGAGATTATGATAAATTTTTACTGTTAAAATGCAGTCTGCTTATAAAAACTCATCTATAAAAGCAGCATTACACTGTCATTTCCAAGAAAAAAGATAATAACTTTTCTAAATGAATCTGATTGGAAGAAAGCAGGAAATTTGCAATTACTCAAATTGGCACTGGGCTGGAACACAGGTTAAGACCTTGGTATTAGTGAAGAATACCAGGGCTTTTTAGATTCATAATGGGTCAGAGCAATTTACAAAGTAAAACAGCCAAAACGAAACCACCAAAAAAATTAATAAGAGGAAGGATGAAGTGCCTAATATGAAACTTTTGACATTTGTTTATTAAAAGGCATAGGTAAGCCTGAGTAATCAGGTTCTAAAGAAAATTACTCCATGGTTTTCATTTGTGATGAAAAACCACAAAATATAAAATGTGTAAATTATTCACATTCTAGAATAATATCTGTCACATAATATCCTCAAAATTGCAAGAAGGTTGAAACTGTGATCATAGTGAAGTCATAAATAATTTCACTCAGTTTTATATTACATAGGGATGGACACCCTTTGGCAGTTAATTTTATTTCTAAAAATCTATACTAAAGAGATAATAAGAGATGAGGTCAAAGATTTATGTGCACAGATGTTCATTACAGCATTATTTATAATAAAATGTTTTAAACAAAGTACCTGATTAAAAAGAAAGAAGCCCTGGTAAAAATAAATCACTGTACATTACTAACAACACCATAACTCTATGTACCAATATAGCATGCTTTTCAGAATATTTAATAAAGAAAATAACTTGCTTAACATAATATATATAACTATTTTATATATAATATAATACTGACAATTATATAAAATGTACAAAGATATTTATGTGAAGGAAATTATGGGAAATGAAAAATTTTAAAAATTGTTACTGGGATTCTTTTTGGATTATGGGATTAAAAGAAACTCAAGATAATTTCCTATCCCTGTGCTAAACGCTTCTATGACAAAGCACGTATTCCTCCTTTAAAGTGTGGAGAAAACTAGCAAAAAGATATAAACTGTTGTACCTGCTTCTTGAACTTAAGACTAGACCAGCTAAAAAGTTTACTCATCAAGACTATCTGATTACTCATAAAAGCAGAGTTTAGGACCTCTACCTTTTTCTACCCACCAATCTAGAATTATTATATCATAAATTCTCCTGATACCAACTAATTCCCTTGCTTGCAAGGCTCACCTCAGAATTACTCAGCTCATCACCTCGGATTCTCTAGATCCCTTAACTGTTCATTTACAATAACAAATAAATTTAGCTTTGTTTCATTTAGCAGATTCTTTGTACTTTGCTTTTCTAGCAATCTCTTGACAAAATTATGGATATTTTAATTTTCAGAGCAGTTTCTAAATTTCTCCAATATGTGAATTTTATCAAAATTGTTTATTAAGCAAATAAAATGTTATAGTCAGTGATTAAATATGACCACAATCATGAAAAAGAGTGTCTCATAAGTGATTCACTTAAATAAACTAATATGTTTCAGGGGCTATGATATATTTTTCAGAACATGTGTTTTGATTAATAGCAAATTTTTCCACTTTGTACTCCATTTTCCTTTTTCCTCTGTTCTTTCTCTCTCACTTCCGCTTTCATTATTGGATTATAGAAATTAAAAGTGCAATTTAAAGACTAGCATTGTTTACGCTTTTCAAACTGTCTTACAGGAGTGCTTGGTACCTGTTACATCAGGTATCAGGGAGCTGTGAGTATGTGTGTATGAACGAGAGGGAGAGAGAATAAGAGAGACTCTGTGCCTGCGTGTGTATGTGTCTTAATTTGTTATTAGCCAAGGATATAGTTAGCAGAAAAACAGATGTAAGTAATTTGTGATTACATTTGCCTGAATAAGTTAAACTAAATACAATTGGCAGAAAAAAAGCAGCATAATGTCACCACATTGGACAATGGAAGCTCATCTCACACTATTGCTATTATTACATCGGCAAAAAATGTATATACCTTTTTTTCTCTTTCTGTTTGGAGGTGAGGGATAGATAACTTTTAAAAAATATATTTTAAAGCATTATATTTTAAATGTAGACAATGTTTTTTCAACACACGGAAAACAAATGTAAGAACTAAATAATACCAATACTTCATCCTTCTATTGAGGTTGGAACATATAATTTAAAAAGAGAATCCTTCCACTATTCAATCCCATAGACAGTTACTTTCAACAGTTTTTATGTCTTTCCAATTTTCATATGCATATACACAGACACACATTTTATTTTTCAGGAAAAGGGTCCAAATGCACTTCACCTTAGTATATTTTTGAAATAAAATCCTAAAAATGTATCACTAGGTTATAAGGTATGCAATAGTAAATTTTCATACCTATTGTCCAATTAATCTTCAAAATGTTTATACAAATTTACACTCTCACAAAGAATAAGAATATTACTACTTTTCCTACATTGTGAATACTAATGGTTATTGGCCATTTTTGTTGAGATGAGAGGCCAAAATAACATATTATCTCATTTTATAAAATTTGCATTTCTCTAAATATTAGATTCTGAGTAGCTGTTTGTACTGTTCCATCTTTTTTGATTTCTTTGATTGCCTGTTCCTGTCTTTTTTTTTTTTTTTTTTTTTTTGAGACAAGGTCTCATTCTCTTGCCCAGGCTGGAGTATAGTGGCATTATTATGACTCATTGCAGCCTCCATCTTCCCAGGCTCAGGTGATCGTCCCACCTGAGCATCTCAAGTAGCTGGGACTACAGATGTGCGCCAAAGCAAACTGCTCACCTCAGCCTCCCAAAGTTCTTACAGGAGTGAGCCATTGTGCCCAGCCTGCGTAGGATATTTTTAAAAGTTTGTATAATTTGTACTAACTTTAAAATCCTAATATTGATAACAATTAAAAATGAAACACTAACATTACTATATGCATACACGTAGATTTAGGATGTCTTTTAATAAACATTTTAAATTAAGTTGAACCATGTGAAATTATCATTTGTAGGTAAAAATTTCAGTAGATAGTGTCAATTTCATTTTCATGTGGTTCCACCTAATGTATTCACCAGAAATTATATGAACAGTGTTAAGGTGAAACAGTTTATACATTGAATTGTATCAAATATTCATTTTATACCATATAAATTTCTAAATTAAATTGATTCAAAAACAAAATTGGTATGCAATGAGAAAAATTTTATTCTGAAAGAAAGCACTCTTACTCCTATTTTCAGTTATTTCACATACTAGATTTGTATAGAATTTTTTAGCTTACCATTTCAAAATAATTGAAAGGAAATAATCTTCATAGAATTATTAAATGACAAAGTACACCTCTCCACAGAGTCAATAATAAAGTAGATAATTTTTTAAACTTATCCAATTACTACAATAATTAGAGTAATAAATACTTTTTGTATGCTTAATGAGAAGCTAAACCTTGGAACATGAGGCTAAGATTCCTAAAACACTAAAAATTTTTAGGAATATGCATGTGTTTTCAAATTAAATAACATATTTTTGATAAATCTCTCATTCCAAATATTAAAGTAATTCAGGCTTGGAAAACTATTTTTAAAAATATTCCTAGCTGGGACGCCTATTCTTGTTGCTAGATTTAATTTTAGGGTTTATTTTTTTAACTGAATAAAAGAAAACTTACTTGACAGAGTCATTCTAAGTTTGTTTTTATAATTCTTTAATGAGAGATGAATGCTGTAATCCAATTGCTTCAATGATTGACACTTTAAAATTTAACAGAATGATGCCTGATATTATCAAGTAATCGTTTACCACCATTCACAATAATTAAATGATGTATTTTCCTCCTAATATAGCAGTCAGTAGTTTACATATGATTAACAACAAAGCCCAAGCTCATATAGGTAATGACTACTGTTATTAATCTCCTATACATATTATAGTTTTATATAAAATAAAAATTTAATTAGTTTTACAAAATAAATACATTTCACTTTTTTAAACGTGAGAGTAGGATTCTAAATATTTTCATGGATAATTACTTATATGATTTTGTTTTAGCAAGAAAATCAATTTGATTTTTTTTTTTTTTCTTTTTTTGAGACAGAATCTTGCTCTGTCGCCAGGCTCCAGGCTCGAGTGCAGTGGCGCAATCTCAGCTCACTGCAATCTCTGCCTCCTGGGTTCAAGCAATTCTCCTGCCTCAGCCTCCCGAGTAGCTGGGAATACAGATGCGCGCCACCATGCCCAACTAATTTTCATATTTTTTGGTAGAGACGGGGTTTCACCACGTTGGCCAGGATGGTCTCGATCAATTTGATTTTATAATTCAGATTCACTATACAAAACTGTTGAGACAATGTATTTTTAGAGTACAGAGCATGAATTTTGAAGGCAGGACTATACCATTTTTATCTTTCTTCTTTTGTTTCTATTAATTTTCTTTGATAAGTATATAATGAGTGCTTGCTACATTCTAGATGCAGTGCTAGGAACAAAATATTCAAAGGAGCTCTCAGCCTTCTGGGGAAACTGACAAATAGATCATGATAATGCAACATGGAAAGTGCTGGGCTGCAGGACTTGTCCCTCTTATAGAAAGTGATACCTGTGCTGAGATTAAAGGATGAGTAAAGATGTATCAGGCTAGGAGGAGGAGCAAGACATTTAGGATAAGGAGCAATCTATGAGAATGTACAGGAAATGAATGGTAGAAAGTAGTTGATTACAAATAAATTATATATAGATGAAAGCTGAATATCATTATTCTAAGAAAGTGATTTGCATTTCACAAAATAAATTATTTTCTCTTGCAAGTGTGGTAGTTTCAAGTATTGTACTCAATTATCTATTCCCCTGTAATAACATTACACATCTATACTTTTGCATGGCCTCATGGTGGGCAGTATATGTCCTCACCTCTTAAGTATGGACCTGGCCATATAAATCACTTTGGCCAATGTAATGTGGTATAAATTAAGAAAAGGCATAAAATGTGCTTGTGTCCCATCTGTTTCTGCCATTGTCATAAAAAGAATATGGCGGAGTAGCCATCTATTTCAAGAAAAATGAGAGACATGAGGACCCAACCATGAGCTTGAAGTAAGTCCAGCCATGTCCAACCTAGATCAGCCCGACTATATATATATAGTTGTGTGTGTGTGTGTGTATATATATATATATATATGGTGTATGTGTATATATGTACACACACAACCTTTATACACAGGTATAAAAAATGCATGCTTATTGTTACATGCTACTAAACTTTTGTGGTCCTTGTTATGCAATAATACACAACCTTGAGCACACATGCTGCCGTATTGGTAATCTATACAAATATTCTGAAGAAGAAAGTACTTTAATTCATCTGTGACAGTATCTTGAGATTTAGATATATCTATATTTATATAAATCATATTAAGGTTTCACATAATTCCCCTGAAACTGCACAAATAAACTAAGGGTTCCTGGTGCAAAAGGCTCTTTTTGAGCCCTTCAGAAATGGTATTTCATAGTCTTTAACGGGAGCACAAAACTAGCAGTTCAGGCCGGCTGCGGTGGCTCACGCCTGTAATCACAGAAGTTTGGTAGGACAAGGCGGGTGGACCACGAGGTCAAGAGATCGAAACCATCCTGGGCAACATGGTGAAACCCCTTCTCTACTAAAAAGTGGGACATGGTGGTGTGCACCTGTAGTCCCAGCTACTAGGGAGGCTGAGGAGGGAGAATTGCTTGAACCCGGGAGGCGGAGGTTGCAGTGAGCTGAGATCGCATCACTGCACTCCAGCCTGGTGCCTGGCGACAGAGCCAGACTCTGTCTAAAAAATAAAAATAAAAAAAAATACCCGAAAACCCGAAAATCTAGCCATTCAAATGAATTGATTGATCTTAAACCCATGAAGTGACATATCTTGGCATTGGCATCCCACCTATGACAGAGATTCAAATCTGAATCCTGATAAAACAAGAATTAAAATAACTCCTTCCTCATTTATTAATTAAAACCTCTTCCTGGAAGAAAAAAGAAAAAGGAAAGAAAAGAAGGAGAGTTCATTGCCCACAGATTACCTAATCAATTAGCTCAAATATCCCCAGTTACTCAACACAATTCATTGCCAGACTTCCATTTGCTAATAGCTAACAGAGAACAGATTTTCATCTGTAACCTGCCCTCCTCCCACCCCCCACACCCCCCCCACCCTCGCCAAAAAAATCCAACAAACCAAAAAGCACTTCCAAATTTCCCTTCCTGGAGTGCCTTAAAGGTGTCTCCTTCCCAACATTTGTCCAAAATTCTTAATTTGGCATACAAGCCTCGGTATAGGTGCTCAGTATCATGTTTCCATTCCCTAGACACAATTCATTTCTCTTCCCGTCATGCAAAAGTTCTCAGAGTGAGGGAAACAAAGTCAGATCATAACAGGTTTCTTCTCGATTTCCCTGGAGCTTTATTTATTGATAATCTCTACCCTCCAGAGCCAAAAGGTTTGGGGAGGGATGAAGTGGATGATGAAAAATCAGTTAATGGTTACAATGTACATTATTCTATTTGGGTGATGGATATCCTAAAAGTCCTAACTTGACCACTACACAAAATAGGCATGCAAGAAAATTACACATGTATCCCATAAATTTGTAAAAATAAAATACATAAATTAAATAAGCAGGGAGAAAAGGTTATAAAAAATGAAAGTTTGGGAAAAGCAGAAAATTTGCAAATTTCTAATGGGGAAAATGCTAGTTTGCAAATTTCTAATGGGGAAAATAAATTACTCATTATTTATTTTGTTTTATTTGCTTGTCTTAAATCATAGATCTTATTTATGGCATGGAGTTGTCTATATAATGTGATTTTCAAAAACAAATTTCTAGAAAAGGGTTACCCTGGGTTTTTAAAATTGGATTTCTTAAAGTTTATTTTTAAGGGGAAATTCCATTTATATTGTGAATATTATTCACATTTTACCAGTTTTTACTTTATCAGTTATTTTGAAAAACCATTACATATGAATATGGAGTTGAGAGTTGCTAGGAGAATAAATTATATACAAACCTGTTTTAAAATGATTAATATAATTGTAGCATTTGGAGATAAAATGGAAGGGATGCTAGAATGTAAATCAAATGACATTTCTGTCTTTGTGTTATTGCATTATGTGAAAATGATTAGATGTATTTTCCTCAAATTTAGAACATATGTTAGGGATTTTTTTAAAAATATTGGCTTGTGGCTTACATAATTGTCACTTTAAAAACTTTATCAGACACCTCAAAGGGTAAGCCGATTTTCTTTTTTAACTGATATATAGGGAAAGACCTGTACACCTGCTAAATGGGATGCCTCATATGCATAAAGATGCTGCTGAGAAAACACAAACTGGTTTCAGATAGGCCTGCCCAAAAAACACTCACAAGGGCCCGATACCCTGATCACAGGAAGGTTGCTTCACACTTGAGCAGTAGTGGGTAGCAAGAGGTATATATTTATTATAAATGGTTTACTGTTTTGTCAAACAGCTACAATCCAGGTTTCAGAAAGAAGATCCATAATTAGATTTAAATGAATGTTTGTTGTAAAGAAATTACTATAAAGCCACAACTAGGTTTGTTTTGGGGGTAAAAATAATCATAAATAGCTTCAGTGTTTTCAATAAGTGAAATGTTAGTCACATGTGGTAGAATACAGTGTTACATATTTTCCAAAATCAACACGGGTTTTTTTGCTTTTTTTTTTTTCTGAGACAGTCTGGCTGTGTCACCCAGGCTGAAGTGCACTGGTGTGATCTATAATCTCTGCCTCCCAGGCTCAAGCCATCCTCCCACCTTAGCCTCCCAAGTAGTTGGGACTACAGGCACACACCACCACACCTGGCTATTTTTTGTATTTTATGTAGAGATGCGGGTTTCACCATGTTGCCCAGGCTGGTCTGAAATTCCAAGCTCAAGTGATCCACCTGCCGTGGTTTCCCAAAGTGCTGGGATTACAGGAATGAGCCACTGCACCTAGCCTTAAACAAGTGTTTTACAGTCTGGTTCTGAAGGTATATTTTTAAAATTTTTAAATTAAAAAGAATATTCTAAGTATAAATGAATATAATTATTCAGATCGCTATTCTTAAGTCATTGGTTAAAATAAGTTCTCAACTTCATGGACGAAAATGTACTGAGGGTATACTGTGTACTTCAAAATACTTCTTACATGTCTTTTTTAATAAGATGCACAGAAGAGTAGTGTACTGAAACTTAGCTCAGGAGAGGAAACAAATTACTCCAATTTAGTAAGTTGTTTTTTTTTCTGTAATAATTTGAAATTGGGTGCCACCTATGAATGCTAAGCTTCAGATTCAGACAGACTTGGACTTGATTGCCAGCTTGTACACATTCTGTCTATGCAGTATTAGACTTTATTCCTCAGTTTCATCATCCGTAAAATGGGGACGAATAACCCCTACCTCTTGGGGTTATAATTAGAACAAATGGCAATTGTTAATATAAAAAATGTAGCACAGATCGTGAACATCACACTCATTGAACATTAGTTAGTATTAATATAAAATTTACTTATAACAGACATCATTTTTGCAGTGCCATATTTTCTAATTGATTTTTTTTGTTGTTGCTGGATGGTTCAAAAAGTAAAGCATTTTATACACTTTCTGGTCAAATATTGTTCTCAGTCTTCTTTAACTTCTTTTCCAATTTAATCCATTTAAGAAAAGTATATTGTTTGTTACTATATTCTACAGATTACCATACCATTTTTTCTTCTTGTAATGCTAATCAAATTTTTTTGGAATAACTTGCTCATCTAAAAATCAGCTCTCTTAATCCAGTGGTTCCCATACTATTTTCATCCTTATATTAGTACTACATTTATTAAAACAAATATCTAGCTTGTACTATTATATTCTCTCATATCATAGGAACTCCATGTGTCATTTCTTATGGCCCCCATGAGAGGATATTTCTGATTTGAGTGACTTCAGATGGAAGGAAGTAGATCCCAGAAAGATTATATAAATATTTTTTAGTGTCATTAAAATAAAAAAAATCAGTATACTACATTACATTTATATATTTAATGAAATATTTCTAAATAGAGGAATTTGTATCTCACTCTTGTTAATGAATGGCATGACGGGAGGACATTTGGTTTATATGTCTACCAAGATCCCAAATCACCAAGTAAACTAAATGCCCCCATTTATTCCTTAAAGCAGTTAGAAACTTGAGTATATTTGTGCCATGAGCATAATAAAGAGAAAGGAAATGCCAGTGTGGAGATGTGTCTGATGCCCATCTCCCAGTTAGGCAGGTGATGAGTAGTAAATTGTCAGTTGGCAAAGCAATGGAAGATAAGGTTACAGAAGTAATAAGAATCAAATTGCTAAGGGTCTGAAATCAAGACAGAATGGTTTGGCCTATTAAATTATATTATCTACTGCCTCTTGACATTAAAGGTTTGGCATATGCCATTTAGGATTGATAGGAAGAGTGAAAGAAGCAGCAAAAAAATCAACTTGGGGCATGGAGGCTCTATATCCCAGCAAAGAGGAATCATCTATGGCTTTGCGTGACTTTAGAAAACAGTCTATTATGCTATCACATGGCACCTGTATCATTAGAATTTGTCTTTTCATCTTTTTCTTTTAACTGCCCATTTTATTTTCTATTATTCTCCTCTGTAAGTCATGTTTACTGTGCCTTCTGTTTGGAGGGTTACATGGCACCTGAATTTGTTGTGAAATAAGCCAGTTTTATGTTTTTTGGGCACGTTATAATCACCTCTGTAAGTTTATGCAGCTATAATTTAGATGAAAAATAACTGTTTCACTGAGTTATGGTAAAGATTTATAACTGAGATCAAGAAAGAGAATGTGTCTTGCACAGTCCCAGCTATGTGATATTTTTATTTTATACCCTTAACATAAGAGTGCTGGAATTTTGGAAATATATCAAATACAAGTTTTTATGATTTTTCCCAAACTAAGGAGCATATTTCCTTTGAGGTTTCTATCACCAGACAACATTGATGTCCTATATAATTCTTTTTCTTCTCTAACCATGGATCTCTCTGGAGGCTCCCATTTTTGTGTCAGTTGAAAATTCTACTCTATACTTTGCCAAATGAGAAATAGAATGGTTTAAATTTTTTTTTCCAGAGGTTTTGGCATTCTCTGCCTTCATGTTTGTTTGCAACGGGGAAGCAAAATAAGTGTATTATTCTTTGTCTGTGTTTGCAACCCCTCTAGCATTGCTGAGTCTTCCTCAATGAGTTGATAGCACAGCATGGCAAACTGCACTGTTTTCCTCCTTAATTCAGGCCCTCCTCTAAAAATAAAAATGTATATTTTGTTAGACCCAGTGGAATTTTTAAATCACAAATATTTTAGATTCCTTTCATTTACTATCAGTCTAAAATTCAACATATTAAACTGTAAAAATGGTTTAAGAGACCATTCTCCCTATCTGAGAATTTAAATTTCATTATAAATAAAATTTACCAAAGACACTGAATAAAGGCTGGAAATCAACAAGAACTGGCAATATAATTCTTTCACATACAAAGTTAAATGATACAGATATACTTTGAATTAATAAGAAGGTAAGGGGAGGAGAGAAAGCCAGGTGACTGAATAGAACACTCCAGCAATTGTTCTATATGCAGGAACACCAAACTGAGCAACTGTTTACACAAGAAAGCACTTTCATGAGAACCAAAAATCCTGTAAATGATCATAGTTCCTGGTTGCAACATCAAATCAAGGGCATTGAAAAAGGTAGGAAAGACCACCTTGAATTGTGGACACTACTCCTCCCTCAAACCCTGGCAACGGCCATGTGGTTTAGCTAAAAAAATGTGATTGACATACTGAAAAATGCATCAGTCTCCCATCAGCAGGACTGACCAAACAGAAGAAAGAATTCATGAACTTGAAGACAGACTAGTTGAAAATACACAATTGTGGAGATAGG
The DNA here is from genome assembly GCF_009761245.1 of Sapajus apella. NCBI lineage: Eukaryota > Metazoa > Chordata > Mammalia > Primates > Cebidae > Sapajus > Sapajus apella. The sequence continues at coordinate 16,103,433 of NW_022436981.1, read as the reverse complement.
AGAAAACAGAATAAAGAGTGAAGCATGCATACAAGATCTAGAAATAACCACCAAAAGGCAAATCTAAGACATACTGGCCTTAAACATGAGGTAGAGAAAGACATGGGGGTTGTAGGTTTGTTCAAAGGGATGATAACAAAGAATTTTTAAACCTGGAGAAAAACATCAATATTCAAGTACAAGAAGGTGACAGAATACCAAGCAGATTTAACCCAAACAAGACGACCTCAAGACACTTAAAAATCAAACTCCCAAAGATCAAGGATAAAGAAAGCTCCTAAGCACTGAGAGAAAAGAGAGACACAACATGCAAAGGAGATCCAATATGTCTGGCAGTGGACTTTTCAGTGGAAACCTTACAGGCCAGGAGAAAGTGGCCTGACATCTTTAAAGTACTGAAGGAAGAATGTTTTTATCCTAGAATAGGATATGCAGTAAAAATACGCTTCAAACAAAAAGGAAAAATAAAGACTTTTCCAGACCTGGCCTTTAAGAAATGCTAAAGAAAATTCTTCAATCTGAAAGAAAAGGACATTAACAAACAATAAGAAATCGTCTGAAGATACAAAACTCGTAGGTAATAGTAAGTACACAGAAAAACATAGAATCTTATAACCTTGTAACTGGTATGTAAATAATTCATATCTTGAATAGAAAGATGAAAAGGTGAACCTATCAAAAATAGCTACAACTTTTCAAGACACAGACAGTACAATAAGATAGAAACGATAAAAATTGTAAAAGTAGGGGGTGAAGTTAAACTAATAGTGTTATTAGTTTTCTCTTTGCTTGTTTGTTTATGAAATCAGTGTTAAGTTGTCATCAGTTTAAAATAATGGGTTATAAGATGTTATTCACAAGCCTCATGGTAACCTCAATGAAAAAACACATAACAGTTACACAAAAAATAAAAAACAAGAAATTAAAACATACTACCAAAGAAAATTGCTTTCACAAAATAAAGGAAGGTGGGAAAAAAGAAAAGTGGGTGAAAGGAAGGGAGGAAAAGCTGACAAAACAAGAAAATCAAAAACATACTAGGAGCAAATCCTTAATAATAATATTGAATGTAAATGCACTAAATTCTAATCAAAAGACAGAGTGGCAGAATAGATTAAATAAAAACAAGACCAAATGATATGTTGCCTACACGAAACACACTTTAACTGTGAAGACACACACAGACTGAAAATAAAGGGATAGAAAAAAGTATTCTATGCAAATAGAATCCAAAAAAGAGGAGTAGCTAGCTATACTAATGTCAAAATGAAATAGATTTCAAGACAAAAACTATAAAAGACAAAAAAGATCATTATATAATGATAAAGGGGTCAACTCATCAAGAGTATATAACCATTATAAATATATATGTACCCAACATTGGAGCACCCAGATATATAAAGCAAATATTATGAGAACTAAAGAGAGTAATAGATTCCAACTGATAGCTGGAGAATTCAACACCCTACTTTTAGCATTGGACAGATTGTTCAGATAGAAAATCAATAAAGAAACATTGGACTTAATCTGCACCATAGCCCCCAGTAGCCCAAATACATATTTACAGAACATTTCATCCAGTGGCTTCAGGATACACATTCTTCTCCTCAGCATATGAATTAAAGGCAGGCCATATATTAGGCCACAAAACTAGTCTTAATTTTTTTTTAAATGAAATCATTCAGGTATCTTCTCTGAGCACAATGGAATAAAACTAAAAATTGGTAACAAAAGGAATTTTGAAAACTATACATGCACATGGAAATTAAACAATATACTCCTGAATGACCAGTGGCTCAATGAAGAAATTAGGAAGGAAATTTGAAAATTTCTCAAAACAAATTAAAATTGATATATAACATACCAAAACCTGTGAGTTACAGCAAAAGCAGTACTAAGAGGGAAGTTCATAGCTATATGTGCCTACATCAAAAAAGTAGAAAAACTTCAAATAAGCACCCTCACAATGCATCTTAAAGAAGTAAAACAGCAAGAGCAAACCAAACCACAAATTAGAAGAAAAGAAATAATAAAGAGCATAAATAAATAAATAGCATAAATAGAGCATAAATAAATGAAATTTAAACAAAAATATACAAAACATCAGTGAAACAAAAATGATGGTTTTTTGGAAAAGATACAATTGGCAAACCTTTACAAAGACTAAGTAAAAAGAAGACCCAAATAAATAAAATGAGAAATGAAAAAGGATACATTACTAATGATATAGCAGAAATTCAAAGGATCAGTAGAGAGTACTATGAGCAACTACTATATATGAATTAATTGGAAAACCCAGAAGAAGCATATAAATTTCTGGACATAAAGACCTACCAAGATTGAATTATGAAGAAATTTAAAACCTGACCAGACTATTAACTGGTAACAAGATTGAAGCTCTAATGAAAAGTCCACCCACAAAGAAAAGCCTGTCACACAATAACTTCACTGCTGAATTTTACCAAATGTTTAAAAAAGAGCTAACACCAATCCTCAAATTATTCAGAAAAATAGAGGAGAGAAGAGTTCCAAATTTATCCTATTACACTGATACCAAAACTAGACAAAGGAATATCCAAACAGAAGAAAACTGCAGGCCAATATACCTGATAAACCTTTCTGAAAATATCCTCAACAAAATACTAGCAAGCTCAACTCAAAGACATACTAAAAAGATCATTCATCATGACTCAGTGGTATTGCAAAGAGGATTCAATGTTTGCAAATCAATCAATGTGATACATTATGTGAAAAGAATGAAGGACAAAAACTATATGATTTTTTTCAGTCAGTGCTGAAAAAGCATTTGATAAAATTCAACAACCATTTATGATTAAAAAAAAAAACCCTCAAAGAAACTGGATATAGAAAGAACGTACCTCAACACAATAAAGGCCATATACAACAGACCTATAGCTAGTATCATTCTGAACAGGAAAAAACTGAGTCTTTTCTCTAAGATTTATACCCTATAAATAGACATACCTATTATGTACCCATAAAAATTATCAATTAAAAAAGAATGTAGGATCCTTGATTGATTGATTGATTTTACCAGGTCTTGCTTTGTTGACCAGGTTGGAGTGCAGTGACATAATCAGAGTTCACTGTAACCTCAAACTCCTGGACTCAAGCTCTCCTCCCACCTCAGCCTCCCAAGTAGCTAGAACTAGACACACATGCCACCACACTCAGCTAATTTTAACTTTTCTGTGTTGAGATAGAGTCTCCCTGTTTTGCCCAGGCTGTTCTCAAACTCCTGGCCTCAAGCGATTCTATAACCTTAGTCTCCCAAAATGCTGGGATTATAGAAATGAGCTAGCATGCCTGGCCAGTTTCTTCTAAATTCCCTTTAAATCGAACCAAATTTTAAAACCCATGAGTTCACCATTTTAAATTCTACCCTTCTGCTGACAACTAAGAAATGACTTTGTAATTAAAAGTTCTATTGAAGAATAGTTCTATTATTATTAACTTGATTGCAATGTAAGTTTAATTTTTTGAAAATTTAATGTAGCTATTGTTTTTGAATTTTTTTTTAAAGTACAACAGTGTACACCTGAAATGTGACCTATTAACATGAACCAACAGTCTATCAGCTTCTCGACAGCAAAAGAAACTATCATCAGAGTGAACAGACACCCTATGGAAAAGGAAAAAAATTTTGTAATCTGTCTGTCAAACTTCTAATATCTAGAATCTACAACGAACTTAAACAAATTTACAAGAAAAAATAACAAACAACCCCATTGAAAAGTGGGCAAAGGACATGAAACACACTTCTCAAAAGAAGACATATATATGGCCAAAAAACATATAAAAAAAGTTTGACATCACGGACCATTACAGAAATGCAAATTGAAACCACAATGAGATACCATCTTATACAAGTCAGAATGGCAGATATTAAAAAGTCAGGAAGCAACAGACGTTTGCTCTGTTATGGATAAATAGGAATGCTTTTACACTGTTGGTGGGAATGTAAATTATTAAAAGTAATGGTAAAACTGCAATTACTTTTGCACCAAGCTACTAATTCCACTATTGTGAAAGCAGTGTGACCATTCCTCAAATACCTAGAACTAGAAAACACCATTTGATACAGCAATCCTATTACTGGGTATATACCCAAAGGAACATAAGTCATTCTGTTATAAAGATACATGCATGCATATGTTCATTGCAACACCATTCACAATAGCGAAGATATGGAATCAACCCAAATGCCCATTGATGATAGACTGGATAAAGAAAATATGGTACATATACACCATAGAATATTATGCAACCATAAAAAGGAATAAGATCATGTTTTTGCAGGGACATGGATGGAACTGGAAGCCATTATCTTCAGCAAAATAACACAGGAAAAGAAAACCACCAAACACCACATGTTCTCACTTATAAGCGGGAACTGAACAGTAAAAACACATGGACACACACTGGAACCTGTCATAGCGGGAGAAGAAGGGAAATCATCAGGATAAACAGCTAATGCATGTGGGGGTTAATAAGTAGGCGTTGGGCTGACAGGTAGAGCAAACCACCATGGCATACATTTGCATATGTTCTGCACCTGCATATTAAAATAAAATTTATTTTTAAAAAGATAGTTTTTATCAACCCACTTATGCACAGAAATTCAAAATTGGCCATTGTGGAAGGACAATCATAAAATGACTTAAGGTTTCCATATAAGTCTAAAGTGGTAAGGTGTCACCTCTAGTTAAAAAAAAAAGTAATTCTCTGTTATTATTGGTTTGGTTTAAATACTGCATGCCTCATGTGTACTTTCATTGCATAAAATATGATACCTGTAAAGGTTTTATTCTGGACACTTGCCCTTTTTCAACTCTGAAAGCACTCCTAATGATCTCTTATTTGATTCCTAATGCTCTCTATTCATTTTAGAAGTTGGTTAGAAATTCATATTTACTACTGCTCAACAGAATCTCTCAGAAACATTTGGCCTCTCATTTTACCCCTGTTCCTTCCATCTACATTCAATGTTCCATATTCTTCACAATAAAATCTGAGAGGCCTACACATACTGCCTCCACAGTATACAAGTTAGAGCTACAACAGCATTAGGAATCAGAATGTTAAGGTATAAATACTGTTTGTTTATCCAATTATGTATTTATTCCATGATATTTACTAAGCCAAGTTCTCCAAAGGCGGAAGAACACTCCAGTGATCAAACAAACACCTTCACTGTCTTGGAGTCTCCAAGTAACTTTTCCACTCCCCACTTGTAGCAGATTTCTTGGGTTTCTCTGCTCAGCTCCTGGACTTTCCCTTGTTCTGACTGAGACCATATATGATGAGAAATGGGCAACTGGAAGTAGGTTATGTTAATATATGTTAGCAAGATCATGGAGCTACTCATTGAAGAGTAGACAGAATACATCCCAAAAGCAGGACACGAAGTGAGGAAGTGAGAGTAAAAGCCAAGGAGTAGGCGGAAGAGCTACCTTCTCTCTACACCTCATCCCTGCTGCTGGCTTGACTGAGTGGGGAAGGAAAAAAAAAAGAAAGGATTCTGAGAAAGATGTGGGTAAATAAGATTTCAGTAGAACCTTCTGGTTTGTGATATAGGCTTTGTTGCTACCTGTTTGAGAGACTTTCAATGCTGATTGTTTTTCTGTGATATCAACATTGACTTTGAGCTTCTTTCTGTGTGAAACTATGCTGTTACTGGCTGTCTTAGCTCACTGTGTTGCTAAGGTTATTTATAAAGGAAAGGTTATTTGGTTGACAATTCTGTTGGCTGGAAAACTGGGCATCTGGTGAAAGCCTCAGGCTGCTTCCAATCATAGTACAAAGCGAAGGGGAGCCAGCATGTGCAGAGATCACATGGAAAGTCAGAGAGGCAAGAGAGAGGGGAGGGAAGTGCAAGATCCAAGCAACCAGCTCTAGAATAACTAATAGAGCAAGAACTCACTCATTACCATAAGGACAGCACCAAGCCATTCACGAGGGATTCACCCCTGTGACTCAGACACCTCCCATTAGGCCCTATCTCCAACATTGTGGATCACATTTTAATATGTATTTTGAAGGCTCAAATATCCAAACTATATTAATGACTAAGAGCCAGCCCTGTTCTGTTTGGGATATACAAGTTCCCAGTAGGCTCTTCCCAGGACAAAAAACTAGGGAGGAAAGTGTATCCAGTTTATCCATATCCATATCTGAAAATTAATTATGGAAAAGTTGTGCAGAATTTTACCTTTCTAGTGAATTTCTCCCAATTCTCAATTTATTTTATTCTCATAGAATACTGCATCCTTGACTTATGCTAAGCTGATCACTGAAATGTATGAAAATAATCAAATGAAAATGATCCCTTTTGCTAGTTTAAATCATTGTGTATTAGTATTTAAAGATTGCTCATTTGCAATGAAAAATACCAAGAATTTTCATTCTTGTTTATTGTCCTTTAGACCAAGGGGAATACATGATATTTTGATTTATGTTTCCATTATTTATTATTAGAGCTGAACTTACATTTTTGTCATAACAGATATTACAGAAAATGACTTTTTAAAGCTTAAAAGGACAAATTAGATCCTGTGTGATTTTATGGTACCAGGGCATTCATATTTAGCTGTGCAGATTAATTCAAATTCTCTAGCACCACTCCAAATACAATGTATGTATAAGTATAACCATTTTGCAAAATAGAATGGTGTTAAAGCCAAAATTCAAATAAGAATCTGATTTCAATTTCTTTAGTTCTCTACTGCATCATATTATAATAGCAGTTCTATTTAGTACATAAGTATATATTTAAAATAATTTCCATCATTAGATTTAAAGAACCTGTGCTAGGTGATATTCATTTGACATTTATGGTGTTAGTCCTCAGAAAAATAGTACCAGATTCCTTATGCAATGATCTGCAATTCCATTTTGTAAATATTCAGGAACATATTAGTTGGTGTGTCTAAATCTCCCAGATTAAAATGAATCATTAGAATTTTATAAGCTGGTATCACCAGCATATTATTAAAATAGAAAACATAAACAAATACTGTGTGTCACTGGCACCAAATCAATAGGCGTTTATAGGAACAGCTTAGCAGACATGTACTTGTTTTCTAAAACATGTAATAGTCAAAAGTGTCAGTTAAATTGAAACGCAGCCACCCTGATTAATTCCAAAAGAGGACAGCTTCTGTAACTGACAACATCTTTCTCTGATCTGCATCCTGATTTGCATTGGACAGGCATTAATCTCTTCACTGACCACATATTGTAAGCTTAAAGACAATTTCTCTGGAAAACCTTAGCTAAAAGACAACAGAAATAGCTATTCCCAATAGCGTATGAAGCTCGTCCCAAAAATGTAGCTATGGAAGATACTCAGCAGGCAAAGCGGCTGTAATTTCATTTTCAATACCTTTCAATCCTATTTACCTGAATCTTACTGCTACAAGTAGCTTTATATTAATAATAAGTAACATATAATATAAAAAGCAATGATCTTTGCCTCTCAATTATAGAAGAATGTTGCAAAGCTGTTTAAGCATTTCTTCATGGCATTTCCAAATGTGTCGTTGAATAAACCTATTAGTGTTATACCTGTCAATATATTTAAATTTTATGCTTAATATGAAGGTAGTTTGCCAAATTATTGGTTTTCTATCAATTTCTGTGATTCTGTGTTTTCATTTCAAATAAGCTAAAACCAGGAATATCATAAAATATTCCTAAAATATATGATTTTCTATTCTGTTGGTAATGGCTTTTCTCTTTTTTTCTTTTTTCAGCTTGAGGTTGGGTCTTACTCTGTTGCCCAGGCTGGAGTGCATTGGCATGATCAAGGTTCACTGCAGTTTCCACCTCCCTAGGTTAGGGTGATCATCCTACTCAGCCTCCCAAGTAGCTGGGACGATAGGCACATGCCACCACACTCAGCTAATATTTGAATTTTTTGTAGAGATGAGGTTTTGTCATGTTGCCCAGGCTGGTGTCGAACTCCGGTGCTCAAGTGATCCACTGGCCTTGGCCTCCCAAAGTGCTGGGATTACAGGCATGAGCCACTGCAGTCAGCCCAGTAATGGCTTTTCTTTTAGAAATCGCCCTCTCCAAAGTCATAATTGGTTTACTAGTATCAATAACAATTTGGAGGCTTGTTCTTTTGTTTCTATACTTGCTTGCAAACCTTCTCTATGAGAACAATACAAATGCTTTTACAAAAACAATTACAAATTTATTGAGTTTATCTTACCTAAAATGTCTTTAGGATGTTTAGCACAATATATAATTGAATTACCGCATTTAAAAAATGCAGCATTCATTTTAAATAGCTCATTTTTTAGATGAGGTTCAACATTAAGGAAAAAGTATTTAAATGCACATTATTTTTTCAAGATTATTTTGTGAATAAGTAAACAAATACAAGAAAGCTGAATTCGTTTACACTAAGTGAAGTTTGCTGGAAGCCTCAGATCTTTAAGAAAGTTTTGCCAGGCTTAAAATACAGCATGTTCTGGGCAAAGACAAAAGTTAATTAAAGTGGAAAGAGACAATCCTTTTCACACATTCTGGCTCCTTTAGGCTGCTAGTGTTCATTTAATTTTTGTTGATTAGCCAAATCCTACTATTATGATGCCCATCATTGTATCAGAGGGTCTGCCTGTTTAGCATGACCGGAGGCTGAATCGTGCTAACAAGGGAAATGAAAGAGATCAAACATTTTCCCAAATAGTTTCTAGTGTTTAGCCAAGAAATAAATTACCTACTGGAAAGCATATGGCTTAGTGAGTTTGACTGCATCTTCAAAGAGACCTGGTTAACTTTAGGAGTACTCTGAAAGCCTAACAGACTAAACAAAATTCCTACATCTTAAAAAAAAACTTCAAAAAGAATTAAGATCAGGAAGTCTATTTTAATAGTATCTTTATAATGTTTTACCTTACGAGAGGTAAGAAAGTTTGAATTACTATTAAAACTGCTTTCTTAATTGCATTTAGAAATGTTTTGTACACAAGGAATGGGCATTGCAATTTAACTTTCATGTTTTTAAGAAGAGCATAAAGGACAGGATCACAAAAAATAGACAAATGCAAAACCATAACATACAATTATATGGAAATATAAATATTTTGGTGTACATTGTTAGATAAGTCATGGATCAGTATCCCTCATAGTAGTAACAGAAAGCAGATCAGTAGTTGCCTGAGGAAAGAGGCTAGAGTGGAGAGGGAATGGAGAGAGGAATTACAAAATGGCATGAGAAAACATTGGGGATGATGAATATGTTCATCATCTTGATTGTGGTGATAAGTGCACTGGTGCATAGCTGTGTCTACACACTAGTTTGTACCTATGTCAAACTGTACACTTGAAAAATGTTTGTGAAATTACTCTAAGTTAAACTATTTTCAAGTCTAACCATTTAGTAAAATGCACTGCTATTTCCTAAAGATTTCCACAAATTGAGAATGAATGGTGTTCAAGATTAGTCATATGTAAACTCTGAAACACTAAAATTCATAATGAGGCTGGGCATGGTTGCTCATGCCTGTGATTTCAGCACTTTGGGAGGCTGAGATGGGTGGATCACTTGAGGTCAGGAGTGGGGAGACCAGCCAGGCCAACATGGCGAAACCCCATATCTACTGAACACATAAAAATCACCCCCAATCAGTTGAACCTGGGAGGTAGTGTTTGCAGTGAGCCAACATCAAACCATTACATTCGAGCCTGGGCAACAGAGTGAGATTGCATTTCTAAATAAATAAATATTCATAATGAACTTGACATATAGTAAGCACTCCATTAATATGTATGAATAAAAATTAATTTGTAATTCAATTATTATATCCATAAGTCTATTAGACTTGTCAAAACTATGTGTCTGGTTTAGAAAATGTCTCAATGCATAAACTTTCCCTGCCAGATGCCACTGTAATATGCTAATCAATAATGATGTTGATATACTAAGCACAATAATACTGTGTGTCACTCTTAACAACACCCATTATTTTCCTTAAAAGCAGTACATGAACTAGAAGATGTTGCTTAATCATTGAAAAGTGAAAGACCACAGAACAAGTAGTTTTCAAATCACAGCATTGGTGGTCCCTTAACTCCACCTACTGGCCCAGTAAGTCTTTATTGGACCCTCACCCCATTCAATTATTATAGTACATTTCCAAAATAATCTACTGAATTTTATACACATATTCAAGTTGACCTCAGGAACTGCTTAGGTTCTCATGGCAATTAAATTTTCTGATGGGCTCTGTTTTTCTGAAGACTGGTTTTAATGAACTTTTAGCCTCATTATGAGGCTTTCTTCATATTTCAGGACTAATAAGGCTCTAAGGCAATGGTTTTCCAAACTGTCTATGTATCTCCATAACGTGAAGGACTTTAAGAACTCACCAATGCTCAGTACCTAAAACAGATCAATTCAATCACAATGTTGGGATGGGGCCCAGATAAAATAGCAAGATATTCTATTAAATAATTATTTTAATACCTAATTTTGAAAGCATTTCTTTAAAAATACTTTATAGGTAATCCCTAAAGATGCTCCATTTTCACACATTCTTGAACTCAAAAATAATGTCCTGTGTGGAGGATAACATAAACCCAAGCTGTTCAGAGAAGAAATGGCCTCTGAAGGTCTAGCCTTTGCAAAATCCCTTGAAATACTGATTTATTAGATGTAAAATAGATGAATATATAATTTTAGCTCAAATAGATATTATGTTATACTAGATTCTATTATAAATTTAGTATTGACATCAAAATTGCAATGAAAATTGCTGGAGGATGTTGGAAGTGTTCTATCCACTAATGCTAAGAGCTGAAAAACACTGCTATTATTTTCATTTTAGCATAGCAACGCCTTACACTAGCCTTCAAAGTTATAATTTTATAAAGACATCACTAAATGTGTGCTTCTTGGTTACTGATTATGTAACTGGGTTTTTTCCTTGGGTGCTGATAAGGCACAGCTCCCCGAGGAGAATGCTGTGGGTACTTGGTCTCCCACCTCTTAAAGAATAAGCATGGGACCACTGCAGATGTGCCGTATGCCCATAAAAGTAAATATCGGACCCAAGAAATGTTGCAGAAAGGTGATTTTATTTAGGTAGAGAAAAGATAAAGGAGAAGAGAATGACTTCCACTAAGAGTGTGGAAGGGGATTCCAGAAGGGAAATCCCAGAGGGGAAAGGGAGCTCCCACCATGTGGGAGGGGATTCCAGAGAGCTGGAAATCCATCATGGGTGAAGGAGTGGGGGAATTTATCTGGGAGACATTCCCACCTTCCCAAGTTCCTCTGGCCAATGAAAGGAGTTCCTTTAAACTTCCGCTGGGGTGACTGACTCTTTGTTTCTTTCCGCGCCCCCGAAATTCAAACATAAACCATTAAATCTCCCAGATGGAGAGAGATGGGAGTGGGGCATGGCACTGGGAAATTCTTGCCCTTAAAACTACACCCCCTAATGGACCCGGAAAGAGAAGACATTCCCTCAATTTCTCTATGCATTCCTATATTTTTTTCATTTTTTCTATTGCATCCATTTCTTGGTTTATATCCAGTCCATAGGAAGTAAGTAGCCTCCACACATAGTACTGCATTTTTTCCAATAATCAGAAAGATTTGTAAAATACCATGAGCAAAGTCCTGTGTGAGGTGGAACATCAAGGGGAAGGCTGATACAAAAAAAGCATAAAACATAGTTCAGATCCTTCAAGACGGTCACTTCCATAAGCCCATGAAATCCTGTCTTTGTGTGACAGGATTTGTTGTCCAGGTTTGTAACCCTGGATTCTCAAACGTGTACCTCAGTTTAGAGAGAATCAGGACTTTGGGGATGTAATACTAGGCCCACTTCCTCACTTATTGAGTGTTAGGTGTGCAGCACACGTGGAACTGAAGACTGGTGAGCTCTCAAACCTATAATGTTCGCTTGCCCCACTCATGAATAATGGGTCAGGTCGTTATTCCATTTTTGTGTTCCTTCACTAGGCAGCTTGGCTGCATTGTTTTGTTTTAACACAGGTGGCTTTTTACCTCTCAGCTTGCCAAGAACTCCAGCTATGTTGGCTTTTTACCCATCCATATCTGTATTAGTTACCGAATGCTGCTGTAACAAACTACACAAACTTAGTGGCTTAAAACCACAAAAATTTATTCTCTCACAGTTCTCTGGAGGCCAGAAGTTCAAAATAAATGTGTCATGAGAATGTGTTTCTTTTCTAGGATCTGTGGAAGAATCCTTTGTTTCTTCCAGCTTCTGGGGCTGTCAGCATTTCTTGGCTGTGGATGCCTCACACTTCAAATTCTAGCTCCGTCTTTTTTGCACATGTCTAATCTCCCTCTGCTTCCTTCTCATGAGACACTTGTGATGATAGTTAAAGCCTGCTGTATAGTACAGGCTCATCTCATCTCAAGATTCTTAATTATACATGCAAAAACACTTCTTACAAATAAGGTAACATTTAAAGATTCCTAGGATTGGGATGTGCACATAACCAATCATGCCATTATCAGTCTACCACAATACTTTACGACACACCTTCGTTGTAGATAGCAGAGTTGAAGGGTTATAGGAATGGCTGCCATATCCCCACTTTTCCTCTTACCCTCATGCGTTCTTCTTTTTCTATTTTTTTTCCCAAGGAAGAAAATAAAAATTCTAACACTACACACTAAGAGCAAAAGATCCTGTTGATTAAGTCAGCAAAGTTAGGAATTGCAATCCTCTCTGCTTAAAAACGTTTATGTCCATTCTACTAAACAGTTACTTTTATCTGTCCAGAATATCATCCTCTTTTATGTGAGAAACGTTCATATGGTTTGGTGGTTGGCCACCACTGGTCAAGTCCTGTGACCTAAGCTAATTAGGGTCCTCTTTGTCAGTTTGAAAACTGAGACCGAGGAAGCAGCTTTCTTCTCTCGTTGGTTAGCCACTAAATAATGTGACAGCATCCCCCCGTCACCTACATCTGGCATTTCTCCCCATGTTATCCCTCCCCAACATCCCCACCCTGCCGTTGTCCCTCCCTTGGCCCCCACCAACAGACCCCATTGTGTGATGCTCCCCTCCCTGTGTTCATGTGTTCTCATTGTTCAAACACCCGCCTATGAGTGAGAACATGCGGCGTTTGATTTTCTGTTCTTGTGTCAGTTTGCTGAGAATTGTGGTTTCCAGATTCATCCATGTCCCTACAAAGGACTGTACATGTACCTTAGAACCTAAAGTACAACCAAAAAATAAAATAAAATAATAATGTGACTGCAAAGCAGCTACAGGGATAGCTGTGTTTTCTGCTGAGTGGAGGTGGCTGAAAGACAAAGAAGCATGATAAATGGAGAATGTAGGGGAGAGAGGAAAAGTGAGGGAGAAAGAAAGAACAACAAGAACGGTGAGTTTATTGTTCCTACTGCTGCCTTTCTTCCATTCTGTGAATTTAGTCCACTGTAATTCCAGCTGGTTGTGCGATACAGAGTGATGAACAAAATGTTTATGAATACAATACCCAATGAAAGATAACTAAGAGCTTGGGTTCCCATAGAATTCTACAAGTGTGCTTTTAAAATTATTATTCTGTTAATCCAGAACACATCCTCTCATTCAAACAATGTGTTCAGCCTCTCAGGAAAGCCTACTCTGAGTACATTAATCACAATTTACATACCGACCCTCACCTCAAAAAATTGGCTTTATTTTTTCTATAGTATCTATCTCCATATAGTATAATATATACTCAGTTTAATCTTTTTGTTTATTCTGTTTTCATCTTAAACCATCAACTAGAATATGACCTAAATAGCATAGAGATTTTTGTTCTTTTTTTTTTTTTTATTCCACAATCTCTAGAATAGTGCCTGGCACATTTCAAGGCCTCAAAACATGTATGTCAAGTGAAATAATTGTTTTAAGCTTATTAAAGGCTATAATCAAAATTAAAATACTAGAAGGAGCTAATGGAATGCAAATTTAAGAATAATGCGACTGAACAGCATACCTATTTGTATTTTAGCTATAATTATGTTGTATGTTTGAGCTTAGAGAAAAGCAGATTTAGCAGCACGATTTAATGATTTAATGGAACGAGACTAAGATTTAGAATCAGATAAAGCTAGATCAAATTCTGTGTCTGCTATTTATGAATCTGTGAGATTTCGAACAAGTTACTAAACTCTGTGAGCCTTATTCTTCTCACCTTTGAAATAGAAAAAGTGATCCTTATCTTGCAGACAAGTCCAGATGTCATCTAACTGTTGCATAGGACTGACTCATGACAATCTGATGAGACTTGGCCCAAACCCGATCTCCGGGCCCATGATATCTCAGTGCCTTTCCACCACTTCCTGTGATTTACGGTGACTTACTTCCTTATGGGCTGAATTGTGTCTTCCTCCCACAAATTCATATGTTGAGGCTGTAATACTTGGTTCCTCAGAATGTGACTGTTTTTAGGATAGGACTTTTAAAGAGGTAATTAATTTAAAAAAAAATGGGGACATTAGGGCGGACTGTAATTGAATATGATTTTGTGCTTGCAAGAAGAGGAGATTAGAACACCCCCCCCACACACACACACACAGACACAAAGAGAGAGAGAGAGAGAGACAAGTGTGCACACAGAAGAAAGACCAAGTGAAGACACAATGATAAGGCAGGCATTTGCAAGCTGAGGAGAGAGGTCTCCGAAGAAATCAAACAAATTGACACGTTTGACACCTTGATCTTGGACTTGTAACCTCTAGAACTATGAGAAAATGAATGTCTGTTGTTTAAAACACCTGGTCTGTGGTATTTTCTGATGGCAGCTTTAGGGAATTAATACACTGTCTCAAGCTTTTTCTGTTAACAGGCCATTCATCAGTCAGACTGTGCCAATTTGGGTAATCCCTAAAATTAAAATAGCAGCTCCTTCCTACTTTTCCAGACAAAATGCAGCACTTTTAGGTGCAATGTTTATTCTGTGGAAATGTGAAGGCCTCTAAAGATGAATTGCAGCATGGACAGTTCAGCCTTGTGTCAGGTAGCCGATGGCCTTGTCCCCTTTTCTCTGCACAACCTTCTTGTGTTTTACATTATGAAATCTGCGCTGCTGCAGTAGGGCACCTTGTTCTGTGTGTGACTCCTGAGGAAGTTTATCTCATACCCAATTCTTGCTGTTTCTGCCATGGACAGACCTCTTTGGCAGATGAGCAGATTATCATCAGAAGCCCCTGGAATTCAGATGATTACAAATGTGAAGATATTACCCCTTATGTAGGAATCAACATTGAGAAGCAATTAGTAGTTGTAGCAGTTAGAAAACTGAGTATAAATTTTGAAAAAGAACAATGGAAAATGTAGGGTACAGTCAGAAACATCAGAAATTAAGCGACTGTTCCTTTAGACAGTTACAGTTTTACTTTACAAATCATACAGGGTTATCCTCAGTTCTACAATGGGTATGATAGAAGTAGTAGCTTCTTAACAATAAATGGAAGAATTTATGCAAGTATTTGTGCCAGTCTTAGAACATGTCAATCAAGTTCTTTTACGATTATGACAATGTAATATAAGATTATATATCTGTATTTTTAGTGGTATATGATAATAATAGCAATCATGATCATTATTGTCATCGTTTGCCTTGCACTGCTCTCAATATGGATATATTAACACTTTCTATGCAGGCTACTCAAGATAAAATTAGAAACATAGAAATTCCACCTTGGAAGGAACTGAAACATTTGTCAAATTCGACTATTCCCGTGATGATTTGTTGCCTCCTAGATATTTTTTGCTTTTTACTCTGGTCATAAATGAGAAGAAGAAAGTTACTCCCTGGTAAATAAGCAAAATGTGAAAGGGGGAAATGAAGCAAATTGAAAAGGAGATAGAGAGGCATAGAATTAGGAGATGGATTTGTCTGAAAACACTTGGTTACTTCCCCAAAATGTGTGGTAGAAGTAGTGAGCCAGGCACCACTGGTGGGTTAGCAGATTGAATGGGTGTAACTGATGGTGCTGGTACATAGGAAACCAGACATAATGCGGTACATATAAGAACAGCAGAATTTCAGAAAGACATAGCCTCTATGAGCTGCATAGCTAGAAGTCTTAAGATCGAACAGAAATCTAGTTAGAAGGAGCCTGAATGCTGTAGACTGGCCTGGCTTATTCCCCTTGTTTCCTACTTTATCAGCCTTTGTACAAGCACCATCACAATTACTCTGCCCATTTTATTTCAATTTCCATTTGTCACTGGAATTAAAGGAAGCCTGTATTCATGAGCCTCCCTCGGATTTAAGTATGTCAGAGACTTTTAAAAGAATGACCTTTTGTCTCTTTTGATGCTTTTGTCAATCCCTGTTTTCTCCTTTCTATATTTCAGATATTCCTCATGGTAAGAAATGTTATCTTGTTGGTGCTGTGGCCTTTTAAAAATAGATATCACATATAAGGTATTTCTGATGTCCTCCCTTTTTCACACACTGATCCTTTGTATTCTTCAAAGTAACTCCTCATTATTATTTTTATGAGTGCTGAAAGCCTCCTTAATCATAAAATTCAGACGCCATTCTAATAGTTTATAATAAAACAATAACAAAGATAGACTGACAACCTAAGAGTCTTCTTTTAAAATAACAGTCTTTTAATCATCAAAGACTTGGACATATGGGTCTAATTTTTTCCCTGTTGTTAATTCTTCCAAATATTTATAAAAAGATACGTGCAGAGTCAAGAAGTGTTTTTCATGATCCCCATGCTCATTGCTTTGATATTGTTCAGTGTTTGTATACTGAAACGTTCCCTAGAACTCTTAGAGATTATGCTGTCATTAATATGTTCTTCATTTTATTGTTGAGTGTTACCAAAGAAATAGATCATATAGAAAGTACTATCTAATCTACTAGTTCATCTCATCTGTTGAAAAGCTGAATCACGTAAAATCACAAAAGAGAAAATCAAAGGTAATTTAAACAGTGAGATAGGAAAAAATGAATGAGAAATGAAGAGTAGATTCAAAAAGTATAGTTTTGCTATCACACTAACATTTATCATTCTAAGTTCTTTGGCTTTTTATGCTTCTACAGCTAAGTTTGAACTGAAGAAGCAAACAGATATTTAAAAAATTTCTGGTCAGCTATTTTCATAGCCATCTATTTACTAATTATTCTCTGTCCAACAAGGATGCCAGTAGCCACATGTGGCTACTTAAATTGAAAATTAAACAAAATTTAAAATTCAGTTCCTTGGTCACACTAGCTACATTTGAGTGCCCATTAGCCACACTGACTGGTGAATATCATATTGGATAGCACAGGGCATAGAAACTTTGCATTAGCACAGAAAGAGCTATCGGACAGCACTGTACTCACATATAAAGTCGCCAAGTGTGATACATAACAGGAGTTTTAACATTATAAACCAACGCGATGCTAAATTTGAAAAGAAATGAACCACTACCCAGACAATAAATAGTTAATAGAATAATATAGCAGTTTGAATTGTCCTTTCATGGAAATTTTGGTTTCTATAAGGCAAACTGATATTTTTAGCTCATATAGCTTACATTTGGTAATTACAATAGAATATAGAAAAATGCTTAATACAGCAGAATGTTGTACACCAACATATTTGAAACCTTTTCCGATAGCATTATTCAAAGACACCTCATGTGGAACTTAATATAGAGCTGGTCAGTTTGCAGTATTGAGGGAGGGCCTCTTCCTGCTCGCATGGTAGGCCTCCAGGACTTCTGGTTTCCACGGTAACCCTAAGTCACTGCCCTAAGCAAAACTTGAGGTATCAAAAATAAATGAACAAATAAATAAATACCCTTACCAGAGCAGGAGAGAGCAGTTTAAAAAATCAAATATTGAAGATCAGAACTAAACCTAAGATAGCCGTGAGGCCCCACCCTATTCAAATAGTATCCGAATACTTTATTATTAATAACTTAGTTAACCTGAACATTTACATTTTATCTGTTAATCAGCACTGCTAGAATAGAAAACAACATTCTGGGAAAATAAAATTGGTAATTCTGTCATGACTAAGAACAGGATTAAATTTTAGAAGGTAATTCATGCTTTTCACTCTTATGTACTACAGGTTAAAGATGACTACTAGGGCATTGTTAATATACTTTTAATCATAAGAATCTCAAAACAATTAGAAATGCCTTCCTCTCAGGATAACAAAGGCATTTTTGTTACGTTTGGTACCATATAATAGAAAAATAGCCACCATGAAAATGAAAATTACTTAACTGGCTTAAACAACATTAATTACTTCATTGTGATATGTATTTGTCATGCATAATTTATTAGAAAGTGATGGTTGTGTGAAATAATGTGTAAAAATTGCTTTATATTTATCAATGTAAGTGATAGGTTCTTAAATTCCTTCTAATTGACAAAAATATTACTAAAGATCAGAACTGAAGTATTTCGGGGCAAAAATTTGAAAATATTAAATAGGTACATCATATAATCATGCTGTTATTTAAAGCCATAAAATTCTTTTTCAGCAACCACATTTCACCAAGAAGTGTGGCAGGAATCATTATGGGATGTTGATTTCTTATGTTGTTTTTGTTTTTGTTTTTCTAATTCATTCTCTGCCTAACACAGGTTGAATTAGATAAATCGAATGACGTCAGCCATGATGATGCCAACATTTTAAGCTTTGGTTTCTTATGTCCTAAAATAGCAACATAAAACACATAGAAATGATGAGCTTTTCTTCGTATGTTTGTTGATCACATAAATTCTTCTGAGAGATGTCTGTTCATATCATTTGCCCACTTTTTGATGGGGTTGTTTTTTCTTGTACATTTGTTTAAGTTTCTTGTAGATTCTGGATATTAAACCTTTGTCAGATGGGTAGATTGCAAAAATTTTCTCCTATTCTGTAGGTTGCCAGTTCACTCAGAAGCTAGTTTCTTTTGTTATGCAGAAGCTCTTTAGTTTAATTAGATCCCATTGGTCTATTTTGGCTTTCATGCTATTGCTTTTGGTGTTTCAGTTATGAAGTCTTTGCCCATGCCTATGTCCTGAATGGTATTGCCTAGGTTTTTGTCTAGGGTTTTTATGGTTTGGGGTTTTAGATTTAAGTCTTGAATCCCTTTTGAGTATTATCATTTGAGAAATATCATTCGGAAATACTATTTGACCCAGCAATCCTGTTACTGGGTATATACCCAAAGGAATATGAATTCTACTCTAAAGACACATGCACATGTATGTTTATCACAGTACTATTACAACAGCAAAAACATGGAACCAACCCAAATACCCATCAATGATAGATTGGATAAAGAAAATGTGGCAGCTGGGCCCAATGGCTCATTCCTGTAATCCCAGCACTTTAGGAAGCTGAGGGTGGATAACCTGAGGTTAGGAGTTCGAGACCAGCCTGGCCAACATAGTGAAACCCTGTCTCTACTAAAAATACAAAAATTAGCTGGTGTGATGACATGTTCCTATAATCCCAGCTACTCGGGAAGCTGAGACAGGAACCTGGGAGACAGAGGTTGCAGTGAGGTGAGACTCTGCATTGCACTCTGGCCCGACTACAAAAGGGAAACTCTGTTTCAAAAAAAATGTGGCACAGATACACCAGGGAATACTATGTACCCATAAAAAAGAATGAGTTTATGTCCTTTGCAGGGACATAGATAAAGCTGAAAGCCATCATCCTCAGCAAACTAACATAGGAACAGAAAAGCAAATGCCTCGAGTTCTCACTCATAAGTGAGAGTTGAGCAATGAGAACACATGGACACGGGGAGAAGAGCATCATATACTGGGACCTGTCAGGGGTGGAAGCAAGGGGAGAGACAGCATTAGGACAAATACTTAATGCATGTGGGGCTTAAAACCTAAACATGTTTATAAAACTTGATCCTGCTCTTAGTCTTAACAGCATTAACAATTTTATCTGTCTCCTTCTGGTTGATTGGAACAGAAAACCACCATAGCACATGTATACCTATGTAGCAAACCTTCACATTCTGCACATGTATCCCGGAACTTAAAGTAAAATAAAAATTATTTTTAAAATTATTTTAAAGATTTAAAAAATCTCTTTGAAAAAAAAGCAAAACATTTAGTCTAAGTCTAAGGGACTGGTGGGACAATGGAAATGGGGCAATTTCTAAAGGAATAAAAGACATGCACTCTTTGCCCTTAAGGACAATCTAGTTAAGCAGAAAACAATTATCAAGTATTTTTAACCCCACTTAAATGTGTGAACAAGTAAAATAAAATAAATAAAATAAAAATCACACAGCAGCCACCTCAAGTCACTATATAGATAAATGGCAATAAAAACCCTTTTAGAAACAACAATCACAACTCTCTTGTATGGCCCGTCTATTAGATTTCTTTGATTAGAAATATGGTGAGATATGCCTCTGCCCTTGTATTCCTCTTTAACCTTTTGGTACTTAGAAGGGAAAAACATGAGTTGTCTTCTAAAACTTAATCCTGTTCTTAGTCATGACAGTATTAACAATTTTATCTGTCTCTTTCTGGTGAGAGCATTAGAAGGCGTTAGAGACTTATGCCACTGACTTTAAAGCATTTGCTTTGGGCTCTCTTCTGAAGCAGTAAGGATGCCTTCATATGAAGTACATAAAGTATTAACACATTTCAAATAGATCCATTAGGAAACTAGCACTTCATTACTCTAAAGTCGAGTTTCATTAGTCATAGTTCTATTCATTAACTGGGTTGAACAACTTGCTTTCTAATTTCTAAGGTGTTAAAAGGAATTTATAAAGACGGGAGTAGAGGGAAACCTACTGACAACTGAATATTTTCAAAAATTACAAAGTCAACATCCTTTCATGTCATACTGGAGAAAAAAAAACTAAAATGTTTCAGGATATCTCATTTTAAGCATAGCCTAGAAGCAATCCCTAATAGCCAAATTTTAGTTTGTCCGCACCAGGCACCAAGTTTTATTATTTTTTAATCTAGAGTTTACAGTGTACTTTTTGTTTATTATATCGCTTCCTTTTTTAACAGGAAATTAGTGCAGCTGTTTATGATTACGAGTCACCTGCTTGGAAACCTAAAACACATTAAATAGTGTTCATCACTAAACATGGTTAGATGAGCTTTGAAACTTGTGAAACTATGGAAATCAATTTTTAGTAATTCTTTCCAAAAAAAAGGGAAACAGGTTTGAAACTTATGGTAGAAAATGTTAACATTCTGTAGGAACTGGGTAATCTTACTAAAGTAGCTATGTTTTTTAGGAGATAGTATCTCACAACTGACCATGTTTGTTTCTCCTAGTAAGAAAGGATTACTGTCTGGTACTCCCCTTGAGTAAAGCATGATATAGAACTCTAGAAGAAAAAGGAATACAGAATAAAAAGGATAAAACAGTAAATTCTGCTGAAGAGATAAAAGTAAAGGACATATTGTCATCTGCTTACCTAGCCTTCAAATATCAAATAAATAAGGATACGGTACACCCATCTGTCCTTCAAATCACTTTTGAAGGACTCCCAGATTTCATATGTTTTGCTCATCTCTTGGTAGGAAACACAATTTGCTATTGACTCTGAGCATCCTTGCACTTTCTGGCTGGTTATGCCAGGCATACAAGTTCCTAATTGCTCTTTACCTGGGTGATTTATGAAGACTGTTCTTGTAGCTAGCAATGTAAGGAACAGATTAGCATCCATCCTCAAAGTAAGAGCAGGTTTGCTTCCACTTACTTTAAATATTCCATGAGCTCGCTGTTCCTACCTTGCAATACAACCCACTGAGTGTACAGGCATCTAACCTGGACCCACTTGCATTGCTCCGTGGGATGTAGGGTAAGCCAATATGAAGCTCTGACTTTTACGTTATTGGAAGTAATAAAGTCCCTTGTTTCTGACCCAAGAGTTATGTTTTCTGTCAGCATCCATGACAAATAACAAACTAGCTTGTTAACTTAAAGTACACTAAAATCCCAGATATGCATAGTTCTTCACTTTTTATATTCTCATAAAATTGCATATCAATTTAAAGATAAAACACTGATTTTTATGAATATAATACAAAATTACTAACCCCAAATGTTTTTTTCATTTTTCTTCAGTACATGTTTCAACAAGTAAAATCTCAAATTGAATTTGTGCTACCACTGTAAACTTACTGAAATGATTTAAAATGAGAATTATATTTTGCCATTAACGATATTGGGCCTTTAGTAAGGCAACTAGAGATTCAATACTAGACAGTGCCAGAGAACTGAGTTTACATTGTAGCCAAGACACTTCCTAGTGGGCTCTGGTCTCATGAAATATTTCTCATTTTCCTAATCTGTTAAGTAGGTGTAAAGATACAGAACATGTCATATAGGCTTGATTTTGGTTTTTAACAAAATAGCCGTGTATATAAGTGCTTTGCCTACTGGCACTTACGCGTCTCCCAATGTATGCTTGTTATATATGATTATGAATGGTGTTCCCTTGAATGGGATACTATTTATTTTATTTTTAAAAATATACAACTTCCACATGTGTCTCTTGAGGTTTCTTATTTGATTTTGTGGGGCTGATTGAAAAGTTAGCATTAGCCTCCCCAGAGATTAATTTGTTAATGTAGAATACTGGGTTATATATGCATGGCTGTCAGAGGATATCTTGTAGTTTCTTGAGAGCCTTAAATTTCCAAAGAATCTAGATTTCAGAAATACGCAATTTCCAGCCTTCATATTGAGTGTACATATATATGGGAAAATTGTTTAGCAGCTGCGATCTACATAGGAAAGGGAGTTGCAGAGTAACTTCCTTTTATTAAAGACTGATTTACTGATTTCTATAGAAAACTTCAAAGGTTTAAGTATATTGCCTAATTGTAGCGCTAAACCGTTAGGTGTAATGACCTCATTGATGATATGGACCTTTATGCTTTTGTAGGATTTTTTTTGAACACGTAATGACTTCCCATGTTGAGTCAGAAACAAAAGCTACATACGGGGAAGGAACCATTGCCATATTCTCCCAAGCCAGCAACCGAGTCATTCTTTCAGTGGTAAAAAAGAGATGAAAGATACCATTAAAATATTTCCTATTTTATACAAAACTCATCTATATAATATCAGAGATAGAATGTAACAATATCAGAGATAGAATGTAAACACTTTTAAGAAAAAAAGACACGGAAAAGTATAAGTAACCTATGGTCAAGAGGATATATAAGAATGAATAATTTCCATCCTATAGAAATATTAACTATCAAAACATTGGCATTGTACATTTAGTTTGTGTTTTAGTAATATTTTATGTTTTAAATTTTTATTCATTACCATATGTTTTTGTAGTAACAAGAAATCATATATGAAGTAGACATGCTACACATTTTATGGTTTAAATAAGCTAAGACTGGGGCGTGTTTTTAAGAATTAGCCACACTTCATAAACAAAGTTAAATGTTAAGTTCCTATCTGACCTGTTAATTACATTCAATAATATTAAAGGGCAGCATTTGCAAATTGCTTTTGTGCCTAGCATTTTAGTTTTCGGTGACAATTTATGATCTTGACCCTCTATAATTAAATTACTTAATTATAGAATCTTTTATGGTTCTTGATTATTATTGCTTACTTCACTTTATTTTTCTCTCAATTGTATAAGAATATTCCACATTATTTCCCTTTATATATTTTATTTTACTACCTCTGACCTTTTATAGAAAATAAAATCCAAAGTGAAAATAATGAACAGATCCTAAATCTGTCACAAAGACCTGTTAATTTTTCAGAGTCTTCACAGAAAATATGAGTATATAACATAGTCAGGATGACATTTCATATCATTAAATTTCTAAATGATTTTCTTCTAGAAGCCATAATAACTTACTGGTATCACAAGACACTTTTGTTCTCTTTAGTTGACAAAAACGTGTCAATTTCACAGTTTCTAATATGAGCATTAGGTTGAACCTTAAGAAATTGCCAACATTTGACAATTTTTGACTTACAAAAATGGCGATTTCCTGCGGTCCTACTTGACTTTTTAAATAGGTAAAGAAAAACTACCTACTGAGTCCTATACTCACTACCTGGGTGATAGGACTATGAATACCTCAAACCTCAGCATGATGCAGTATATTCATGTAACAAACCTGCATATGTACCCCCGAATCTAAAATCAAAGTTGAAATTATTTTTTTAAATTAGGTGAACTGTCAGTGATATAATATTTTCAAAACATTTTTATTTTCTAAAATATGCGGTGAGATGTTTCTAAACTATTTTTGTGTGATGATTCCCTTTTCTGAATTACTAGCAATCTTCAAAAACCTTAGCCTCCATAAACTAATGCTGACTAGAAAAGCTCTATCTAGAGGTAATTTAACATACATTCTGTTTACATTTCCTTTTTTTTTTTTTTTTTTGGAACTTTTTGATTCTGTATCTATGGGGCAGTAATGCACATAAGAGTAGAGCCAGAAATTTTCACAGGTCTCTGTTAAAACAAAAAACATTGGCATGGAGATTTAATAAGGCCTTTCAATAAATGGTGTCTTTTGGGTAAATTCAAGACTGACTTTTTTTTTTTTTATATATAAAGTGGGGTCTTTCTGTATAAGATATATTTACTACAGGTGACCTTGTGCCCTTATCTCCTAGAGGGGATATAGTGCTTGGAACATTGTGTTCACATAGAGCTTTGAGTAGATTAAGTTTCTCCTCTCAGAGGACACTGTGCACAATGGTGGCAACTATGGTTACCATGTATATGTTGATGGCTACCAGAGCCATATATCTAGCTCAAACTGTCTAAGCTTCAAACCTATATATCCAGGTGTCTGAAACCACCTCTAAATGACATCAAGGTTACCTGTTGCTATCCTAATGACCTGCCAAGTAAACACTTAATGCTTTTTGAAAGAAAATACCATCTGCCAAACCTTTCAGAAATTACCTTACACAATATCAAGAGTCAGTGAAAAACCCTAAGACATGTTAAAAACAATAACAAATCAATAAAAATTAAGAGAAAAAATACTCATGGGTATTTCGGATGTTAGAGTTATTCAGGGACTTTACAGTAACTATGATAACATGTTCAAGAAAAAAGTAGGAAAATGTTGCCTACTCTAAAAAGCCCTGGTAATTTTTATTTTTGAGTCAACTAAAATAGACGTTTATTTAAATTTTGTCATTCTACCACCTGGAACTCTTCAATGGCTTCGTGGCTTACTGGACATAGATAAATCCTTTACCATGTTATAGGAAAGACTTCAGACCCGACTCCTTCTGCTCTTTAGCCCAACTCCCTACTGTTTCTTGGACATTTTGTGCTTTAGTTAGATCCAGCTCACAAAACACAATTTATTTTCATCATGCCATGCATTCACACTAGGTGCACCTGGAAATGGAATGCTCTCAATTTACCTGCTTGTCCACCTGAAAAACACTTACTTATCATGAAATACCAATCTCAAATAACAAATTTTCTGAGAAATTCCTCTTGAAATCCTCAGACCTCTTTAGGCATTCCTCCAGTGTGCTTCCATAGTACCTGTTACATACTCCTCGAGGGCTTTCTTTGACATTTCAATTGCATATACATTTGTTGATATTCTTTAGTAACCAAGAGCAGTGATGTACTAGAGGTTATTCATACTGTCTCACAAGATTTCTTGTAAAACTTTGGGGAATTTGTAAATTGATTGTTAAGCACAGCCATTATTAAAAAATTGAATTACATAAATTTAAAATTTAATAGATTGTATTGAAAATAAACATTTATAGACTCATCAGTATCTATTGTATTAGAATCTGTGCCCTTTCAGTTAGTTATGTCTGGAGTATCTGTTTGGTGGAAATAACATATAGCGGTGTGTTAAGGTTCACCTCTTCCCAAATCTGTTTTCAATGGTAGCATGGTGATAGTTTAAAATCACCTGTGGTAAGAGTGTTTTTGTTTTTGTTTTTAATACAGAACATTTCGTGAATAGCTTTTGGCAAATGCTAAAAGCCAGTACTTTACTTTTTGTTTTATTCATTATCTAGACATTAAAAAGCTATAGAGAAAATGTTAATAATGCAGATTTTATTTAAAAGTTTGTTATGCTGATAGCTTTTACATTGTAAATGGAACACAAAATCGAGTAAATAATCTTCTAGTATGTCAAAACCACTATCTAATTCCAAACATTTTATTTATTTAAAAGTGTGTTATGCGTATAACCTTTATATTATAAATGGAACCTGAAATGGAGGAAATATTCTTCCAGTATGTCAAAACTGTTGTCTAATTCAGAAGTTGCTCCTATCACTAAGAAACAAGTAAAATTCTGACATACATATCTGAGATTTCACTTTCGTTTTACTGGTCAACATAAATAAAAATGTCAACTAACAGTCATGTCAGAACCATGCACATTTATCAATAACATTGACATCATTGCTGAATAACATAATAAGCATTTATCTGTGCTGTGATATATTGGAATTCTATTGTGGCAATACAAGCATAAAAACTTACAGTGGATTTTGCAAAAAATTTTGCAAGTCACACTGAAGTTGTGTGTTTATAGAATTTATAACAAATTCTATATTTTATTTGTAAATCATGTGCTTTATATCAGTAAAAGATTTAATGATTTGTATGTATATGTGTATACACACGTACATGCAATTTTTTTAGAGAGGCAATTATTAAACATTTACCAGAATCCCACTGGATAAGAACTTCTCAAAGATAGGATGTATGTCTTAGTATTCCCTTATGTTTAACACCTGGATAATATGTAATTCAGCGATTAATATAACATCTGGTGAATTACTATTATTTTAATCCCATGTGCAGAGCCAGTATTAGATTTGACAACCCAAAACTGGTATAGAAATCATAGTTCAACAATAAGTGTTTAAGTCGATGACCTCATTAATTTGAGAAATTTGTAGACAAAGACAAAAAAAAATGCATTTTCCAGAGTTGATTTGAAAAGGGCTAGTTTCGTAAAGCTATGTGTTTATAGTAATATGTATTTGTCCTGTAGGCTGCTTTGCCCAATACTCTAATGCATAAAGTGATCTATAATTCATAGCAAGCTACAAAGAAATTGCCTTCTTTCATTATAGCTCAGGCTTTCGTTTTAGACCCATACTGCACACTGTACCTTAAGTATATTGTAGAGAACTTAGCAAAGACTCAGAAAGTATCCAAGATTGTGTTTTGTAAGGATCCTATAAGGACTTGTTTTGTTTGACTCAAAGAATAGAAAACTAAAAAATTTATAACTTCACAGATGGAAAGAAATCTTAGAAGAGATACTTTTTATGACCATGTTCCAGAGAGGAATGAATCATAACTCCTTGAGTATTTTCTTTTTTGTGGGAGATACCAAATCATCTGTCCATTGCTAGAAGAAAGTGAAAGTAAAATTGTTAGTATATTTAGAAGGTTTTCTTTTACTGAAGACATCAAGTGTGCTCTTTGCACTTGAGCAAATTCTACTTTGAGACTCGGATAAGTACTATAAAGTTGCATTTTTCTAGTTAGAAATATACTAATAAGCCAGGACTTAATTATATGGTAATTTATTCAAACAGTAAAAACAATAAAGCAAACATGGAAAAAGTATCATTTTCAGAATTTTTGATCTTTTATGTTTTGATTTCTTAGTTAAGTATTCATATTCAACTTTAATCTCATGCAGATGCTGAATGGCTTTTTAGGGAGCATGTCTATTTTAGTGATTTATCTTAGGCCATCATCAATACAATGCATATTTTTACTTGTCTTAAGAAAACCACATAAATATGGTTTCCTAGAACTGTGTTTCTCTTTTTTTCTAGAACTTTCTTGGTCTTAATAAAAACTGTATTATGCAAAACATTTCATGTTCTACCTTTACTCTTCCCTAAGCCTTATGAGTTTCCACATCTGTGAATCTTACTAGGATTCAGGATTTGAATACATACAGAATAAAGTGGAACTCCATGCCTTTTATGGCTCTGCTGTTGTCTCTCCCTGCCCTGGATGTTAGAACACTCTTGCTTTCTTCCTGCTTGTTGAGGAATCCACCTGCTACTTCCTTAGTGCTAGCATTAGGAAAACGATCTGATTTATGCAAAAGGATATACCAATGAATAACTTAAGGTTTGTTTTTAACATTTAGAATGCAAATGTTGGAATCTTAAACATTGTGATGTTTTTCATTTTGTGACTGTGGTCTAATGATAGTTTACTGTTTTTTAGTAATATTCATTTACAAACATTTACATATATACATATATTTACAAATATTTATGAGTATACATATTTCTTAATCAAAAGATGGTTTTAAAGATACATCAAGGATTAGAAAAATATCCTCATTTACTGTCTCTTTTACAGAAAGTACAGCTATGTGAGGATCATTGCACTATATGCTTTATGAAATTTTAGGTTAACAGGAAAGATTTCCATCTACTCTGTGGATTTTCTGTATGACACTTAAAGAAGTAAAAGAATAAGTGAGGGAGTAAAATGAAATAATCTTCCTAGACCAAATTGTAAAGATATTCTTCATAAGTAGAGACAATAGCTCTATATATTTATCATTTGAAACATTTATCTTTTAGTGTTGATTAATTTGTGTTAATCCATTTCTACAGTAGGTAAGAATGGTCTTCTTTGGCTAATTTAACAATTCAATATTATTTATCAAATGACTACTCTATGGGATACACTATGCTAAGTGTTACAATACATCAAAAAAGTTATATACTATAATATAATCCTTGCTTTTCAGAAGCTTAAATTCTAAATAGAGAGAAAAAATTGCAGAAAAAACAGTATATGTTTAGGTATTTTAAGAACAATGAGAGAAAACAACAGGCTTTTGGAATTCAGAGGACTAAGGGTTGATATATGGTTGGTAGAAAGAGGTTAAGATTTCTAAAGATGATAGCATGTAAAATGGCCTTAAGGAAATGGGGGAAACAGGGATTTCAGGAGTCCGGGAACCCTGAAGACAAGTACCTACTTATATTCCTGGGTCTTGTACCTCCCTGCTCAGAAACAGAAACACAAAAATAAAGTGTAGCAAAACAAACAAATTAAAACTTCCTTGCCTCCTGTTGGAAGCTAGAGATCTTGAGTCCTGAAAAAGAAATGAAGGTGAGTGAAGCCATATTTATATAATCTTGGTGAAGGGTCAAAAGTCCAGTTCCTAAAAAGAAGTTTGCATCACTTGGAGCACCTGTGGATGTCCTCATTACTGACCAGGTGGATTCTCAAGACAGAGTGCTGGACTGTCCTGACTCTAGCAGCTCAAGGAAGTTCCAATTATTATATTAACAATTCTCCCATGACAAAGGAGATGAGAACTTGGGCTAAGAATAGGATGCTTAAACTATACCCGAGAACACAAAACATCCACTCCACATCCTAACAGCTGTTAGTGTGTGTGTGTCTGTAACTGAAATTAAATATTTCATAGAAGAGTTAGAAGATAAACCTACAGAATTCTCCCATTAAATAAAGTGAAAAGAATAAGTGATATCATATAGCACAAAAAAGTAAATTTACTGTGTCAACCCAGAAGACTCAAACTCACTAGTAAGGGTTCTTAAAGAAAGAAATGGAGAAACAACATTTTCTACATCTGAAGAATATGAGCCTCTAGATTGAAAGAGCTCATTGAGTACCCAACACAATGAATGAAAAGAAACACACACACACAAAGGGATTGCATTCTGAAATTTCAGAACACCAGAGATAAAAATTGTAAAAGCATCCAGAAGAAATAAAAAAGAGACAAAACAGATCTAGGTCACATGTAAGTAACAGGAATTCTCAACTTTAACATGGAATGGTAAACATTAGACCAAAGCTCTCAAAATTCTGATTGAAAGTCATTTTTTCAGTCTTGAATTCTCTACCCAACCAATTAAGTAAGAGACAACAACTTAAAATTTCCCAGTCACATAAATGTCCAATACAATATCACATGTTATATTCTTTCAAAAGCATTAAGTCTGAATATAATTATGAGAATAATCAGAAAAATTCAGAATGTGGCATGGTAAACAAAACAGTTGGTTTGAACTACTTGAAAAAGTTAAGGGAAGCAATAAAAGATTGGAGAACTATACTAGCTCTAAAAACACTAAACAGATATAATCATTGAATGCAATTCAAAATTCTTTATTGAATTATGATTTTTAAAAAGCTATGCAAGATTAAAATAGCTGCAACATTCATAAGTGCTTGGGACAATTGTAGAAATTTGACTAGGGACTTTATTGTGAAATTCTTGTGATTTTTAAGAAGTAATAATATATTTATGTAGAAGAATGTCCCTACACTCAAGAGATAGAAGCTGAAGTATGTAGGGATAAAATATCATGTTTCTGGTACTAATTTGCAAATGGTTTCTTAAAAGATGTATGTATAACACAAATCAGACAACATGTCAGTAATTGTTGAATCTAGGTGAAGGGTAGTTGAGTTTCCATTGACCTCTTATTCCAACTTTTGTATAATTAAAATTTATCACCCAAAAAATAGAAAAGCTGCAGTGAGTAGTGGGCAGTATAAAGGTAAGCAAGAGAGAATCAAAATTTTTTTTGTATCTCTTAATAGAGGTTATTGAAAGAGATGTTTCAGCAAAAAATTACAGCAAGGAAAAGATGGAATCTGGCCAAAGGGAATTCACTACCAATAATGGTGAAAGAGGCCTTAGGAAATCACCTTGGTCTTCAGGCCTAGAAATTCATCAATGTGAACCAAAGCACAATGACACAGTTCTTCAAGAGATAGTCTCCATGTTACACACAAAAACATTATGGATGAGCTGATGTCTCTGAATCTTAGAAATATTACTGCTAGTTTAATATGACCATTGGGACAAAATGATAAAGACATTTCTAAATATTTGGAAAACCAAGAAAATAAGATGAATGAATGATTATTAACTTTGGGAGAAAGGAAAAGGTGTATGAGAATAAAAACAGAATTATATTAATTTATGTCTTAAGAGAATACTAATTGTATATTAATAATATATTTACTAATAAAAATTATGATGAAGCTGTGTTGGAAAGATAAATATAAAGGGAAATAATAGAAGTAAATGTAACAACCTGAATGGCCAGCCAATAGAAAATGACAACATTTATAAATCAAACAACAATAACTTAGCTATATTACTTAATAACACAAAAATAAATTATAATAGATGAAAATACTGAAAGAGTGCTGAAGGTTAAAGGAGAACAA
This sequence comes from Sapajus apella, assembly GCF_009761245.1. Taxonomy (NCBI): domain Eukaryota; kingdom Metazoa; phylum Chordata; class Mammalia; order Primates; family Cebidae; genus Sapajus; species Sapajus apella. The sequence goes on along the minus strand of NW_022436981.1, from coordinate 16,072,225 downwards.
GACAAGGAACTACTGTTTTGGGGACATAAGCTTGTTTTTACTATTTGTAAATAATTTGCATGTAATTATTTTATAATAAAATTAGCTTTGGAATATTAAAATTAGCTTTAGAATCTATAGGAACTAATCAGAGTATCCAAGTATCAAACGGAGAAACTATTTCACACTGCAGAACAAAAATATAATTAAATACAAGAAATGGAAGTTAAATTTAGAAAGCTTCATATGTAAATAATAGCATGACATAAAGGTTAAACCACATGAAAATAAATAAATACTTTTTTTAAAGTTCCTTAAGAATAATTATGTTAGTCTTTAAATTAAATGGGCTTAAATGTGTTAGTCAAGATTAATGTCAAAGATTGCACACGTAGGTATTTTCTATTCGAACTTTTGAACAAAATAAAGAGAGATTTGTAAGCCTCTAGACTGAAAAGAAGTTATGAATTGGTAGAGTGGGGTGGAAGTTTATTCCAGGGAAAGAGATCCGCCAGCACCAGGCACAAAAACCTGAAGATTTTTCCAGAAGTAGGGAATAATGGAGATGGATGACTTCTGTTTAAAATTAATGACCACAAAGAGAAACAAAATTAAATCATTCAAGGTGATTGATAACTAGAGTGTATAATTACTAGCTTATTTGCACATGCTGCTGTGACAAATCTGTGTTAGTTTTGTTAGTGTAATTTACTTGAGTAATAAATCTCATCACATTATTTTACTTATGAGATTTAAAAATTATATAAAGTACACAAAGTCTTTTTGTTTTTTTTTTTTTTTGGTAAGACAGAGTTTTGCTCTAGTCATCAGGCTGGAGTGCAATGGTGTGATTTCGGCTCACTGCAACATCCGCCTCTCGTTCAAGTGATTCTCCTGCCTCAGCCTCCTGAGTAGCTAGGATTTCAGGCACACACCAATACAACAAGCTAATTTTTTTTTTCTTCGTAGAGATGGGGTTTCTTTATGTTGGCCAGGCAGGATTCAAACTCCCAACCTCAGGTGGTCTGCCTACCTTGGCCTCCCAAAGTGCTGGGATTACAGGTGTGAGCCACCAAGCCTGGTCACAAAGTCTTTATTTTACTCATTCTTTTCATTTTGCTTTTATTTATTTGATCAGTAATGATTCCGTAATTTTTACCGAGAGTTAACCACAATTTAAGCGTCATGTACCTTATAATTTCTATCTTAATTGTGATTATTAAAAGGAGAAGAAAAAAACTCTCAGTGGAGTAGTAACAAACACATTCGCACCCCATTAGGTAATCACAGTTGTTATTATCTACCCAAATAGAAAAACTTATTGTGAATTTCTATATCTTTTATTGTACTTTAAGTTTGGGGGTACATGTGCAGAACATGCACTTTTGTCATATAGGTATACGTGTGCTATGGTGGTTGACTGCATCTATCACCCCATCATCTATATTAGGTATTCCTCCTAATGTTATCCTTCCCCTAGCTCCCCACCCCCAACAGGCCCTGGTGTGTGATGTTCCCCTCCCTGTGTCCAAGTATCCTCATTGTTCAACTCCAACTTATGAGTGAGAACGTGCATGTTTGGTTTTCTGTTCTTGTGCTAGTTTGCTGAGAATGATGGTTTCCAACTTCATCCATGTCGCTGCAAAGGACATTAAATAATCCTTTTTTAAGCTGCATTGTAGTCCACAGTGTATATGTGCTACATTTTCTTTATCTAGTCTATCATTGATGGGCATTTGTGTTGATTCCAAGTCTTTGCTATTGTGAACAGTGCTGCAATACACATACATGTATATGTATCTTTATAAGAGAATGATTTATATTTCTTTGGGTATATACCCAGTTAACGGGATTGCTGGGTCAAATGGTATTTCTAGTTCTAGATCCTTGAGGAATCCCCACACTGTCTTCCACAATGACTGAATCAATTTACACTCCCACCAATGGTGTAAAGTGTTCCTATTTCTCCACATCCTCTCCAGCATCTGTTGTCTCCAGATTTTTAAATGATAGCCATTCTAACTGGCGTGAGATGGTATCTCAATGTGATTTTGATTTGCAATTCTATAATGACTATTGATGATGAGGTTTTTTTTTTTCATATATTTGCTAGCTGCATAAATGTCTTCTTTTGAGAAGTGTCTGTTTATATCCTTCCCCCACTTTTTGATGGGTTTTTGTTGGTTTGTTTTTTGTAAATTTACTTAAGTTCTTTGTAGATTCTGAATATAAGCCCTTTGACAGATTGGTAGATTGCAAAAATTCTCTCCCATTCCGTAGGTTGCCTTTCACTCTGATGATCGTATCTTTTGCTTTGCAGAAGCTCTTTAGTTTATTTAGATCCCATTTGCCTATTTTGGCTTTTGTTGTCATTGCTTTTGGTGTTTGAGGCATGAAATCTTTGCTCATGCCTATGTCCTGAATGGTATTGCCTAGGTTTTCTTCTAGAGTTTGCATGGTTTTAGGTCTTACATTTAAATCTTTAATCCATCTTGAGTTAATTTTTGTATAAGGTGTAAGAAAGGAATCCAGTTCCAGCTTTCTGCATATGGCTAACCAGTTTTCTCAATACCTTTTATTAAATAGGGAATCATTTTCCCATTGCTTGTTTTTGTCAAATTTGTTGAAGATCAGATGGTTGAAGATCAACAGCCTTGCATCCCAGGAATGAAGTTGACTTGATCATAATGGATAAGCTCTGGATGTGCTGTTGGATTCGGTTTGCCACTGTTTTATTCAGGATTTTCACATTGATGTTCATCAGGGATATTGGCCTGAAATGTTCATTTTTAGTTATGTCTCTGTCAGGTTTTAGTATCAGAATGACGTTGGCCTCATAAAATGAGTTAGGGAGGGTCCCCTCTTTTTCTATTGTTTGGCATAGTTTCAGAAGGAATGGTACCAGTTCCTCTTTGTACCTTTGGTAGAATTCAGCTGTGAAACCATCTGGTCCTGGACATTTTTGGTTCGTAGGCTATTAATTGCTGCTTCATTTTCAGACCTTGTTATTGGTCTGTGCAGGGATTCAACTTCTTCCTTGTTTAGTCTTAGAAGGGTTTAAATGTCCAGGAATTTATCCATTTCTTCTAGATTTTCTGTTTTATTTGCATAAAGATCTTTATGGTATTCTCTGATGGTAGTTTGTATTTCTATGGGATTGGAGGTGATATTGCCTTTATCATTTTTTTATTGAATCTATTTGATTCTTCTCTCTTTTCTTCTTTATTAGTCTGGCTAGTGTTCTATCTATTTTGGCGATCTTTTCAAAAAACCAGCTTTTGGATTCACTGATTTTTTTTGTGTCTCTATCTCCTTTAGTCCTGTTCCAAAGTTAGTTATTTCTCATCTTCTGCTGGTTTTAGAATTTGTTTGTTCTTCTTCTCTAGTACTTTTAATTGTGACATTAGGGTGTCAATTTTCGATCTCTCCTGCTTTCTCCTTTGGGCATTTAGTGTTATAAATTTCCCTCCATACACTGCTTTAAATATGTCCCAGACATTCTGGTACATTGTGTCTTCGTTGTCATTGATTTCAAAGAACATCTTTATTTCTGCCTTCATTTCGTTGTTTATTCAGTTGTCATTCAGGAGCAGGCTGTTCAGTGTCCATGTAGTTGTGCAGCTTTGAGTGTGTCTCTTAACAGTGTGTTCTAATTTGATTACACTGTGGTCTGAGAGACGGCTTGGTATGATTTCCATCCTTTGCATTTGCTGAGGAGTGTTTTACTTCCCATTATGTGGTCAGTTTTAGAATAAGTGCAGTGTGGTGCTGAGAGGAATGTATATTCTGTGGATTTGGGGTGGAGGGTTCTGTAGATGTCTATTAGGTCTGCTTGGTCTAGACATGAATTTAAGTCCTGTTTATCCTTGTTAGTTTTCTGTTTTGTTGATCTAATATTGACAGTAGGGTTAAAGTCTCCCACTATTATTGTGTGGAAGTATAAGTCTTTTTGTAATTCTCCAAGAACTTGCTCTACGAATCTGCATGCTCTTGCATTGGGTGCATATATATTTAGGAAAGTTAGCCCTTCTTGTTGCATTGATCCCTTTATCATTATGTAATGCCTTTTCTTGTCTCTTTTGATCTTTTATTGCTTAAAGTCTGTTTTATCAGAGACTAGGATTGCAACCCCTGCTTTTTTTTGCTTTCCATTTGCTTGGTAAATCTTCCTCCATCCCTTTACTTTGAGACTATATGTGTCTTTGCATGTGAGATGGGTCTCTTAAATACAGCATGCGGATGGGTCTTGACTCTTTATCCATTTGCCAGTCTGTGTCTTTTAATTGGGGCATTTAGCCCATTTACATTTAAGGTTAATATTGTTATGTGTGAATTTGATCCTGCCATTATCATGCTAGCTGGCATTATTTTGCCCATTAGTTCATGCAGTTTCTTCCTAGCATTGATGGTATTTACAGTTTGGTATGTTTTTGTAGTAGCTGAACCAGTTTTTCCTTTCCATGTTTGGTGCTTCTTTCAGGAGCTCTTGTAAGACAGGCCTATGGTGACAAAATCTCTCAACACTTGCTTGTCTGTAAAGAATTCTATTTCTCCTTTGCTTATGAAGCTTAGTTTGGCTGCATATGAATTTCTGGGTTGAAAATTCTTTTCTTTAAGCGTGTTGAATATTGGCTCCCACTCTCTCTTGGCTTATAGGGTTTCTGCAGAGAGATCCGCTGTGAGTCTGATGGCCTTCCCTTTGCGGGTATCCTGACCTTTCTCTCTGGCTGCCCTTTAGCATTTTTTCCTTCATCTCAACCTTGGTGAATCTGACGATTATGTATCTTGGGGTTGCTCAAGTCGTGTCTTTGTGGTGTTCTTTGTACTTCCTTAATTTGAATGTTGCCCTGCCTTGCTAGGTGGTGGAAGTTCTCCTGGATAAAATCCTGAAGAGTGTTTCTAACTTGGTTTCATTCTCCCCTTCACTTTCAAGTATACCAATCAAACACAGATTTGGTCTTTTAACATAATCCCATATTTCTTGGAGTCTGTTTCATTTCTTTTCACTTTTTTGTCTCTAATCTTGTCTTCTTTATTTCATTGAGTTGATCTTCAATTTCTGATATCCTTTCTTCCTCTTGATTGATTCAGGTATTAAAACTTGTATATACTTCACAAAGTTCTCTCGCTGTGTTTTTAAGCTCCATCAGGTCATTTATGTTCTTCTCTAAACTGGTTATTCTAGTTAACAATTCATCTAACTTTTTTTCAAGGTTCTTAGCTTCCTTGCATTGGGTTAGAACATGCTCCTTTAGCTTGGAGGAGTTTGTTTTATCCACCTGCTGAAGCCTGCTTCTGTTAGTTCATCAAACTCATTCTCCACCCAGTTTTGTTCTCTTGCTGGTGAGGAGCTGTGATCGCTTAAAGAAGAAGAGGTGTTCTGATTTTTGGAGTTTCCGGCCTTTTTGTGCTGGTTTCTTACCATCTTCGTGGATTTATCTCCCTTGGTCTTTGAGGTCAGTGACCTTTGGATTAGGTCTCTGAGTGTTCATCCTTTTTGTTTATGTTGAAACTATTTCTTTCTGTTAGTTTTCCTTCTAATAGGCTGCTCTGCTTCGGGTCTACTGGAGTTTGATGGAGGTCTGCTACAGACCCTGCTTGCCTGGTTATCACTGGTGGAGTCTGCAAAACAACAAATATTGCTGCCTGTTCCTTCCTCTGCTGGCTTCATCCCACAGGACTATCTTCCAGATGCCAGTCAGAGCTCTCCTTGCGGTGTCTGTCAGCCCCTACTGGAAGCTGTCTTCCAGTCAGGATACACAGGGGTCAGGGAGTGACTTGAGGCAGTCTGTCCGTTATCAGCACTCAAACACTGTGTTGGAAAATCTTCTGCTCTCTTCAGAGCTGCCAGGCAGGGACGTTTAGGTCTGCTGAAGCTGTACCCACCACAGTCCCTTTTCCTAGGTGTTCTGTCCTAGGAAGGTGGGGGCTTTGTTTATAAATCCCTGATAGGCTGCTGCCTTTTTTCAGAAATGCCCTGCCCAGCAAGGACATCTAATGAGACAGTGCCTGCAGCTTCCGGGCTGTGTTGGGCTCTGCCCAGTCAGTTTTCCCAGCAGCTTTGCTTATACTGTGGGGTTGAAACCACCTGCTCCTGCCTCAGATATGGCAGACACTCCCCCCACAACCAAGCGCAAAGATCCCAGGTTGAGCTCAGACTGCTGCACTGGCTGCAAGAATTTCAAGCCAGTGGAGCTTAACTTGCTGGTCTCAGTGGAGGTGGGGCCTGTCAAGCCAGATCACTTGGCTCCCTGGCTTCAGCCTCCTCTCCAGGGGAGTGAAGAGTTCTATCTTGTTGGCGTTCCATTTGCCATGGGGGTATTAAAAAAACCTGCAGCTAGCTTGGTTTGCTCATACCTCCGCCCAGTTTTTTGCTAGAAACCCAGGGCCCTGGTGTTTGTGTATGTACTAGAGGGAATCTCCTGGTCCGTGGGTTGTGAAGACAATGTGAAAAATGCAGTATCTAGGCTGGAGTGCAGGAAGCTGCCTCTAATGAGTTTCCTTGGCTAGGAGAGGGAGTTCCCTGGCCCCTTGCACTTCTCAGGTGAGGCAACAGCCCACCCTGCTTTGGCCCACCCTCCTGAGGCTGCACTCACTGTTCAACCAGTCCCAGTGAGATGAACCAGGTAACTCAGTTGTAAATGTGGAAATCACCCACCTTCTGCATCAGTCTTGCTGGGAGCTGCACACCAGAGCTGTTCGTATTTGACCAACTTGCCCAGGGACTCCAAGTTTGAATTTCTTAAATAGTCATTATTATTGATGAAAATGCTAAATAAGCCTTAGAGTAGGTATTGCTGCTTTAATGATATGCTGAGTTTAATTAATAAACATTAATACCTGATCAATGAAGTATTATTTAAGGTTATGTGAGAATTGTTAATCTAGTAAAATTTGATATATGGTTACTTACCAAACATAAAAATTAAACCAAGATCACATTGTATAAAATTGTGCTAACCGAAAACAGAACAAAGTTAATGAAATTAATTTCTAAAAGGTGTTTCAACCATTTTGTGTCTCAGGGTTATGATGATGGCTACGGGGGTGAATATGATGACCAAACCTATGAGGCTTATGATAACAGCTATGCGACCCAAACACAAAGGTAAGGCATTTGCTGTCTAAAGCATCCTTCTCAGGATTATCTCTAATCAATTTTGTTTCTTGAATATGAATGTCAAAGTCAGTTATATCATGTGAGAATTTCTAGTAGTGTTTTTTCTCCATTATCACGCTAAATTATTAAGTTGCTTACCAGACTGCGAGAGGTAAAATATAATGATCTTGCAACTACAAACAATGAAATAGTGTGTTACTCTGAGACTGGATGATTATGGTAACCAATCAACTCATTAAATAACCTCGTATTTAACTAAATAATGTTATTTTTAGATTTTTTTTAAAAAAGACAATAAGAGTAAGGCACTTGTTCAATTTGGCTTTTTTTTTCCTAAAATGTCATATTTATCTGTAAAAGGTAATAAAATGTCCTTGCTACTCTGGAAAGAGGGAAATTCTTGAAATATCTTAGGGAATCAAGAAATCCTATGCTTCTTTGATAGATCTTTTATTGATTGTTGAATATATCTCTATAGATTGACCCAAAATTTGTGATATGATTTTTTACTTCTTTAAAATCAGACTTATTGAAATGTTATTTATATGTAATAAGATTTACCCATTTAGAATACAGCTGTATACATTTGGCAGATGCAAACTACTGTGTAATGACCACCAAAATTAAGACATAGAGCATTTTCACCATCCAAAAATACTTCTTCATGGCCCTTTGTAGTCAACTTCTCCCTCGTCCTCAGGCCCTGGAAAGCAACTATCTGTTTTTCACTAACATAGTTTTACCTTCTTTAGAATAGTTTGTAAGTAGAAGCAAAACAGTAAGGTAACCTTTTAAGTCTGGCTTTTATTTTTTGTTAATATGAATAAAATTGGTGTAAAACAAATGCATTTTTAGAAAACTCAATCACTCAAGTTTATTTTTTTTCTATAAAAAGTTATACATTTCATAGGAAAATACAGGAGGTCTATGAGATAGTTAAGTGAGTCTCCCATTTATGTGACTGACAGAAGCCAATTGACTTTATTGTTATAAAATCATTATAGCATTGATCATTTATTGACCAACGTTATTGGCACCCAAGGAGACTTAATAAGCCTCCTTTAGGACTTAAGTAATATTTGAGTGAGGAGAAGTGGCAAAGATGAAAACAGCTTTAAAGTCATTATAGATTAGAGGAAATCTACATGTATTGCAGAAATTTGGATTTTCCATGGCCTGAGTGACAGCACAGTAAAAGAATTGAAGGGAAATTTTATTTAAAGAGACTACTGTGGGCTATTAGAAAAAAGGTGAGTGTGAATTGATACCCTTAAAGCTAAGCATGACTGAAGTTATCACTATGGAAATGGCCATCGTTGACACTGAGTAATTGATTAATTTGTAATACGTTAAATAGAGAAGCCATCATGAGCCAAGAGTTTCTGGGGCAATATCTTAATTGTCCCAATTACATATTGGAAAACAGCACAGTTATTTAGCCTTTGGGTAAGTTTTGCATCACATTACAGACACTGAACAGAGTATTGTTTGCAAATTGGCTGCATATTTAGACCATCTGCTAATATTTTCAGTCAAATTGTTAGTTTATCATTATACATTAGCACATGAAATTGTGATAACAAAGTTCCATAACTAGTTTCAGAAACCCTTGATAGAAAGTGTAGTTACCACACACTACAAACACAATTAGAAGAGACTAAAATAATTCCTTGATGCAGCTCTGTAGAGCTACATTTAAATAGGAGAAATTTGGGAATAATTTTGTGAAAATGAGGGACGTTCTCTTCTGATCAGATTCAAATGGGCTTAAGTGACCCTAAGAAAAGAAAAAAAAAAAAGAAAAATATAGGATTAAGATAATTTAGCTTTTAATATTTAAAAAGGGAATATTAGAATTATTGAACACACACATATATAAAGTAATGGCTATAAACAATAATTTTATAATAAAAATTGCTTTAAAAATAATTTATATGTAAAGGGACATTTTCTAAACATTTGTGCTGCCTTCCCTGGCTCCTTTCCTATCTACTCAATTTTTATAGCTCAATTCTTCTCATCCTTCCAGCCTCAGCTCAAAAGCCAACTCTTCTAAAAAGTCTTATCTTTATTCTGTTTGGGGGAATAATCTGTTACTGCCCTGAATTCCAGTAGCACCATATATTTACTTTTCTATAGCATTTATTTATCCGCCTTACATTGGGATTAATTATGCACATGTCCCTTATCATTTTTGCTATTTGTTCAAAATCCTTTTCTAATACAGCCTCATGTCCTTCACAATACCAGGTACGAGGTCTTTCATGGGGTGTGAAGTGAAGGGATAATTTTTGAGTACATGAATGTCAAGCATAATATTTTCTACACTATGGGGGTAAAAAAATAAGAGCCTCATTCTTCAAAGAGAATACAAAATTCAGAATTACATAAATCACATTTACTGATATAATATTTATGTGCTTCTCTGATACTTTACCGTTAAATCAGAGGGACAAAGGAAGTAGGTGATGAAATTAGTTGCAGTGATATTAATGCTCTATATTACAGTAATGATAAAATGCCTATTTTGGTCAAAATTATATCCTCAATCCTAGTATAGTTCCTGGCTCACTAGTGGTTCTCAATGAAGATTCATTAAATAACTAAAGGAAAAATGAGTAAATGCATTAATGAGTGAAATATTTTTTCAGAAAACTCTGTGATAAAGAATATGCCAACTTCTAATAGAAATGGATATACACTAGAGTACTTTTAGATAAGGTGTTTAATGTCTGCCTTTAGATTCTTTTTTAAATCAATTGGATTTGATCAAAATTAAATTTTGTTCTCTAAAAGACACTATTATTTTAATAAAATGGCAAGCCACAAACTGTGAAGCAATATCTTTGATTGTATCCAAAATATGCAAAAATGACTAAAACTTTAGAATCAAATAAATAAACTGACTTTTAAAAAGGGGCAAAAAACTTGAGCAAACATTTCACCAAATAAGATAGACAAATTGCAAATAAGAGTCTAAAAATATGTTCAACATCATTATTCAGTAGGAAAATTGAAATTAAAACCACAATTAGATCCTAGTACACAGATTGTAGAATGGCTAACATTAAACAGATTGAATTATCAAATGTTAGTGAGGCTGTAGAGCAACTGCAACCCTCATACACTGCTGATAGGGATGTAAAACTGTAAACCAGTATAGAAAAAAACTAGGCAGTTGCTTACAAAGTTGACCTACATTTGCCATATGACTCGGCAATTCTTTGCTTTGCATTTGCCCAAGTGAAATGAAAACATGTATCTATCATGGAGGCTGTTGTACATATTACTTCATTACTCAGATATTAAGCCTTGTACTGTCTGTTATCTTTCCTGATCCTCTCCCTCCTCCCGAAGACCAAAAGGTCCCAGTGTGTGTTGTTCCCCTCTGTGTGCCCATATGTTATCATCATTTAGCTCCCACTTATAAGTGGGAATGTGTGGTATTTTGTTTTCTGTTTCTGTGTTAGTTTGCTAAGGATAATGGCCTCCAGCTCCATCCATGTCCCTGCAAAGACATGATCTTGTTCTTTTTTTTATGACTTCATAGTATTCCATGGTATGTGTATATATGCATGTGTGTGTGTGTGTGTGTGTGTGTGTGTGTGTGAATACATACACCCCACATTTTATTTATCCAGCCTATCATGATGGGCATTTAGATTTAGGTTGACGCCATGTCTTTGCTATTGTGACTAGTGCTACAGTGAACATACACATGCATGTGTCTTTGTAATAGAATGATTTCTATTCCTTTGGGTATATGCCCAGTAATTGGATTGCTGGGTAGAATGGTATCTATGCTTTAGTTCTTTGAGGAATCACTACACTGTCTTCCACAATGGCTGCACTAATAACAAACCTGCACTTGTACCCCTGAACTTAAAAGTTTAAAAACATATATAAATATATAAAGAATGAGACCAAGTCACCCATATAGCATTGGGAACATATTTGGAGTATCTATTTATCAATGTATCATCTTTTTATCTATCTTTCATGTGTGTTAATACATGAAATATATTATATTTGAAATCATATATTGCAAACTGTTTGGAAATTTAATTTTAACTCTTGAGCGCATAAGAACATCTTTCTATGTTAATAAATGCATGTCCACAACATAATCTTTAATGGCTGTAGATTGTTTCGTTGTATGATTGGATCACAATTTAATCATTCTCGTACAGTTAACTGTTTATTTTCAGTTTTTCATAACTCTAAACATATATGTGATTCATATCTTTGTAGCTAAGTATCTTTTTTTCTTCAACTTTTATTTTAAATTCAGGGGACCATGTGCAGGATGTTCATGTGTATTGCATAGGTAAACAAGTGCCATGCTGGTTTGCTGCACAGATCATCCCATCACCTAGGTATTAAGCCCAGCGTCCATTAGCTTTTCTTCTTGATGCCCTCCCTCCCTCCATCCCAGTATGATATTGGCTGTGAGTTTGTACTTCTGTGGGGTCAGTGGTGATATCCCCCTTATCATTTCTGATTGTATTCATTTGATTGTTTTTTCTTCTTTATTAGTGTAGCTGCAGTCTGTTTTATTAATTGTTTCAAAAAAACCAGCTCCTGGATTCATTGATTTTCTGAAGGGCTTTTTACGTGTTTATTTCTATCACTTCCACTTTCGCCTTGGTTATTCCTGTCTCCTACTACCTTTGGGGTTTGTTTGCTCTTGGTTCTCTACTTCTTTTAGTTGAAATTTTAGACTGTTGACTTGGGATCTTTCTAGCTTTTTACTATGGGCATTTAGTACTATAAATTTCCCTTTTAACACTGCTTTAGCTGTGTCCCAGAGATTCTGGTACATTGTCTCTTTGTTCTTATTAGTTTCCAAAAAGTTCTTGATTTCTACCTTATTTACCCAAAAGTCACTCAGGATCAGTTGTTCATTTTCCATGTAGTTGTGTGATTTTTAGGGAATTTCTTAATCTTGAGATCAAGTTTGATTGCAGTGTGGCCTGAGACACGGTCAGGATTTCCGTTCTTTTGCACCTGCTGAGGAATGTTTTATTTCTGATCATGTGCTCAATTTTAGAATTACTGTCACGTCACAATGAGAAGAATGTATATTCTTTTGTTTTGGGGTGGAGAGTTCTGTCTATATCTGCTAAGTCAACTTGATACAGAGCTGAGTTCCTGAATATCTTTGTTTATTTTCTGTTTTGATGATCTGTCTAATATTGTCAGTTCAGTGTTAATGTCTCCCACTACTATTGTGTGGTAGTCGTAAGTCTCCTTGTAGGTCTCTAAGAACTTGCATGATGAATCTGGATGCTCCTGTATTGGGTGCGTATATATTTATGACAGTTAGCACTTCTTGTTGAGTTGAATCCTTTACTATTATGTAATGCCTTTCTTTGTCAGTTTTGATTTTTGTTGGTTTAAAGTCTATTTTGTCAGAAACTAGGATTCTAACCCATTTTGTTCTGTTTTCCATTTTCTTTTCCTCCATCCCTTTATTTGAGCCTATGTGTGTCTCTGCACATGAGATGGGTCTCTGTAAGACAGCATACTAATGGGTCTTGGCTGTTTATCCTGCTTGCCATTGTGTGTCTTTTAATTGGGACAATTCATCCATTTACATTTAAAGTTAGTATTGTTATACATGAATTTATCCTGTCATCATTATGCTAGCTGATTGCTTTTGCAGATTTGTTCACATGGTTGCTTCATAGTGTCACTGGTCTGTACTTCAGTGTGTTTTTGCAGTGACTTGTAATGTTTTTTTCTTTCCATATTTAGTGTATTTTTAGGAGCTCTTGTAATGCAGACCTGGTGGTGACAAATTCCCTCCACATTTCCTTGTTGAAAAGGATATTATTTCTCCATCACTTAAGAAGCTTGGTTTGACCAGGTATGAAATTCTGGATTGGAAGTTCTTTTCTTTAACAATGTTGAATATTGGCCCCTGATCTCTTCAGGCTTATAGGGTTTCCACTAAGAGGTTCTCCATTAGTCTGATAGGCTTGGCTTTGCAGGTGACCTGCCCTTTCTCTCTGGCTGCCCTTAAATTCTTTTTCTTTCACTTCAACCTTGGAAAATCTTATGATTATGTGTCTTGGGGTTGATCTTCTCATAGAGTATCTTACTGGGGTTCTCTACATTTCCTATATTTGAATGTTGCCTGTGTTGCTAGGTTGGGGAAGTTCTTCTGGATAATATCTTAGTTTTCCAACTTGGATCCATTCTCCCGCTCTTTCATGTACCCCCATCAGTCATAGGTTTGCTGTCTTTAAATAATACCTTATTTCTCAGAAGTTTTGTTCAGTCTTTTTCGTTCTTTTTTCTCTGGTCTTGTATGCCTCTCTTATTTCAAAAGATAGTCTTCAAGCTCTGAGATCTTTCATCCACTCGATCTGTTCTGCCATTTATAGTTGTGACTGCATTGTGAAGTTCTGGTATTGTGTTTTTCAGCTTCATCAGGTCAGTAATGTTCATCTCTGAAGTGGCTATTTTGCCTATCAGCTTCTATATTGTTTTCCTATAATTCTTAGCTTCTTTTAAATTGGCTTACAGCTTGCTCCTTTAGCTCAGCAAAATGTGTTGAGGGGACTCTTCCTTGTCCAAGCAGTTTGTATTTTCCAAAGCTGGCAGGCTGGAACAGCTTAGTCTACTGAACTAGAGATGGCAGATGCCATTCCTGGGGAGTTCCATCCTAAGGAGAGATTAGATCTCTAGAGAACCCTTGCTGGGGTGGCTGAAGCCTCCACAGGGAGATCGCACCTAGTGAGGAGGAATGAATCAGGGTCCTGCTTAAAGAAACAGTCTGTCCACAGTCTAGTAAGGTAGCTGTGCTGCATTGTGGGTGACCCTTCCTCATCTAGACTGTTTGTATTCTCCAAATCCATAAGCTGGAGCAGCTAAGTCTACCAAACCACTGAGAGAGGGAGGCTACCACTCCCCCCAGCAACTTGGTTCTGATTCAGTCCAACTCCAGCCTCTTGCCATTGGCTGGCTGGAATTCTAAGCCAGTGGGTCTTAACTTGTGAGGGGCTGCGGAAGTGGTGTTTGCAGAATGCTGCTGCTCAGCTTCCTGGATCCAGCCGCCTTTCTAAGGATGTGTACAGATGGATCCCTGCCTTGCCAGGGATCCTGGGGCTGGAATATATAAAACTCCTGGGTCTTGCAGAATTCCTTGAAACCAGAAAATGGAAGTTGCTGTGAGCCGGGATCGTACCACTTCACTCCAGCCTGACGATAAAGGGATACTCTGTCTCAAAAAACAACAACAACAACAACAAAAACAACTCCTGCATCTCTGGGTGTGTCTGAGTGGCTGCTTTGCCAAGACTCCACACAGCTGTGTGTATCGGACCCAAGGGTCTGGTTGCATGAGCTCACAAGGGGATCTCCTGATCCACTGGTTGCAAAGATCCATGGGAGAACCTGGTTTCTCTGGTGGGGTTGCACAATCACTCAACACTTCCCTTTGCTGGAGGTGGGGGTTTCTTGGGCTCTGTGCTGCAATCAGCCCACCCTGCTTTTCTTCATTTTCCATGGGTTGAGTTGTTTGCGTAGTTAGTCCCAATGTGAGAACCTGGATATTTCAGGAGAAGGTGCTGAATTCATTCACTGCCTTCATTCCTCTCTTTGAGTGCCGTGGACTGTAGCTGCTTTTAACTGGCCATATTCTCTGGTCTCCCTAGATTATTTGTTTTGGTCCAAATACACCAGCAGGAAGTAAGATTAGTGGTTCAGTTAAGCACTTATTATATTATTGTATCTGTCAGATAATCTACAAACCATATAGTAACAATTCTTATTTTTAATGTTTTAAATATGTTTTAATGTTTCCTCCTAAAATACAAACACATATATACACATACATACTTAAACAAATATAAGTCAAATAACAACAGAGCAAGTATGGGAATTAGGAGTGGAGAAAGTTCGTTTTCTACAAGAATCAGTGTAGAGTTCTTTCTTTTCAAGTTGTGGCTTTTTTTGATGGACTTTGAAATGTAAGATTTGGCTTGCTAGAGGAAAATGTTTCCAAAGCAGTAAAATAAAGAGAAATATATAATTATAATCATCATCCAGCATTTATAAACAATTTTAATACTATTTTAGCATTGTTACAGTCTAAATCAGAAGAAATGCTTATTTTGAATCGTGAAAATAAAACAGTAGAATATGTGTGACAGAAGAATTAAGATAAAAATCTTCAGAGAAAATGGTCTTTAATTGACTGCTTAACATAGATGAACATAAAATTTGTGAGATTATAAAATAGAATCTGGCAGATGCTTAAATGGAATCATTATATCATCCTCAGTAGAGATTCCAGAGGAAGTTCACAAGGTAACAACCCTACACAGGTTCACCTGAAGTTCAGCAGCTATAACAACTTTAATTAATCCCTAGTTATCTTGCAAGGTATTGTTAGTTCAGGAAAATTTCAAATGGATCATAAAAGGTGCTTCACCAAAGAATCCTCAGGAGGCAGCTTAACTGAGTGGCATTAATGACTGGTAAAGAGGACACTGATAGAGGGTCTCTCATCATCATCTTTTTCTCTTGGCTGTGTCTATGAGAAGAAAAAGTAAAGAAACAAATTGATGAGTTTATTATGCAAGCTTCAAATTACTGCTAGTATTGCAGTTGCCAGGAACTTACACACTCGAAGTCTTGGCTTAAGACAAGTTACATCCTGGGATTAACACCTTTAATTGGACCAAACATTTAAATTCTGTTCGTGTTCTAATATGTTGTTTTTTACATACTCCTCAAAGACATTAGCATTTTCAAAGATCAACCTTTTGAAATCATGGAAATTCACAAGATTCTGTAAACATTTCCGAATGTCCAAGTTAAGAAAAAAAAAAAAAAAAAAAAAACCAAATTATACATGTAAAAAAAAAAGCTATTTTCATTTACTTAGATACAAGTGGTAATATTGCAAATGAAAGCCAAAAGACTAATTCAGATCTTTGATTCTAATTAATTTGGATGTGAAATGTTAAAAATGTATAATCTTCTAATGTGAAATTTTAACTGTAGATTGGTATAATAGGCAAAATATAAAAATAGAAACCTTTGCTTTTCTTAAATAATGAACCAGGTGAGAAACTCACACAACCTAGGAAAAGAAGCCTCCCTTCTATGGCGATGTGCTAGGAGAGCAAAGATGTCTAGATATAGATAGATACATAGATATAGATTAGATATAGATAGATACCTCCTTCTGATATATAAGGCAGTAGTTACAAAGTTTTCTGGAATGATAGCCCTTTTTGAATATCTGTAAGCTGTCAAGCCTGAAACAGTAGGGGGAAAAATTAGACTCCTAAATTAGGAAAATTTGTGGAGAGTTTAACCAGGGAAGTATTTTCAGTGGAAGAGTACCACAATGGACAGTTTAGTCCCCTGAAGACAGTATTCCTAAGGTGAGGTGCTCCACTGCCAAAAATAGGAATAAAAGGGAGACGGAGGAAGCTGCAGGAGAAGCCACCTGACAGGAACTGAGACCTCTGCTTCAGAATGGCAACCACGGCCACCCCACAGGGGCAAGTACAGGGAGTTTGGACCCTGAGCTCACTCTCCTTCCTTCTGCCAGTTTCCTATCATTGCTCCTACTAGATGGACCCATTAGAAAGCAGAGGAAAGCAGATCCAATAGACGGTGCTACCATTAATCATCCCCTAGGTAGAGAACAGGATGGAGGCGGGAATGAAAGTGGGAAGGCAAATCAAAAAGATCCAGGACATCTAAAATTTTTATCACACATCAATAAGTTGTAACTGTACACACTGGTGTCAGTTGCTTGAACTTATAAATGATGATATGAAATTGTTATGGAAACCGTAATACTTTTAAATGCAATTTGTATTTTATTTACAAGAATGCAAAAGAAAGTTAGAATATACAGTGAATATACATATCTACATTTGGTGGAAAAATATGTTCTCAGACCTCTTGCACAAACTTCTTAGCTCCTAAAGGGTCAGAGCCTATAGGATGGGATCCACTGCTTTTTTTGCAAAAGGCTACTTGTAGCTATTGGCTTACAATAGCTAACAATCATCTTGTGCTGCTAAGCTGTGTTTGGAGGTGCTTTATCTCATTTAATTCCGGCAACAACAAATGAGGCAGGCATTTTTTTCTCCATTTTATATAGAAAAAACTTAAATTTTAGAAATGCTAAGTGATTTTTACAAGTAGATTACATTTTAATAGTAAATGTTGGATTCAAACCCATATTTACCAACTCCACAGTCTGAGACATAGAGACCAACAAATACCCTGAAAACCTAAATCTATTCAGACTTCCATTATGTACCTCAAAAGGCCAGAGAGAATATGCATTTAATATCAGAAAATAAAGAATATGGATTTATCTGCATGCTTTGCAAAAAGTTCTAACCAAAAGACACTTCTGAGCAAGAAAGAAAGAAGAAATTATTTACTGTTTTTAGGCTATAAGTTTAATGTAAGCCTTTACATTTGATAGTGAGTCTACAGAAATCCCTCTAATGAAAACTAAAGTGTAAGGTCCCACAGTTACCCAGTAACTTAATAAAAGTTATAATATTAAGTATATAACAGCTTGTCGTATTCATTTAAGTGGCACTGTTCACTATAAAGTCATTCACCCTCATTTTGTAATTTAATTCCCTTATGTCGCAGTGCTATAGTCTATGATGAGATTGAATTTACAGAAGGTTATTGGACTTAAATATTTTCCCACAGTTATTCTACAATTTAGTTGTATTATCTTGCCATCTATAGACCTCTGCATGCATAAACAGTAGATTTGATGTTGTTTGAATTTACCTTAGCAGGATGAGAATTCAGGTGTGGATAAACACTATTTTTTTCTCTTTTTTAGTTCTTATTTGACATATTTATTTTAGGCACTTTAGAAAACTACTGTTGGTTTTAGGAAAGAAACAATGTGTTTCCTCAAATTATCATTAAGTATGCATTTGATTTGTTGAGTTTTTAATTAATTTAAGGTTAATTTTGCTAATAACTGAACTGCTTGCCTAAGTAGTTTAAATACAGTCAGTCTGTATTTAAAAATAGACCATTAAAATACTTTTTATGAAACTCTAATAAGAGTTAGAAAAACCATTTTCTCTACTCACATGAATGACAAGTCTCTCAAGAAAATCTAAGGAAGTATTTTAGATAGTAACTAAAACCTGCTTAATCATTTATTGAGATCAAGGCATGTCAACATGTCAGTCATTTCCCCTCACCAGGTTAATTTAGAATTGGAAACGCTCCTCAGGAGGAAACAAGAAGGTATTGGGGTAAACCATACACAATCAGTGCTTCAAAAATAGGAAGCATTAGATCATCTTAAATACTGAAAGACCCTGATGTGTTGCAAAAAGCCCAGCATTAAGAACAGGTAAAGAATCTAAGGTAACATTCTGGTTCACTGGTAGGTGAAGAGAAGCCTAGCTTCCTCCGGGCAAAAAAAAAAAAAAAAGAATAAGTTTAACATATGAATAACATATTTAAGGGATCAGGTATGTTTATGAATGCATGACTGTCAAAGTATGTAATAAAAATTGTTGGAGACTGTGGCAGACTGGAACGTATGTGCCCTATCTAAAGTGACTATCATTTTTTCAGTCTTAGGATATTGTGGCCATGTATTCTATGTTTGAAAAAAAAAAAATGCAGGTCAGTAGTGTTTGTTATTTTTTCCTCCCCAAGAAGAGCTGGACTTCTTGGGGAGGAAAAAATAACAAGCAGTTACTATTCCTGCATTAAGAAACTACCCCAAAACCTGGTAATATAGAATAACCATTTTTACTATGCTCAGGGATTTTGTGGGCATCTGGAGTCTAAACAAGGTACAACAAGAGTGGCTTGTTTCTGCTCCACTATGTCTGGGGCTTCTCAATGACGAGAATGTGAAATCACCTGGGGATGCTTCTCTCATATGATGTGTAGCAGTTAGTGCTGGCTGTCAGCTTGTCCTTTAATTAGCACTGTTGCATGGAACACCCATGCAGTCCTCTCCATGTCACTTAGGCTTCCTCATAGCATGCTACCAGATATGAGTAGCCCAAAAAGCAAAAGAGAAGTTGCATTATTTTTTTATGATTTGGTCTCATTCCGTTAGTTGCAAGCACCTCACAAGTTCAGCCAGATTCAAGAGAAGGGGTAACAGCCTTTACCTGTCAGTGGGTGACAGCATAGTTCAGGAATAGAAAAAAAATGTTGTGGCCATTTTTTAAAAATGTAACCTGCTGCATCAGTTTTTCTGTGCAATACTCTGAGTTTTAGATGCTGGCAACTAATTTAAAGAAATTAAACACTTTAAGGATTCAGACATATCTATAGATAACCATGGTCTTGAATTTCCAAATTCTGTTTGACACAAAATAATCGAGATAGAGAAAAAAAATCAGTATGCAGGAAATGCTTCCAAGGTCACAGTAGGAAAGACATACTAAATTACAGAGGACTATTTGTAAACAATTAAAGACAGAATTCAAATAAACAGATGGCATGTGATAAGTACTGTGTTAGGAGGATGTGTTAGAGGATATGAGAGAGCATGGGAGGTCATGCAGGTAGAGGGTTAAGAGAAAATATCACAGGGCTTCCCAGAAAAGCTGATGCCAGGCTGGAATTATAATGGTAAGTAAAACTTTGGTTAAGTACCTCATCACGTGCAAAGGCAAAGAAATGAGAAAATGATTCATTACTAAAGAACTACATTTCCTTTAGGCAGATAAGACATTTGGAAGTATTGGGGCATATAGCTGAGGCAATAGGAAGGAAACAAGAAAGATTAAATATACCAATAAAAAAATAAGAAAAAAGGCGGTATTTGGATGGAGTTTGAGGTTATCATCAAATCTAGAATTTAGCAAGACCAAATTCATCTTTGGAGAAAATTATGATCATCTTTTTTTCTGTACCAGGCCAAAGTAGTTATCTGAGCCTAATAAGTTCTCCATTGGTTGCCATTCCATCCTTTTCTGAGCAACCTTTATGTGCTTGCATTGTTTTCTTTGGTTTCTTACTCAGTTTGCATGTTAAAATAATTGCCTCCAGGTCTTGTTATTTTGCAATTGTTATTTTGCACTGGTAATGAGAGAAGAGAGAGACTTTTATATTTTTGTGTAAATGTATGGAGCACAGGTGTAATTTGCTGCATGCATAGATTGCATAGTAGTGACGTCTGGGCTTTTAGGGTAACCACCACCCACATGTCGTACATTCAACCTATTAAGTAATTTCTCATTACCCACTTCCCATCTCTTCTGAGTCTCCATTGTCTGTCATTCCACACTCTATGTCCATGTATACATATTATTTAGCTCCACCTATGAGGGAGAAATGCAGTATTTGCCTTTCTGGGTTTAAGTTGTTTCACTTAAGATAGTAGCCTCCAGTTCCATCCATGCTGTGGCAAAATATATGATTTCATTTCTTTTATGGATGAGTAGCATTCCATTATGTGCATATACCGGGTTTTCTTTATCCACTCATCGACTGATGAACATTTAGGTTGATTGCATGTCTTTGCTATTGTGAATAGTGTTGTGATAAACATGAGTGATGATATTTATATATGTATGACTTATTTTCCTTTGGGTAGTTACTCAGTAGTGAGATCACTGTATCAAATGCTAGTTCTGTTTTTAGTTATTTGAGAAATCTACATACTGGTTTCCATAGAGGTTGTACTAGTTTACATTTCCACCAGCAGTTTATAAACATTTCCTTTTCTCCACATCTTTGCCAACATCTATTTTTTTGACTTTTTAAAAGCAACAGCCATTTGGACTGATGTGAGATGGTATCTGATTGTGGTTTTAATTTGCATTTTTCTAATGATTGGTGATGTTGATGGTGGCCATTTGTATGTCTTCTTTTGATAAAATTTCTATTTATGTGTTTGCTTTTTAATGGGATTAGTTGAGGATTTTTGCTGTTGTTGTTGTTATGTTGTTTGTGTTCCTTGTAGATTCTGGATATTAGTCCTTTATCAAATGCATGGTTTTTAAATATTTTCTTCCATTCTGCAGTTGTCTTCTCACTCTGTTAATTATTTATTTTGCTGTGGAGAAGCTTTTTAATTTATTGTAGTCCACTTTATTTATCTTTTTGTTACCTGTGCTTCTGTGCTCTTAGTCATGGATTATTTGTTTAGACCAAAATATAGGAGAGTTTTTCCTAAGTTTTCTTCTAGTGTTCTTATAGTTTCAGGTCTTATATTTAAGACTTTAATACATCTTGAGTTGACTTTTATACATGGTAAAAGATAGGGATCTAATTTTATTCTTCTGTGTATTGCCATCTAATTTTTCTAGCATCCTTTATTGAAGAAGGTGTGTTCTTTCCCCACTGCATATTGTTGTCAGTTTTGTCAGTAATTAGTTGGCTGTAAATATATGGTTTTATATCTGGGTTCTCTATTCTGTTGTATTGATCTATATCTATAGGTATAATGCTGTTTTGGTTACTATAGGCTTGAGATCCATATGGAACCAAAAAAAGAGCCTCAAAAGCCAAAGCAATTCTAAGAAAAAAACAAATAACAACAACAACAACAAAAAAACAAAGCCAAGGGTTTCAGGCCACCTGACCTCAAATTGTACTACAAAGATATAAATAAGGATGATATTTATCTTCTAACACTGTAGTCCACATGGAAAAAGATAGATCTTTGTGGTCTTAAATCATAGAATTGGAGAACCAGTAACGACACACTATATCTTTGGAAGGCCTCAGTAATGAATAAGATTTACCTGGGAAAAATGTGGGACAGAGTCAAAAGAAGATATAGATATTATTTATTTTTCATAAGTAGAATTTTAAATTTCGTGAACATCATTTAATGTATCATGAAATTCACGTTTATTAAGGGTTTGTTATTTTTCTAGGTGCTAAAAACAGAATGGTTAACAAATAAGGTACATTAAAGTGTGGGTTCACAATCTTCCAGTTGCAATACTGTATACCAGATGTTTCATATTCAGAATTGCTTGTATTTTAGAAAGACACTACAATGCATATATTATATATTGCATATCACAACTTGTGAAATCTGGGCCAAAACCACGTATTAATATAATTGTATTGAATATAGGAATAACTATACTAAGCAAGATATAAATCATTATAAATAGCTTTTTATCACTTTTCGTCAGAATTTTGTTGCATAATTCTTTCAGACACCCTATTTAAGAAGAAACTTTTGGTTTTACAGTTTTTGGGTTTGGAATTTGAGGGTACATAATTGTGGAGTTGTATTATATAATATTCAGTAATATTAAATTATAGGAGACATATGAAAGAAGCAAAAGAGAAGTATAAAAGGCTAGGCAGCGGACGTAACCATTTCCAAAGGTAGCACATTACTACTAATAATAAGTAATAGCTACAATACTAAGCATTTGATATATGCCAGAGGACCATATTAGGTACTTTGTAAACGTTATGTAATGAAATAATTTGATTCTCATGTTAGAGATAAAGATACTAGTATCCAAAATGTTTGCCATGTCCAGTACTTTATAGCTTAATAAATTAAAAGTCCAAACTTTGAACTGGTTTCTGTCCAATTCCAAAGAGTGGACTCTCTGCCCTAATTTCATATTGCTTCCCAAATACTTCATTCCATTTTTTAAATACCTCAACCTATTCGGAAACTCTAAAATGAAGCAACATCTACCTCCTTGTAATATCCGTTTATATACATTGGTCTCTCATGTGTCCTGTGAACCTGCACATAAATAAATCTAGGTGGGTTTTTCATCCGTATGTCAGCCTTTCTTAAAAGAAGAAGATATCCCTCTGTCAATATCCAACCCAGAATGTGGTAGAGTATTCTTGGCTATGGTTCTTCACCCCACGCTATGTTCATGATCTTTGCTGTGTGATTTTTCAGTACCTCTCATGAAGTGGCAGCATATGTTTTTCTTAAGTTTTTCTATAAGTTTTGACTTTTTGCTATAATGTATATTGCCTCAACTGATACAGTAAGGTCACCTCTAAAGCTAGGTCTTAGGAGGTCTGTGTGTTTCCACTTGTCTTCTTTCCATTGCCATGAGAAGAGCTTCCTCATGTGCCTGCTTTTCTCTTACTCTGAGCTTTAGAATGAACACATGTGGAGCTCAGACCTCAGGGATTGCCAAGCCCAGCTCTGTGCATAGCTAGAACAGAGCACAGCAAGCCCAGCATGCATCAGCCAACTTCCAGCCAAACCAAAGCACATGAACTAAGTAATTTCTTATTGTTGTATGATGTTGATATTTTGGAGTTGTTGGTTATGCAGCATTATTTTACCAGTAACAAACTGGTATCCAGCCTAAATGCCCACATAGACATGATTTCCTTCAACTGTTCTTGGTATATCATAATTCCCATTTCACCAAATATCTTAGATGTTTTCCTCTGAAACCATTCCAGTGTTTATAGTGTCCATCTTAAAGTTGGGCTCAGTGATCTTGGGATATATTAGATGAGACTTGACTGGTGCCTTTAAAGAAATGACACTGCGACGTCCTGTGCTTCTTTCTTCAAAAGTACTTCAACATAATCTGACTTTGTGGTTTTCTTAAGTGGCTATGTCACATTATGGGGTTTTATTAAACTTGTTATAAACTGAAAAACGAGATTCCTCTAAATTAACTGCTGTCAAACCAGTTCTAACATTATCTTGAGTTTTCACAATTGATATTTTTAACCTAAACCTAGAAAAGTACATTTATCTCTGTGATATTTCACCTTGTTGTTTAAGCTCCTTATTATTGGTTTTGAACTATCTTTTAAATACTAATTCGTAAAACAAGGATTCTAGTTATACTTCCAAGCACATCTTATATTTATTATTTTTATTCAAGTACTATTCAAGAAAAATTTTAGGAAAAGATAATACCAAGAATTAACTTCAGTAGTAACCCTTAAATTGACATTGACCACTAATAAATGTTCTATAAGAGCAGCTATAAACATAGCCACAAATCTATGTGTGTACTGTCAGTCAGCTTACAAATTATTCACATAGAAATTATTTAGTATTTTTAAATTATTCATTTATTCAACAAATATGTATTGAATATCACTATTCTGGACTTAGGTATAAAGAAACAAATAAGGTATTGCTAAGGCTTTCATTAATTTACAGTTACTAAAGGTTTTTAAAAAGCATGATCTCAGAGTTCTGCATCAGGAACACTATAAATGAAACTCCAGATTTCTGGGCCCCTGCTGAGTCCAGTGGTATAAAAATCTGAAGAATGAGGCTCAAAACTCTGTAGTTTTAACACAGCATTCTTGTAATGCTTATGCATATTAGATATGAAGAATCATCGTGATAAAGGGTGAGATCAAGATTAAAAAAAAAAAAAAAAAAAAGCTCAGGTACAATGAGAGCTGATCTACCTGAAGGTATGAGCAGAGTCTTACACAACACAAGTGTTAAAGGGTAAATCTTGCCTGGGAGAGTGGGTAAATCCATAATATAAGGCTGACCATTGAGCTGGATCTCAGGAGGATGATGAATACCTTCCCAGATGAATAAGTAGAAGGAGTTTCATGTAAACAAAAATTACCATAGTCGGGGACGTACAGTCATAAAAAAAAACTCAGGTTTTTAAGAGACACTGCACCATGTTTTGATACAGAGCAAGTTAAGAGGGAAGTGACAAGCAAGAGCCTGGATAGAATTAAAACATAGAAAATGGACTTGTGCTCAGTGCTAAGGAATAATCACTCATAGTCTGAGATAAAAAGACATGAAAATACATAATTAAAATTGAGTTCAAAGTATGCCACAGTGGTGCTAAACAAAGACAAACAGAATTCTGATTTCCTTTCTCTTTGCAGAAGTTCTAATTATTATTAATGTTTTGTATAATAATTATTCCTAATGTTCTGTAGTAAGCAGGCTTTGTAATGTTTCTAATCACAAAACAGTAAAAACTTTACCTGACTTCAGGTACATGCCAAGAGTTTCTGGATGAATGTGACTTTTTTATTTTTTACACAAAGAAAAACTGTCAAAATGAAATCATTGTTGTCAACTGACATTTTCTTTCCTCAGAGGCTGGTCATTTAAATTTCTAAAGTCTGAAGCATGAAAATAACCTTTCACTTAATAAGTAACAAGTGATTTTTGCACATCATATAACACATATGATTTTCTATTTGGGACCTGAATGAGGAAAAATATAAATCACTGTTAACACATAGCCATAGTGCTTGCACCAGTGAATTCAGTTGCAAAGTTTACTAAAGTACTGAAATAATTATAAACTGTACTGATGTTTACAGCATTGGAATCCTACTGATATTCATAAATTGTGACAGCCAAAGAGAAATGTGATATAGTTAAAATTATATCCATTTCAAACTAGGGTTCAATCGCTTCTATGTACGCGTACCAAAGGCATGTAACAGTTCATTTAATAATGTCATGTACCACTGAGCCTTATTAATCAGTCAGTGGAAAGCATTATTTATAGAAAATTATTGCTGTGTTCTAATAATAATTCTACACAATAAATGATGAATGTTTTGTTAAAAAATTGCTCACCCTCATTTATGTAATAAAGCATTCAAGTAAGCCAAAAATGGAAGCTAAATTGAAAAAATATTAAAGAGTGTTTATAAAGGGTGACAGTTTGCAGTATTGTATGCAAATGTTACATTAAAAAAAAAGCATTTATAAATATATTTCCTTCTCATCTGAGGCATGAGTTTGCCTCAAATGAGGCAAAATACCCATTTTTTTAATAAAATGAATCTTTGCAAAGCTGATCATTATTCTACACTAGATGCCTTATATACATCATCCGTCTTGATCCTTAATCTGTGAGTAGAGCAAATATGTCACTTTCCTCATGAATAATTAGGCTATACTTCATCTTGTGAACATTAAATACCATCAACTAAAACTTTAGAAGGCATATATGGTTATTTCATGTTTCAGAATATTTCAAGAAGATGGAATCTCAAAAGGGCTGCAATCTTTATGAATATTAAAAAGAGAAGCTTTGTGTCTATGCCTTTATTGATTGGACAAACACCAATTATTAATAGTTATCGAGTACCTGATATGTAGTAGACATTTATAATAGTGGTATCACAGGTTATCTCATTAATATGTCAAGTAGACATCATTAGTGCCCATATTAAAGATGAGGAAACTGGCAGTTGGTGAGATTAAATGATTTGTCCAAAATGACACATAGCAATTCTCAATTTTAATTTCAGATACATTTTTTGGATTATTTATATCATTTTTAGAAAAAATACTGATTGTATTCCAAAGGGATCATAGAATGGAAACGTCACTATTCTCCATCAGGAGACTATGGTCTTTTCTTGTCTCACAGTAAGTTGGCCGTGAGTGGAAGATTTACTTCTCTGACTTTCTCAAAACAAACCAGTCAGAAAAATAACTGCAGGAAGTTACCCTGCTTTCTATCTATCTGTCAATATACCTATACATCTATTTATGTTTAATGTATTTTGTGTATTCTCTAATTTTGTAAGACAAAAGTTATGTTACATTTACATACAAATATGGTTACCCTGTAGCACAGTGCTTTCTGTGTAACATTATTCGTTAAATGCATTGAATAAGTAAATAATACAATAAAATTTCAAAAATATTTAAAAATTATTTATTCAATTTTAATGGAATTTCAAAGAGACTTTATAAATACAGTAATAAAACCCATGACTTTTGCTTTGCTAGTTGTCTGTTAGAACCAGTGATATTTGAGCACTGAACGAGGTATTTGCATTTTGATTGAAACATATACATGAAAAAGACAATCTACTTTATGTAATATTTTTCAGTAAACAAAATCATGTATTTTTCAATTTTTGAGTCAAAATTGTTGACATATTTCTACTTATTTAAAATATATTTTAATTACTCCTATACTTAAAATGTGTAAAATAAATGTTAGAGAGTTTAAAAGGTTGATGTGGTTTATTTTCATACCAATGTGAATATAAGGATATTAAATTCTCAGCAAAGCAAATGATCACACATGTGAACACTGATTTCTAATATCAGAGAGATTAACTCATATGTTTTAATTCTCTTGCCATCCTTAAAGGCCAATTTCTAAAGGGAAAAAGTCTTGAATGAAAAATGAACTGTCTAAAATATGTACACAGAATGCTGGCAAAATAAGTTAAATATTATATATTTATATTTAAATATCTTGTCCATTCCAGTGTTATAGGCACCCATAATTTTATTCTACGAAGATGAGATTAATAAGTTTTAATTCTGTCAGAATTAACTCATAATAGTAGTTACGTGTAGTATGTATTTTCTTTCCCATGCTTTTCCATTATGACTAGATGTATCATACTTGCATTTTATAACTATCTATTTTAATGACTCAGAGCATTTCATTTCTAAACCCTTGAAATTAACAGCAGCCTGATAAATAGTATGTATCTTCATTTCCGTTTACTTATAGTATTAGTATTAATAGTGTTAATCATGACTGGATTCAGAGACTACCACTCATTTACTTAATTTAGTTATCAAACTTCAAGTTTACTTGAATGTAGGTGCTTTCAAATAAATTACTGTTTCCCCAAATTACTGTAATTTTCAATTTATTTTGTTTGTTTGTTTGTTTGTTTTCTTTTTGAGATGGAGTTTCGCTCTTGTTGCCCAGGCTGGAGTGCAGTGGCACGATCTTGACTCACTACAACCTCCGCCTCCCAGGTTCAAGTGATTCTCCTGCCTCAGCCTCCCAAGTAGTTGGGATTACAGGCATGTACCACCATGCCTGGCTAATTTTGTATTTTTAGTAGAGACGGGGTTTCGCCATGTTGGACAGGCTGGTTTCGAACTACTGACCTCAAGTGATCCACCCGCCTCAGCCTCCCAAATTGCTAGGATTACAGGCGTGAGCCACCACGCCCGGCTCCTGTAATTTTGCATTTAACTAAAATAATTGGCTTTTAACATTTGAATGAAAAATGTATATTTTTTTAACCTTAACAGTATTACAGCCAATATTTTGAAAGTCATGCCACTTTGATTTTAATGGGGATATTCATATAGTTGCTATTATATTGGAAATTTCTTTATAGAACTTAGAGTTTGTGGTCAGTGAAGGCTTAGGAATGGATCTGATGGCAAAGATGAAGGTAGAGAGAGAGCCAAGTGAGTTCAAGATACAACTTGAGTAAAGACTGCACGTAGGGGTGGATGTGGAGTAGAATTCTCGATCCCTCCCTCATCTCCTCTAACTCCCCCTTGCTTCCTCTGCCCTGACACTCTGCTTTCTTGCCATTCCTTGACTACGCTAAGTACACTCCTACCTCAATGCCTTTATGTTTTCTATTCCTTTTGTCTAAATTGCTCTTTCTCTATATTTCCAGGGATTACTGCTTTAACTCCTTCAGGTTGTTTTTCACTGTAAGGTCATCGGTAAGGACTTTCCCAACCACTTTAACTGTAATTTTACCCTTATCCCAAAACGTAATGTTCCGCCTTCCATATTTAGTCTTTTCACCTTAGCACTTATAACTGTTTATTTTACTTGAATAATACTTTGCTTGTGAACTCCATGAGGGCAGATGTCTTTGTCTATTTTTGTTCACTGCTATATATTTCCTAATACTTTGAATAGTATCTGTCACATAATAAGTTATAAATTTTGTCACATAAACTGAGACAAAGTAGGTTGAAAATATTCACGATATTATTCTGTTCATGCATACCTTGCAACATTTATATATTTTATTCCAACATATCTAAGTGGTATGTTAATATATCTTTTCCTCTTCGTATTCACCGAATAGTGCTTGTACTCCAAATACTTATTGAATTATGTAATGGTTTTTATGTGATCACAATTGTCTAGGTAAATAGAAGGCAGATTTTGGTCCTCAATTCATGAGAAGTAGTAAAGGACAATCATCTCAAATATGCATAGTTTAAACTCAAGCCTCAGATTACTTGGCATAGTTTCAAGGCTTCTCATCTTAATCTCCCAGCCCATGTCTTATCTTCTCTAGGTGAGTAGCATCTTTTCCCTATCATTTAGGAGCTGTCTAATAGCCATATCTACTTTCCTGTCTAACAGCCATATCTACAAATTTCTCAAAACCTTTAGGTTCCCCCATATGTTTTTTAAATGTAGTCAGACAGTTGACTTTTATTGAAGTTAGGTCATGGAAGAGTCAAGGAAAGTGGTAAAGGAAATTGCCTAGCTTGTTCCAAACAGAACTGAATGCTAAGGTGTTCGATCAGTATCATAAGATGGCATGAGGGTCCCAAAATAGAAGGGGTAGTGAAAGGGAGAGTTCACAGGAAGGGCTGGGTGGTAATTAATGGTGATGCAAGGAATTGTTGGATGACGATTGCAGGTTAGAAGGTAGCTCTTTAGAGTTGGAATGAATATAAAGCACAGCAGTTCCAAGACTTCAGTTTATTCATTTGGCCAGTATTCCGTTTACTATGTGTCAGATACTAGGTTGCCCCCTGAGAATACAATGATGATGCAAATAGCCCCGACCTCATGAAAATCACGTTTTACTAGAGAAGAGAGGCAAGCAAATAATAACACATATAAAGATGGGGTTTCAACAACACCGTGCTATTTTTGGGTAATGTATAGCTTTGTAGGGTTATTGAGTATCTGAGAAAGCTTCCCAGAGGAGGAAAAAATTGAAAGGGATGGAGAGGGTGTTGAGAAGCATGTGTGCTTGGGGCAGGCCCTTGTTCTAGATGGTACCTGTGATTTTTCTGGGAAGAAAGAGCAGGACAGGTAAATAGAGAGGGGAGCTCACAGCTCATCTAATATTCCTAATCACAGTCAGCTCAAGATCATACTGTAAATAGTTACCCATTTTTTGTCTGGTTTTATGCAAATAAACATGAGAATGACTATTTTGGATGCATATAATGAATGGACTGGATGAACGGCAAAGCTGGATTCGTTTAAGAGAAGTAACTTAATTAGCTAAAAATAAGTCATCTCTTCTGCTCTTGGGCTGATACCATCACTCAAACATTGTAGCAAATAAACAACAAAGGTTATTATGTAAAGCTCTTAGCAGTGTTTGGTGTGTACTGAGTGCCATAGAAGTATTAAATATATATTTTTATGGTTATTGTTTCTTGGAGGGGAGAAGAGGCAGAAGAATGTTAAAGACACAGATTACTTAATTTGTTGTTTAAGGTCCCTTCTCATTTTAAAATTTTTGACTCTGGAAATCAGATGGTAAAGGGGTAAGGGAGTAGGAAATATTTAAATCAATTAGGAATTAGCATTTAATGGATGTAGGTTCTATCTTTCACTACAGATGTTATTAAAATTTTGGAAAAAAGATAATTAAGCAAATCCTGCTTCTTAATAAACTATGCATTTGAGTTTGGGCCTCCAAAATATCAGATTTTACAAATCTTTCAAAATGCTCTTGAATTGCTGATTGAAGTTAGCCTAGAATTGTCCTGCAAAGTTGTTTTTAAAAAAAAGAGTACATTTAGCAGTTTAAAGTATGGATCCTGAATGTAGCATCTAATGACTTGAGGTATTATAACTTGTGTTCACAAATCACTTAATATGTCAATATTCTCACATTTTAATTTTAAAAAGCCAAAGTTCATGGATACAAGGGAAATACAGGTATAAAAACACAAGGCAGAGATCAATTGTGGAAGTTATTCATACTACAGTGATTTGCGTCTCCATTTATTTATAAATTAAATATTTGTAGAGCATCTATCATGTGTTGAATAATGTGCCAGGTGCTGATGATACAGCAGCAAAAAAGAAAGATACCACCCAAAGAGTGACCCGTTTAAGCAAAAACATAATTATGCTTCCCTCTTAAATCCTTCATTGCCTTCAATGGCTCCTAATATAAAATCCAAACTGCTTTCCATGTTAAGACAAAGTCCTTCAAGATCTGATACCTACAAGATCTGATACCTACAAGATCTGATACCTATATTTGTCTCGAGATTGAATATTGAGCCCCCCTCTCTCTCTAATACTAATATGCAGCCACTCCAGCAAAGTAGCTGCTGATGGCACACTTTTTCTTGCCTCTGGGCCTTGGCTGGTGCTGACCCCCTGCCTGTAGGGCTTCTGTATTCTATCTAACCCAGGTAATTCCTACTTATTTTTAGGGTTTTCATATATGATGAACAGCAACAACAAAAACTGAATGAATCACTCCTTAACACTCGTTTGTTGGCTTTCCTATTAGATTGTAATTTTCATGAAGGCTTTTCCAGCCCCATTTATTTGATGTTTAATGTTTTTCAAAATTGACTGAATGTATCTGTATGTAGCTACTAAGCGTTATGGTCATTATACTATTACTTTGTATAGTTAGGGTTAATGAAAATGAACGAATGTGTTGGGATAGGTAAAGGAGGGAGAGACACATGCAGCTAATTTCTATGGGAAGGAAGGATTTTCTCTAGAAGGAATAGACAAATGAAAATCATCTTAAAACGTATTTTCAAATAGGTTTTCCAACATCAGCATCATTCTATAGGTATAGGTTTCCCACCATAGGCATAAAGTTGAACTGTTGGTTAACTTCACCTTCAGTACTGGAAAAAACAGATGTTCTTCAGGGGAAGATTCAGGATAACCATCAGAATTAGCAGCTAATACAACAGTAATGAAATGTGGATGGAAGTTGTGGAGTCTTGAGCTATTTGGTGAAGAGTTTCCCATTCCTTCGATCTAGGAGTGTTTAGTGAATAACCTGAATGACATTAAGAGGGTATTGTGGTTGGTGGTAAAAGCTGATATATCTACATGCATGTCACACTCATTTATCTACAGAGTAGCTTTAATGTTTTTTAAATAGCATTTTCATGGAGCTTTATGAAACTTAATGGAAAAATTTGATCGACATGTATGTGGATATAGAATTAAAGGTACTACCAATTTACAATTTGAGGATAGGAACCTGGCTAAAAATTTATCTTTGCTTGACTAATCTCTCTATCGATATAATGTAAATGTGCAGTATAATAGGGTTTCAGTGTAAATGCTGATAAGAACAAAATTTAAGAATAGTCCCTTAAATGCTAAGAAGAGTTAGATAGTTATATATCCTTCCCAGGTGACTTTTATATTGTTGTTTTCTATTATTTTTAACATAGGTTAATTGGCTTGATTATAGTAACCATTTCACCATGTATATCAAAAGATCATGTTTATACCATAAATATGTGCAATAAAACAATAACATTTTAAAATATGTGACATTGACTAGAAAAAGTCGGTTCTGTACTACTCATTATTTCAGAAAGCTATTATTTTTATTACATTCGTTTTGTTTATCATGTTCTTTAATCACGTTTAAGTAGGAATAAATGTGGACAAATGAATTCTATATAAATACAACCTAGTTATTTCTAATTTCACTAATATTCTATTTTATATTCTGGAAATATAGTGATTAAGGTTTCTAAACACACTGTTATAATTATGAAGGTGTTAATTAAAATTATGGCAGTTATCAGTGATTTGGAATTCAATTACTTTGGTGGTTATAGCAGATATAATTTTTTTAAGAAATGACACAAACATAAAATTAAGGTGTATCATGTTAGCTGCATTGACTCAAAAATATATCTAATTATTAATAAAATTCTATACACCATATTGGCTTTTTGACTTCTATACCTTAAACACTAAACATAATGAAATAATGTGTACATAAGTAAAAAAGGCAGGAGTCAACAAGAGATTAATACATAAAATAAGTGGAGTAAAGGAGGCAAGAGTCAACAAGAGATTAATACATAACTTTTTAAAAATTATACTGCAAGTTCTGAGGTACATGTGCAGAATGTGTCATTTTGTAACATAGGCAAACATGTGCCATGGTGGTTTGCTGCATTCATAACCCTATCATCTACTTTAGGTATTTCTTCTAACGCTATCCGTCCTCTAGCCCCCCAACCCCTCACAATCCCCGCATGAACCCCCAACCCAGACAGGCCCCAGTGTGTGATGTTCCCTTCTGTATGTCCCTGTGTTCTCGTTATTCAACTCCCACTTATGAGTGAGACCATGCGGTGTCTGGTTTTCTGTTCTTGTGTCAGGTTGCTGAGAATGATGGTTTCCAGCCTTGTCCATGTTCTTACAAAGGACATGAACTCATCCTTTTTTATGGCTGCATAGTATTCCATGATGTATATGTGCTATATTTTCTTTATCCAGTCTATCATTGATGGAATTTGGTTTAGTTCCAAGTCTTTGCTATTGTGAATAGTACCACAATAAACATATGTGTGCATGTGCCTTTAGGATAGAATGACTTATAATCCTTTGGGTATATACCCAGTAATGGGATTGCTGGGTCAAATGGTATTTGTATTTCTAGATCCTTGAGTAATCGCCACACTGTCTTCCACAGTGGTTGAAATAAT
The DNA here is from genome assembly GCF_009761245.1 of Sapajus apella. Classification (NCBI taxonomy): domain Eukaryota; kingdom Metazoa; phylum Chordata; class Mammalia; order Primates; family Cebidae; genus Sapajus; species Sapajus apella. The sequence goes on along the minus strand of NW_022436981.1, from coordinate 16,038,749 downwards.
TTACACTCCCACCAACAGTGTAAAAGCCTTCCTATTTCTCCACATCCTCTCCAGCATCTATCTGTTTTTTTCTGATTTTTTAGTGATTGCCATTGTAACTGGCATAAGATGGTATCTCAGTGTGGTTTTGATTTGCATTTCTCTAATGGTGAGTGATGATGAGCTTTTTTTCATATGTTTGTTGGCTGCATAAATGCCTTCTTTTGAGAAATGTCTGTTCATATCCTTTACCCACTTTTTGATGGTGTTTTTTTTTTTTCTTGTGTTGCCATTGCTTTTGGTGTTTTAGACATGAAGTCCTTGCTCATGCCTATGTCCTGAATGGTATTGCCTAGGTTTTCTTCTAGGGTTTTTATGATTCTAGGTCTTACATTTAAATCTTTAATCCATCTTTAGTTAATTTTTGTATAAGGTATAAGGAAAGGATTCAGTTTCAGCTTTCTGCATATGGCTAGCTAGTTTTCCCAACATCACTTATTAAATAGGAAATGCTTTCCCCATTGCTTGTTTTTGTCAGGTTTGTCATAGAATCACATGGTTGTAGATGTGTGACGTTACTTCTGAGGACGTCATTCTGTTCCATTTGTCTATATCTCTATTTTAGTACAAGTACCATGCTCTTTTGATTACTGTAGCCTTGTAGTATAGGTTGAAGTCAGATAATGTGATGCCTCCAGCTTTTTTTTTTTTTTTTCCTTAGGATTGTCTTGGGTATGCAGGCTCTTTTTTGGTTCCATATGAAATTTAAGGTGTTTTTTTCCCCAATTCTGTGAAGAAAGTCAATGGCAGCTTGATGGAGATGGCACAGAATCTATAAATTACTTTGGGCAGTTTGGCCATTTTCACGATACCAATTCTTCCTAACCATGAGCATGGAATGTTTTTCCATCTGTTTGTATCCTCTCTCATTTCCTTGAACAGTGGTTTGTAGTTCTACTTGAAGAGGTCCTTCACATCCCTTGTTAGTTGTATTCCTACATATCTTACTCTCTTTGTAGCAATGGTGAATGGGAGTTCATGCATGATTTGACTCTTTGTCTGCTATTGGTGTATAGGAATGCTCGTGATTTTTGCACATTGATTTTGTATCCTGAAACTTTGCTGAAGTTGCTTATCACCTTAAGGAGACTTTGGGCTGAGACAATGGGGTCTTCTAAATATACAATCATGTCATCAGATATAGATACAATTTGAATTCCTCTTTTCCTAATTGGGTACCCTTTATTCCTTTTTCTTACTTGATTGTCCTGGTAAGAACTTTTAATACTATGTTCAATAGGAGTGGTGAGAGAGGGCATCCTTGTCTTGTGCTGGCTTTGAAAGGGAATGTTTCCAGTTTTGCCCATTCAGCATGATATTGGCTGTGGGTTTCTCATAAATAGCTCTTATTATTATTATGAGATATGTTCCATCAATACCTACTTTATTGAGAGTTTTTCGCATAAAGGTCTATTGAATTTTGTTAAGGGCCATGTCTGAATCTATTGAGATAATCATGTGGTTTTTGTCTTTGGTTCTGTTTATGTGATAGATTACTTTTATGAATTTGCATACGTTGAACCAGTCTTGCATCTGAGGGATAAAGCCAACTTGATCATGATGGATAAGCTTTTTCATATGCTGGTGGATTTGATTTGCCAGTATTTAATTGAGGATTTTCACATCGATGTTCATCATGGATATTGCCCTGAAATATTCTTTTTCTGTTGTGTGTCTGCCAGGTTTTGGTATCCAGATGATGTTGGTATCACAAAATGAGTTAAGGAGTATTCCTTCTTTTTCTGTTGCTTAGAATAGTTTCAGAAGACACCACATAGCATGTAATTTAGTCACAAAGGCACATGTAGCTGAAGGGGTGGCACAGTTAGATGAAAAGGTGTATTCACTATTAGTGCAGCCATTTGTCCAAGTAAAAATTTATCTGTAGAAGAAATGAGAAGCTATATTTTAATAATCTAAGGTATAGACTCTAGCAGAGTCCATTTTGATGATTATACATCATTTTCCTCCATTATCCATTATTTTACAAATATCTTGTACTCTTCTCCCTTATTTTAGAATTCTGTTAAAATTCCCTCTTGGTGTGTATATATCACTTATGATAGACAATAACTGTGCTTCTCTATCATATTCTCTCCCACCACTGTTCTTTTTCTCTCTCTTAACTGAAGTAAAAATTGAGAAACATATTAATGTCACTAGATGCTGTTACAGAGCTACTGGTCTTCACACAGCACACTTTGGAAGACATGATCAGAGGCTTACTCACAGAAAATGTATTGATGATGACAAAGGCAAGGATAAGCTTCCCTCAATGCCAGCATTTTCCTCTACATTGCTGTAAGTGGGAGTGCTGCTTATTAACTTACTATTTTCTAATGATGGCCACTTCCTGATCATTTAAGAAATCAATATAACAACTCTCAGGATTTGGCTATAAGAGGACTCTGAGTTGGGTTGCATCATTTCTATCATGACAAGTATGTCAAAGAAGAGATACACATCCAGATTTCAGCCAATCACGTTAGCCCTCTACAATCTGAAATCATTAGAAGGATGGGGAAAGCACATCACCATATGTTTTTCAGACACTGAATGTAAACACGTTGAGCAGTGTCAGCTGAGCTAGGCCATTTTTTTTAGCTTCTTCGCACTTAAATTGAAGTTCATGCATTATAAATTGCCTTCAAGGGAGATAAGGATGACCAAAGTCTTCTCTACCTCTCTTTTTATCTCTAATATATAGGCTTTTCTTTTGTTGTTTCTCTTCCTTTACTATCAATAAAATCAAATGTACTTAATGAGACCCATGGAATCACTCTGAGGGATAATGACAACCACATTTGGAGAACATGTAATTTTAGGCCCTTCTGTCTTTCCTTCCATCCTAACCCTCTGGCATCTATCTCCTACCCTCAGCCCTTACAGAATTTGCTATTAGATATTCAGCCATTGTCTTGATATACTTTCATATACTTAAAATGAATTACTGACCTTGAGATAATTTATACATAAAGACTTATATAGGGTGGCAGTGATTGATATCTAACTTTAAACCAAGAAGTGGATTTGAAGGAAAATATAATGTATCATCAATACTTACATATCCCTCAGTAAGATTAAAAATATATGAATTAGCCCAATACAAATTAAATTACAATAATTTTTACTTTTGCATGTTATTTTTTAAAATTGTGACTTGGTTTTATGAGGCTACTCATTTAAATGGTGTCTGATCTTCCTATGAGCAATTTATTATATTGCCCTATAAATACCCACTGAGCAGCTGTTATGTGCCCAACGTTGTTCTAGAAAATCTGCTTGGAACAATGAGAGTAAGTGAATAAATGGGAGCCCAATTTTCTATATACCAAGAAGTTTATATTCTAGAAGTGGGCTATAGCCAATAAGTGAATAAGCAAATGGATGTTTGTGTGTTTGTTTATATAATATGTATGGCGGTGATCAATGAATGCTAAGACGGGCAAAGCAAGGTAGGGGTGAGTGGGTCCTAGTCTAAACAGATTGATCAGTGGACTCTAAATAGATTGATCAGGAAAACCTCTCATAAGTGACATTTGAGCTCTGCAGGAATGAGAAAAGGGATAATTGGATATTTAGAAAAAGCATGTTTCAGGGAGGAGAAACGACAAGTGAAACGGTTCTGAGACAGTAATATGTTTGTCAAGTTCAGAGAACACCTAGGAGCACAGTGAACCCTGAGTAGGGTGAGTGAGCAGGGAGAAAGACAGCATGAGATCTGAGAAATACTAGGGCAGGGCGGGGGCAAATGGTATAGGCAAAATAAGAATGTTTTTCTTTTTCTCCTAAAGAATATGGGAAGCTATTGATGAATTTTGAGTAAAGAGCTAATATGATCTAACTTACTTCTATAGGAATGACTTTGCTACCTAGATAATAGAAACAGAGCAATCATTGCATAGAGACCACTTAGAAGGATATAGTGTACTCATTTAAATAAGAGATAGCAATAACTTTAACTCAGTAATAGCTGTAGATATGTTTAGACATGTTCAGATTCTAGATGTATTTTGCAAGTAGAAGTGAATTTGCCCTTAGAGAGAACATTCAGACCAGATGAGACTACCTAGGGAGTAAGTATGAATAGAAAAGAGAAGGATTCTAATAGCTGAGCCCTAGCGATCACCAGGATTAAGTGATGGGAAAAATGAGAAGGTATCCATAGAGAAGAATGAAGAAATAAAGTTCATTAGAAGACCCATGAAAGAGGAGATCTCAGAAGCAAGTGAAGTGTTTGCAGAAACATGAAATAATCAACTGTTTTAAATGGTGCTAAAGTAAAAAGAACACTAAGTCTTGACCATGGAATGTGAAAATGTTGAGATCTTGCCAAAAGCTGTTTTAGTGGAACAGTGGAAGAACAGCCTGATTGAGCATCTTCAAATGCATATGGAGGAAGAGTCAGTGAAAAGAGTGAGTAGAGTCACTTCAAGAAATGGGATAGTTGCTAGAAGGAGATATGTGGGTAAAGGAGAGCTTTTTAAGGATAAGAAACACGTAAGACTCTGGGATGCTAGTAGGTATTATACCTTAAAGGGGGAAGCTGATGCTGCAGGAAACAGTGAGGACAATTGTAAAGGGGTAGCAGAATGGGTCAGGGGGAGAGTGTGCTTTGAGTAAGAAATGAAGGAAGAACATCTTTTTGACAGTTATTGAAATGTGGAAGCATCTAGCAAAATATTGGATGAAACAAAATAGCTTATATATTTGGGGAGTGCACACACATGATGTGAAAGGTACGGAGGGGAGTAGAAATACAGTTTCGTGTTTCAACGTGAAAAAGTGATGCATATTTCTTAAGATAACAGCATTAAAAGTCATACGTGATTGACCAGATTGTCATCTTAGAGAGCACTTTTTCTTGGAAAGAGACCTTTTATAACTCTCTTCTTGACAAATTCTGAAGTGTTATACTTGTGTTTTAGGGGAAGTCTGATTTATCAAATTGGAGGATAGAGATAAAGAAATAATACTGAGGTGGCATTTAAAAAAATCATAGCACTCCTTGTCAATAACCTGTGTTTTTGTTACTGAAGATTTATTAAGGATTGTGTTTTATGCCTTGAGGTTCCTGGAATATTACCTCAGCACGCATTCTGCCTGCAAAGTCCATATAAGTTTCTGGGTTGATTCTTCCTAATTATAGTAACATTGATTGCTGTCTAAATTTGTTGCAGTGTGCCTGAGTACTATGACTATGGTCATGGAGTAAGTGAGGATGCCTATGACAGCTACGGTAAGACCTTTTCTTTACTAAAACTGTGAAATCAGAACATCCATCAGTCACTGACAGCTCGAAAATTATTTCCATCTTTCTCCCCCTAGTTTTTCCAGAAGTCTAGACTAAATTGATCTATGTAATTCCAGGGTGAGATGTGACTTACACAGCTAGTAGCAGAAAATTAGACAGATCAGTTTTGATCAAAATTGTAAAAGCAATTAATCACAATCATAAATCATTTTCAACAGCAACAGTGATCATTCTGAATAGTGTCTTATATGTTTAACTATGTTCATTGTCTGACTCACTGATTTGGCAACAATACTGTGTCTTTTCTGCTGTCAAAAGATGCCATAGTTATATATATATTTGAAATATTTATAAATTTTAAGGGCAGAAATTGTTATTATAAAGTAACTCTCAAATTATTTTTCTAGCATGCATAGCCAAATAATGCTTGGCTCATAAGAACTGATAGTCAATAAGGATGCCAGTCTATAAATTAATTCATTTAAAAAGACATTCCTTAATGAAAATACCACTTTAAAAATCTCATATTCAGTTAAGATCTATTGAGTTTCTAAAATATATTAATACAGTACATCATTTTTGAGACATAGTTTGTGATTCCTTAAAATACATACATGGCATCACCAGATGACCACTTTGAAAAATGACACTCATTTAAATATTTATAGTCTTGAATTTTTATTAAAATAATACCAAGGCTGCTGGGCATTGGTGCAGGCCTGTAGTCCCAGCTACTCCAGAGGCTGAGGCAGGAGGATTGCTTCAGCCCAGGTTTGAAGCTATAATTGTGCAATGATCATGCCTGTGACTAGCCACTGCACCCCAGCCTAGGCAACAGAGTGAGACTCTGTCTTTAACAAAAATAGATAAATTAAATAATACCAAGTTCACTTTGTTCCTCTCAATGGGGAAGAGTAAAGGAGACTATGGGGCTTCATAGGATGCTGTATCAGGATGGTGAAGGGTACGTGATGTGGAGAGGAAAGGAGGAAGAATATCTTACCCTAAACCAGTCATAAACACAAGGTGAAGCCTGGAAGTAGGAGGAGAAAAATAAGCCACCACCATAATTATTGCCAAGCATAAGCTGATTACAGACATTTTGTATTTATTTCTTTATAACAAATTGAAATATTCAGTATTTTTATCTCCATTTTTATGAGGAAACTGAACAACAAAGTTGAAGTCAATGTGAGAGTTGGCTATGAGGCTCAGCTCTGTTCTTATTTTCTCATCAGTGGTTGGAATATCTATTAATTGATGCTACCACACACGGAGTACTTATTATGGCTCTGTATTAAACATTTATGATGCGGATTAGTAATTGCAGAAGTAATCCTTATAGAAATTATACATCTATCTATTTGTATACTCTAACCCCATTAGAACCCTCTAGAGAAGGATGGGAAACAGATAAGACTTTGGGATGCATACTTAGTTTCTCACTTGAAAAATGCAGATGACAATATAAGACTCAGAGCATTAAGTACCTTGCCTTAGTTCAACGATTTGCCAGTGAAAGAGAAAGAATGTGAATTCAAGTGTGTTTTATTTATTTATTTGGTTGGTTGTTTATTTTGTCAGGAGGCAGGAGTAGGGTTCAGTAAACTTGGTAAAAAGATTAGGATGTGGTGCTTTAAACCTGAGTTTGTTTAGAGGAAAGATGTTCAGCTTCCTTTTTAAAATCCTGAATCTTCCTTCCTAAATTTGGATTTCTTAAAATGCGATCACTTGCTATTTCACTATTTTAAGGGGAAGGAGGTCTTTTATACTATTTTACAGGAAAAAGTACATAATTAATCCAAAATGAGCACTAGGCTTACTGTCTCCCAAATCCAAGGTTCTCTAGCACTAACCAAATTAATTAACCTAATCTTTTGCTGCTACAGGACATAGAACTATTTTCCAAAACAAATTAACATACTTTTCAGAAATTATTTCACAGAAATATAAGTGATGAACAAGTCTGCACATATCTGGCTCAGTTGGTAAGCTGCTTTAGGAAGTATAGCTTTAATTTTGTTCCTTATGTATTTTCCATTCATTGGAAGGAAGAGGTCAGAGGCATCAGATGGTATTTCATAAAAACACTACCCTCTAAAACCCAGGATGTCTCCAAAGCCACACTAGGGGGCCAACCAGGCTGAGATGTGAGACTGCCTAGGGTCTTAGAGCATCTACACCTGTCCCTGCAGCACTCTTTGAGTTCAACGCAGTAAAAACTATATTTCTCTTCTTCCATGCACATTCTTAATCACATAGGAATCAGGCTAGAGCCTTGTACAACTGGTTACTCAGGATGATCCATGAATAAGACACAAACTTGGCCTTTCTTTAATTCACTGAAAATTTGCATTATAGGTATTGATGCACATTTGTACAAGGTGGACATTTGGTGTTGAGGAACTTACACCTACATATAAAAGATTGCACCAGATTTTAAACCATGTTATGTAATAATTTTATACAAGTCCCGAGAACATTACTCATTTAACAAATATTTACTGAATGGCTAACACATGTAAGCCATTGTTCTGTCTTGGAGATGTTGTAGTGAATAATATGAGAAAGCGTATTATTATTTGTAAGTGGTGACTTTTGGAAAAATTGAATTTTTACTTGCAAAATACAGTCATTATTTTTTACATTTGATACATCAGTTTGAGGAAACTCATGCTCATGGGCTTTACAGAATTAACATGTACTGAAATTAATGGAAAGGATAAATTTGATTATATTTGGCAGGATAGTTGGTGATATGAGATGAGATTTCTATTTCTGAATTATTTACATTTTGAAATGTCAATACTGTGTAATGCTATTGAAAAAAGTGTGTAAATACAAACTATTGCTCCTAAAGCCTTTTAATGGAGATGCAGGGGCTGTGGTCAGGAGGGCCAGGACTCACCTCTATAATCCCGTGAGTCTTACATTGTACTTTCTTTGTAGTCTGGTTCTCTAGCTGTAGCAAAGTCTACAGAGAAATGATCCACTTTAGGAGCTCTACCTGCCCATAAGCACTAAGTTTCATTAGTGGCCAAATTCCATTTACCAACAAGAAATTTTCTGCACATAAAAAGTAGTCAATAAATTCTTCATAACAAAGTAATAAGGAAAATATAGAAAGGGATTTGACTAAACAAAATAAGGAAGATATTAATTAGCAATTTTCACTGAATAACTTTTATGTACCTATTTTACTAAGTTTTAATCCTCTTTTTGCATAACCAAAGAATAAAGTACTTGCTGTAAATCCATATCATCATAAGATTTGAATTTTGAGAATCCTCATGATCTCACATCCTATGCAGGCAACAGAGCAAGGACAAAGTCAGAGGACAAAGAATAGTAAGAGCTCAGCACCATAACCTTGCAGCCCAATTAATATGCACTATGTGCACTCAGATTGTGGTTTTAGGTATTACATAGTATATTAGATACTAGGTAGTTGGTGATAAGTTGCTCATAATAAAATATACAAATGGGCAATGACAAAAGGTAAATACATACATTGAGCAGTAATTTGAGGACTCACAAAAGTCAAATATCGATTTTCATTAACTGTCCATACTTCATATGTTAACTATTACCCATTTATAGCTCATCTTTAATCAATGGTATACGATTTTTAAATCAATAATGGTTATTCAAAAATGTAAATCTCATATCTCCAGTTTTTCATTAACTTCCATTCTAAATACTAGCTCCTCTCTGTTACACTGTGGTTGTATCATGGGTACAGGTACAAAATACCAATGTATTTTTATAAAACTAATAGCCTCAATTTTGACTTGGCAATCTCCCCCCGCCCCAAGACTTGGAGAGTTATGTGAGGAGTCTTACAGTCACCTCTCTTAGACACCTTCCTTTCCAGCTCACACTGGCTGGAAGAACTGTGGGGGCAAGTGAGGGACTGGGAAGGAAGAAGGAATGCTCTCCTGAATGACAGAGTCTTGCATTCCAAAGACTCATATATGGAACTTCTCATTTAGAGTTCCTCCAGAAATGATTTAAAATAAGTTAGCAGACATAAAAATTGAGTCCTTCAGTGGGACACTTCATTCCAAATCTTCATATTTTATGATGTTTTGTGTAAAAAACTGAAATTGTATTTGTCTTTTTTTGGTCCTATATTTTACCACTGAAATAATAAATATGTTGACTTTGAGAAAATAATTTATTATTTTAGGTTTTATCACAGTTAAATTATTCAGGATATTTGCAGATAATATTAAATATTAAACTATCTTGCTGATAATGTAAATATAAAATTTAAATATTAAAATTGCAAATGGATTTTATTAAAATATAATTACCTTGATTATAAAAATTGATGTTTAATGCATTGGTATTTATTAAATATTTAATTGATTTTAAATTGGCTATAAATTAATATGTAAATATTACATTTCTTATAACTTGAATTTGTTTTTGGGGCATGAATATTTGACTTACAGGAATTCCAAATCAGTTTCTTCAATTTAAAAATATTTTCTAATTTATCAGAATCACTGTAATTGTTTCAGATGAGTCTGAATAGCTTATAATTCAGTAAGGCTACATTTTAAATACAGTGCCTACATTAGCTTAGCTAAGCAATGCTTCACATAAAAATACCCTCTAAGTTCTCTCTGAGATTGATAGCTAAGAATGGACAGCAATATTCTCTTTTTGAGAATAGAGCTATTTATTAAAATATATTTAATGTATGAGCTGAAGAGCTAATTATGCATCCATTCTTTAGTGGCATTTTAGATGACAGCTGTGTGGAAGCAAAGAGGATAATATTAATACACTATCTTGAAATGAATGAAAGCAAAAAGAAATTTTGTGCCATATTCTAGGGCATTTGAGTGCCTCACTTCAAGTCAATTTCAGAACACAAATGTATTCATTTTGTGTTAAGAAGCTGGAATGACTATTTTCCCAGTGTGAAAATAAGCCCTGCATTGATTAATCTGTGAAATCAGCAAAGGAAAATGAAGCTAACTGGCAGTTGGGTCAGACATTTAATTCAAGAACAAAGACTATTTTTAATAGTAAATAGAAATATAAATTTGAGAAAATTGACTTACAAATGGAAATGAGATTTCTTGATATTGTCAATAATTTATCATTAATTTTTCCTGAGATTTATTGTATTACAGCTGTTACATGATAGGTTATGGGGAAAAATATCACTGTGCTTTACTTTTCATATAGATTTTTAAACTTTATTTGTACTTGAAAGTAAGAAAGTCTAGCAAAATACGGCTTCTAAAGTATTTTAAAATTCATTTGTGAAATTAATTTTAAAATTAGCTTTCTCTTTTTGTGATTTCAGAGGTTGCCATTAAATGGATATCTAATCATCTTAGACTTGGTAATAAATGCAGAGCATGTTGCCTAGGCAAGAAACAATAAAAAACAGCAGTGCACTACTACATAACTGCTTGTAGTTGCTTATTTTAGGTTCAAAGTATTTACAGTTTCAGTTTTGTTTTGAATAATGCATTCCTTAATCCAACAGTTTTAGGTGAGACAGAAACCTGCTTTTGAGTGTTTCAGAGATTATTAACCATGATTACACATTTTAGGATCACTTGTTGAAAAAAAAATCAACGTTCAGTTTACACCCCAGACTGGATCATCACAACCTATGAAGATGAGAACTAGCCATTGGAATTATTTAAAAGTGGGGATTTCTGCCAAGACAGCTGAATAGGAACAGCTCTGGTCTGCAGTTCCCAGCTAGAGTGACGCAGAAGGCAAGTAATCTCCGCATTTCCAATGGAGTTCTGAAGGAAGCAACAGATCTCCTGGCATAGTGCTCCAGCTCTGATAAGGGACTGACCGCCTCCTCAACTGACTCCCTTACCCCCGTGTATCCTGACTGGGAGACACCTCAGACAGGAGAGCTCTGGCTGGCATCTGGTGGGTACCCCTCTGGGATGAAGCTACCAGAGGAAAGAGCAGGCAGCAATCTTTGCTGTTCTGCAGCCACTGTGGGTGATTCCGAGGCAAGCAGGATCCGGAGTTGACCTCCAGCAACCTCCAACAGACCTATAGCAGAGGGGCCTAACTGTTAGAAGGGAAACTAACAAACAGAAAGAAATAGTTTCAACATCAACAGAAACGCGATACACTCAGAGAACTCATCCGAAAGTCACCAACAACTTCAAAGACCAAAGAGAGAGATCCACAGAAATGGGAAAGAATGAGGTAAAAATGCTGAAACCTCCAAAAATCAGAATGCCTCTTCTCCATCAGGAATCACAGCTCCTCACCAGCAAGGGAACAAAACTGGATGGAGAATGAGTTTGATGAACTGACAGAATCAGGCTTCACAAACTTCTCTGAGCTTAAGGAGCATCTGTTAACACAATTCAAGGATGCTAAAAACCACGAAGAAAGGTTAAATGAAATATTAACTAGAATAACCAGCATAGAGAAGAAATGAATTGAAGGAGCTGAAACACGTAGCACAAGAACTGGGTGAAGCATACACAAGTTTCAGTAGCCAAACTGAGGAAGCAGAAGAAAGTATATCAGAGATTGAAGATCAACTCATGAAATAAAGCAAAAAGGAAAGATTAGAGAAAAAAAAAAGAGTGAAAAGAAATGAACAAAGCCTCCGATAACTATGAGATTATGTGAAAGATCAAATCTACGATTGATCAGTGTACCTGAAAGTGACGGGGAGAATGAAACCAAATTGGAAAACATTCTTTAGGATATCATCCAGGAGAACTTCCTGAACCTAGCAAGGCAGGGCAACATTCAAATTCAGGAAATACAGAGAACACCATAAAGCTACTCCTCGAGAAGAGCAACCCCAGACACATAATCATCAGATTCACCAGGGTTGAAATAAAGGAAAAATTGCTAAGGGTAGCCAGAGAGAAAGGTCGGATTACCCACAAAGGGAAGCCCCTCAGACTCACAGCAGACCTCTTGGCAGAAACCCTACAAGCCAGAAGAGTAGGGGCCAATATTCAACATCCTTAAAGAAAATAATTTTCAACCTAGAATTTCATATCTAGCCAAACAAAGCTTCATAAGTGAAAGAGAAATCAAATCCTTTAAAGAGAAGCAACTGCTGAGAGATTTTGTCACCACTGGGCCTGCCTTAGAAGAGCTCCTGAAGGAAGCACTAAGCATGGAAGGAACAACTGGTACTGCTACTGCAAAGACATACCAAATTGTAATGACCATTGACGCTATGAAGAAACTGCATTAACTAACAGGCAAAACAACCAGCTAGCATCAAAATGGCAGGATCAAATTCACACATAATATTAATCTTAAATGAAAATGGACTAAATGCCCCAATCAAAAGACACAGACTGGCAAATTGGATAAAGACTAAAGACCCATTGGTGTGCTGTATTCAGGTCACCCATCTCACATGCAAAGACACATATAGGTTCCAAATAACGGGATGGAGGAAGATTTAGTGAGCAAATGGAAAGAAAGAAAGAAAAAAAAAAAAGCAGGGGTTGCAGTCCTAGTCTCTGATAAAACATACTTTAAACCAACAAAGATCAAAAGAAACAAACAAGGGCATTACATCATGGTAAAGGGATCAATGCAAGAAGAAAAGTTAGCTTTCCTAAATATATATGCACCCAATACAGGAGCACCAAGATAGATAAAGCAAGTTCCTAATGACTTACAAAGAGACTTACACTCCCACACAATAATAGTGGGAGACCGTAACAACCCACTGTCAATATTAGATCAATGAGATAGAAAATTAACAAGGATATCCAGGACTTGAATTCATCTCTGGACCAAGTGGACCTAATAGAAATCTACAGAACTCTCCATGCCAAATCCACAGAATATACATTCTTTTTAGTGCCATATTCCACCTATTCTAAAATTGACCACATAATTGAAAGTAAAACACTCATCAGCAAGTGCAAAAAACCGAAATCATAACAGCCTCTCGTTCCACAGTGCAATCAGATTAGAACTCAGGATTAAGAAACTCACTCAAAACCACACAACTACATGAAAACTGAACACCTGCTCCTGAATGACTACTGAATAAACAATGAAACTAAGGCAGAAATAAAGATGTTCTTTGAAACCAAGGAGAATGAAGACACAATATACCAGAATCTCTGGGACACACCTAAAGCAGTGTGTAGAGAAAAACTGATAGCACTAAATGTTTTTTGAAAAGATCAACAAAATAGATATACTGCTAGCCAGACTAATAAAGAAGAAAAGAAGAATCAAACAGATCCAACAAAAAATGATAAAGTGGGTATCACCACTGATCCCACAGAAATACAAACTACCACCAGAGTTTACTACAAACACCTCTATGCAAATAAACTAGTAAATCTAGAAGAAATAGATACATTCCTGGACACTTACACACTCCCAAGACTAAACCAGGAAGAAGTCAAATCCCTGAACAGACCAATAACAAGGTCTGAAATTGAGGCAGCAATTAATAACCTATCAACCAAAAAAAGTCCAGGACCAGACTGGTTCACAGCCAAATTCTACTAGACGTACAAAGAGGAGCTAGCACCATGTCTTCTGAAACTATTCCAAACAATACAAAAATAGGGAATCCTCCCTAACTCATTTTATGAGACCAATATCATACCAAAAACTGGCAGAGACACAACTACAAAGGAAAACTTCAGGCCAATATCCATGATGAATATTTACGCAAAAATCCTCAATAAAATACTGGCAAACGAAATCCAGCAGCACATCAAAAAGATTATCCATGACAATCAAGTCAGCTTCATCCCTGGGATGCAAGGCTGGTTCAACATATGTAAATCTATAAACATAATCCATCACATAAACAGAACAAATGACAAAAACCACACGATTATCTCAATAGATGCAGAGAAGGCCTTTGACAAAATTCAACAGTTCTTTATGCTAAAAACTCTCAATAAAGTAGGTATCAATGGAATGTATCTCAAACTAATAAGAGCTATTTAAGACAAACCCACAGCCAAAATCATACTAGTTGGGCAAAAACTGGGAAGTATTCCCTTTGAAAAGCAGCACAAGACAAGGATGCCCTCTCTCACCACTTCTATTCAACATAATATTGGAAGTTCTGGCCAGGGTAATCAGGTAAGAAAAAGAAATAAATCGTATTAAATTAGAAAGAGAGGAAGTCAAATTGTCTCTATTTGCAGATGACACAACTGTATATTTAGAAGGCCCCATTATCTCAGCCAAAAATCTCTTTAAGCTCATAAGAAACTTCAGCAAAGTCTCAGGATACAAAATCAATGTGCAAAAATCACAAGCATTCCTATACACCAATAACACCAATAAGTTCACTCAAATCATGAGTGAACTTCCATTCAAAATTGCTACAAAGAGAATAAAATACCTAGACTACAACTAACAAGGGATGTGAAGAACCTCTTCAAGGAAAACTACAAACCACTGCTCAAGAAAATAAGAGAGGACACAAACAGATGGAAAAACATTCTATGTTCATGGTTAAGAAGAATCAATATCATGAAAATGGCCATACTGTCCAAAGTAATTTATAGATTCAATGCTATCCCCATCAAGCTACCACTGATTTTCTTCACAGAACTGGGAAAAAACCACCTTAAACTTCATATGGAATTGAAAGAGAGCTCACATAGCCAAGACTATCCTAAGCAAAAAAAACAAAGCTGGAGGCATCACACCACCCAACTTCAAACTACACTACAAGACTACAGTAATCAAACCAGTATGATACTGGTACCAAAACAGAGATATAGACCAATGGAAAAGAACAGAGGCCTCAGAAATAATGTCACACATCTACAACCATCTGATCTTTTTCAAACCTGACAAAAACAAGCAATGGGGAAAGGAATCCCTATTTAATAAATGATGTTGGGAAAACTGGCTAGCCATATGCAGAAAGCTGAAAATGAATCCTTCTTTACTCCTTATACAAAAACTATCTCCAGATGGATTAAAGATTTAAACATAAGACCATAAAAACCGTAGAATAAAACCTAGGCAATACCATTTATGCCATAGGCATGGGCAAGGACTTCATGACTAAAACACCAAAAGTAATGGCAACAAAATCCAAAATGGACAAATGGAATTAATTAAACTAAAGAGCATAGCACAGTAAAAGAAACTATCATTAGAGTGAACTGGCAACCAACAGAATGGGAAAACATTTTTGCCACATACCCATCTGACAAAGGGCTAATAACTAGAATCTACATAGGACTTAAACAAATTTACAAGAAAAAAAACCCATCAAAAAGTGAGTGAAGGACATGAGCAGACACTTCTCAAAAGAAGACATTTATGGAGCCAACAAACAGATGGAAAAAAGCTCATCATCAGTGGTCATTAGAGAAATGAAATCAAAACCACATTGAGAAACCATCTTATGCCAGTTACAATGGTGATTATTAAAAAATCAGAAGACACAGATGCTGTAGAGGATGTGGAGAAATAGGAACGTTTTTACACTGTTGGTGGGAGTGTCAATTAGTTCAGCCACTGTGGAAGACAGTGTGGCAATTCCTTAAGGATCTAGAACCAGAAATACCATTTGACCCAGCAATTCCATTACTGGGTATATACTCAAAGGAGTATAAATCATTCTGTTATAAAGACACATGTACACATATGTTCATTGCGGCACTGTTCACAATACCAAAGACTTGGAACCAATCAAAATGCCCATCAATAATAGACTGAATAAATAAAATGTGGCACATATACACTATGAAATGCCATGCAGCCGTCAAAAAGGATGAGTTCATGTTCTTTTCAGGGAATGGATGAATCTGGAAATCATCATTCTCAGCAAACTGACACAAGAACAGAAAACCAAACACCCATGTTCTCACTCATAAGTGGGTGTTGAATAATGAGAACACATGGACACAGGGAGGGAAACATCACATGCCAGGGCCTTTCAGGGCTGGGGTCTATGGGAGGAATAGCAGGGTGTTGGTGGACAGTGGAGGGGTAGCATTAGGAGAAATACCTAATGTAGAAGACAGGGTAATGGATGCAGCAAACCACCATGGCACATGTTTACCTATGTAACAAACCTGCACATTCTGCACAGGTACCCCAGATCTTAAAGTATAATAATAAAAAACAGGAATTATGTTAAAGCCTCACGGATGGTTCTGCCCTAAGCTAAGGTTAAGAATAAGTTTTAGATAGCCACATGCCTGGGGGCACATTAAAAGGAACCTATGAGCTTAATTTGTAATATCCAACTTTTGATAATTATCTTTATAATTTCTCTTACAGTAATATGACCAAATTATACTTAAAGCCCATTTTTTTTTCCTGTCAGTATCTGCTTCTCATGATTACTGAAAATATTAATGGTCAAACTATGCCCGTCATTTGCATTCTTCAAGGTGATATATAATTTATGTGCAGGCTACTTTTATAACACTGTGTATTTTGTTAGAAAACGTCGTGTTACAGAACCTGGTATTTTAAGTCCACTTTACAAAAACTGTAAGTTTAAGTAGTAATAAACATAATTAAATACCTTTTTGAACAGTTGTGTGTTGAAGAGTTAAATCTCAACCTTGACTTAAAAGTAAAAAAGCTGGTAAAAATTATGCATCACATGCAAAACTACCTGGAATATTGTTCTTGGTGCAGCCTGAAGTTTGTCAGGCATTTTTTTAACCCTCCTTGAGTTCACAATTAGGATATAACACTAATTAAATTTCATATGGAACCAAAAAGGAGCCCACATGGCTAAGAAAATTCTAAGGAAAAAAAACAAAACAAAATGGTGGAGGCATCAACCTACCTGATTTCAAACTACTCTACAAGGGTACTGGTACCAAAACAGAGATATAGACCAATGGAACTGAACA
Organism: Sapajus apella; assembly: GCF_009761245.1. NCBI lineage: Eukaryota > Metazoa > Chordata > Mammalia > Primates > Cebidae > Sapajus > Sapajus apella. The sequence goes on along the minus strand of NW_022436981.1, from coordinate 16,021,610 downwards.
GAGGCCTCAGAAATAACTCCACAAACCTACAACCATCTGATCTTTGACAAACCTGACAGAAGCAATGGGGAAAGGATTTCCTATTTAATAAGTGGTGTTAGGAAAACTGGCTAACCATACGCAGAAAGCAGAAACTGGATCCCTTTCTTACACCTTATATAAAAATTAACTCTAGATGGATTAAAGATTTAAATGTAAGACCTAAAACCATAAAAACCCTAGAAGAAAGCCTAGGCAGTACCATTCAGGAAATAGACATGGGCAAAGACTTCATAAGCGAAACAGCAAAAGCAATGACAGCAAAAGCCAAAATAGACAAATGAGATTTAATTAAACCAAACAGCTTCTGCAGAGCAAAAGAAACTATCATCAGAGTGAATATGCAACCTACAGAATGGGAGAAAATTTTTGCAGTCTACCCGTCTGACAAAGGGCTAATATCCAAAATTTACAAAGAACTTAAACAAATTTATAGGAAATGAACAGACACTTCTCAAAAGCAACATTTATGCAGCCAACGAACATATGCAAGAAAGCTCCTCATCACTGGTTATTAGAGAAATGCAAGTCAAAACCACACTGAGATACCATCTCACACAAGTTAAAATGGCAATCACTAAAAAGTCAGGAGACAATAGATGCTGGGGAGGATGTGGAGAAATTAGAATGCTTTTACATTGTTGGTAGAAGTGTAAATTGGTTCAGCCATTGTGGAAGACAGTGTGGCAATTCCTCAAGGATCTTGAACTAGAAATACCATTTGATCTGGCAATCCCATTACTGGGTATATACCCAAAGAATTATAAATCCTTCTGTTATAAAGACACGTGCACACGTATGTTTATTGCAGCACCGTTCACAATAGCAAAGACTTCGCACCAACCCAAATGCCCATCATTGATAGACTGGATAAAGAAAATATGGCACATATACACTGTGGAACACTATGCAGCTATAAAAAGGATGAATTCATGTCTTTTGCAGGGACATGGAGGAATCTGGAAACCATCATTCTCAGCAAACTAACACAAGAACAGAAAACCAAACACCACATGTTCTCACTTATAAGTAGGAGTTGAACAATAGACCACATGGACACAAGGAGGGGAACATCATACATCGGGAACTCTCGGGGGATGTGGGGCTATATAAGGGATAGTATTAGGAGAAATACCTAATGTAGATGACAAGGTGATGGATGCAGCCAACCACCATGGCACATGTATACCTATGTAACAAACCTGCATGTTCTGCACATGTACCCCAGCACCTAAAGTACAGTAAAAAGAATTACAATCTACTTGTCTAGTAAGAGACCCAGGAAGACAGATAAATTCTGAGTTCATTCGTGGGTCTTTATAACTTCAAATTTCAGAGAAATTCCATCATGCGTGACCCAGTCATGGTTTGTCTCTACCTATGTTTGGGTCTCTTCCATGTTCAAGAATCCATGGGACTCAAGTTAGAATCCCTTCTATCTGTGGTACTTATAATAAAGAAATCAGAGGCCTAAATACCACTGGTGAGCAATGAGAGGATTGGCTGACCATATAAAGTTCAATGACACACTATATGGTACCGCTGGAAAACCATTCATTGGATCAGTACTTTCTAAGCGCAATACAAAGAACTTATTTTCACCAACAAAAAGTGGCGTGCATTATCATGTGACAACTGTAAATGTGTAACTATATATAAACAATCTGGTATTAGGAAAGATATAGATGGACATAAATAAAAATAATATTTTTCCTGATCTTTGTTTACTGTTGTTATCAAGCTCATGTAAACAATGGAAACAAAGTCTGAATTAAGTGAAATAAGTCCTTAATTTCTTCTGCTAATGGTGTGGAATCTTGAAAAATCAGAAACTTTACTTTTGCTGGGTAGGAATTCACTTTGGCTGGCATTTTACCTTCCCAGTTACAAGTATCATGAACTAACAATTTCCATTTCGTAGCCTTGAGCAAGGAGGAGAGAGCATAGTATTAATCCACATAAAGGCAGAGAGTTATAAAAGAACACATTTTTGTGCCATGAAACATGATGTTTTTGTACTTTTTAATAATGGGATCCCACTACAATTTCTTCATTGAGTTCAGTAGTGAAATATTTTTGATGGATAACTAACCCTTTTGAGTAAGAAGTATGATTTTTAACTCTATAACAAGTATATAAGATTTCTAGTTAAAATAAATGTTAAATTTTAAATTTAAATGTTAAATAAATGTTAAAATAAATGTTAAATTTCCATAGCTCAACTATATCTGTTTTTTGCATTATCACTGGAACTTTCTGCATAATTCCTTTGTTCATTCATCCATCCTTTATTTTATGTAATCTTTCACTGCATTCAGCCCTAACTAGGCATTGCCTTTCTCCCAGGCACTGGGGAAACAACAGTGAATAGGGACAATCCCTGTTCTAATGCTGGCTAACAGTTAGGAAACGAAGAGTTAGTTCATCGATTAACTGCCCTAGAGATTTAGAAAAAGTCACCTGAGGCCATGTCAATGAGTACTTATTAAATACTTAGGACCTCTGTAGCAAGTCCAGGAGTTTATGTCAATTTACAATTCTGAAAAAATCTAGGAGTGTATGTGACAAGTATTCTGTCACTCTGCTCATGGTTGTTCAGCTGTTTTGCAGGAACATTCAGAATCTAAGAAAGAACCTGGGACTTCTAATTCCTGGGAAAACTTGAAACCTCTGATCTCAGCTCTTAAATCCTATAGACTGAAACCTAGTGATTTCTAATACTCTAGGAAAATTGGAGCAAAAAGTAGTATATTTGTTTTGTTAAAAATCATAGTAAATAGGGATACATTTTACCATCAGAGGATAAGAACAATGATATAGTCTTGACTGTCCCATAAGCACGGTATAAATGTTCATTTTACATAAGGGTTGCACATGCTAATTGTGTGCTCTCTTTGAGTACACCAAACCAGTTTTATTTAATTCCAATCAAGCAAATGCATGGAAAATACTCTGCTCATTTTTATTAGAGAAATATAAATGGTTTGGGGATAAATTCCTGCCCTCAAAAGATTACAGCAGAAAGATTTCACCAAGACCAACATTTGCATTTTCCCACCAAAAACAATATGGTCTAGAACTGGGATCTATAAACCTTTTCTGTAAAAGCCCAGAGTATAACTATTTTTTATTTTTATGCAGTATAATCTCTATCACAGTTACTCAACTTTTCCTTCCTATGGTGAAAGCAGCAATAGAAAATATGTAAATAAGCAGCATGCCTGGGTTCCAGTAAAACTATTTACAAAACAAACAGCTGGCCAAATCTGGCTCACAGGCCAGAGTATGACAACCTCTGATACAGGTAAACCTATATTTTGAGCAATGGCAACATTTTTCATATTCATTTAGTTTCTTACTCTGATTTTATATCCTATCACATACTGAAATAAAATACTAAATAGATATAATTTTTTCTTTATTATCAGGTATTAGTTGTAATAATAACACCCTGGTGAGGATATGCTCAGAAAACTCATGTTTGTCCATTTAAGTGCCATTTTTCCCAATACTGATAAACTTTTGATCATTTTTCTACATAGTAGATTGTTTTCATTTGCTCTATATTATAATGAGTACAACTGAAATTTTTTATGCTTTTCTTGTAATCTTTCTCAACTAATTCTTATGAACAGATGAACTGTCTATTAGTAAACACTCTGCACTTGTTGTCCTCAGTCTGCACTTATTTCCTAGTTAATATTTCCATTACTTTATATATCAGTTATCAATATCTATGTAGTAATCATCTTCCCTCTGTCCACACCTCCCTTTACCCACCCACACATGAAATATGTTCTTTATGAGGAACTAAATTCTGACTGAGAGACCAAAATAACCTCGTTGTTGGAATTACATAAAATGTCACCATAAACCCAACATTAAATTCTTTTAAAGAAGACTTTCCTTTCTGGGGACACAGACTTGACAGTAGCTATTTTCCACAGTACTAAAAAGCTTGGTTGCTTGTTTCTTGCTTTTTGGCTAGATTTCAAAATATTTAGGGTAATAGAAATATGATTAGCAGGTAAATGGAGTTTTCCTAGTGTACTAATACTTCTTTATTTACTGAGTTGTTTACTCAGAAGAACTGACGTCTTTCGGGTTTTTGTGGTTCATTTTGTTTTGTTTACTGATTTTGCTGCTTAAAGTTTTTTCTACTCTGTAATCTGCTTATCTATCACTTTCTCTATACAAGTTAGCACAAGGGACTTCAACCCATATAACAGTCATCTGGGGAGTATTTGAAAAATATCAAACCCTAGGTCCCAACCTGTAGTTTTCTAATCAGTAGATCTGGAGAACAGAGAACAGACATTAGTTACCTTTTGATTGTTTAATATTCCCAGGTGATTCTCAAGTTATTCAAGGGCTAAGGACTACCGGTTTACTATATCCAATTTTTTTTTTTTTTAAGAATTCTGTGTAAAAAGATTTTATGGGCAGGGGTTCACATGATACTCTTTCTGTTTTGTGGCATTGAAATCTAACACATAATAAATACTCAGTACACCTTTACATACTCATACTTTTTGGATGGTCTCATGATGTAGAAAAAATAGGCTTTATTGTTCAGTGTTGAGATCTTTTATTTTCTTCTTCTTGGTCAACTATTGTGTCTTAAATGATTATTTTTGGTAACTGTGAAGTCATATGTGTATTACTGTCTTTCTCTTTTTCATAGCAACAGAAGAATGGGCCACAACCCGCTCTAGCTTGAAGGCACCACCTCCGAGGTCAGCCAGAGGGGGATACAGGGAACACCCCTATGGTAGATATTGAAGGTCCTTCCCACCTGTGACCTCACCTCAAAGACAATTCATAGCCTGTGGTCTCCACATAAACAGCAACAAGACAAGTAATAGTCCTTTTTTTGTTTGTTTGTTTTCTATTCTAGGGATAACTGCTCATGATTACTCCCATATAATTCTTGTATTTCCCTCTATACTGTTGGCGTGACATTGACACTAGCATTATTTTACAAAACGGACTGAAAAAGACATTGGCAAGCATAGTCTAGAAACCCTTCAGTAGAATGATACACTCTCTTAGTTGTTTTCATTGTTGTGTGTAATCTTTTTTTTTTTTTTTTTTGAGAAAGAGCATGAATCTGTTAACAGATTTTTGAGTCTCAACCAACTAGGAGAAACTTTGTTTAGAGTTGCTAAAAGACTGTAATATGATTTTTGAACTAGCTGATAATAAAGTTGTAGATAAGATGTTTTAACCTGTCTTTTAATATCTGTTAGTTAGACAAAGATGTTCGATATTAAGTTTGTAAATTTAATTTTAAATGCTGTTTTAATGGGGTTGAAAAGAAGCAGCTACTGTATGTATGTAGCTAACTGAATTTGTTCAGTGTTTTAACCTGTATTTGTTAAAAAAAGAAAAAAACACACACATAAAGTTCCATGTGTAAGTTTCTCTAAATAGGAAACCACAATTTGTCAAATATGTTTGCCATAATTTGTCAATAAAGCTGAAAACTTTTGTAAAAACTAAATTTGGAATTACTTGTTTTCTAGCTTTAAATGCCTGCTTTATTTCTTCTTCAAGAGATGCCTAAAATGTTTTCTATTTAAAAATTACAAAAATGAACCCAAGCCTGTTTTAAGATTTTTGTGTAATACTTAAAAATGTATTAATAACTTATGGTTGTTAAATAATTTAAAAGTTAACAAACTAAACTGTTACATGAATCATGGTTAGTAAACACTAATGTATAACATGTTAATGGAAAAAAATGGATTTAGAATAATAAATGGATTTTAAACTATCCTCTAAGCTTTATCTTGCTAAACACAAATTCTGATTGACTTGTTTGCATTAGCATGTCTCTCGTGAGAAAGAGTAATGGAGTATAAAGAGGTAAGATTACCACTTACCACTGTCTAAATGCCTAGTTCTTCAACCTTTGAGTTTCCCCGCACATTAATATCCCATCCAACATGTAAGCATTGCGTAGATTCACTTTATTGTTTTCACTCAAAGGAGTGCGTGGACTTCATTTGCGTAGTTTATAACAATTTGTTTCGACAAACAAATCATCAGTGTCACTGGCCAGTTGTTGCTATTCAACCTCAAAAACTTTATTTGTAATTTTCAGTGCTAAATATCACCGCCCTTGAAGGCAGTTTAGAGGGCTGATATTTCTTTTGAGACTATCAGACTTGATGGCTGATGATTATTAAGGAAATATGTCGCAGGACTCAAAGGATGACTAAACGTTAAACAGGTAACACTAATAGTAACTCTGTAATTTTGCCTATGCAACAGTAATGTTAAATATTCTCAGTTATTAAGTTCCTGATAGTTAAAAAAGTAAACCTACAAAAATATAACAAATAGGTCTATAGGCTATTAAAACAACTAATTAACATTAACTAGAGGCACCAAAATTATTTTACAATATATAACCCTCAAGGCAATAAACAGAACTAAAATTAACAATAATAGTAATGCAACTCTTGCTAACTTCAAAAGTAAGCTAAATTTTGATGGAAAAAAAGAAACTGAAAGACTTGATGGTAGGGATGAATGCCAAAACTGTTAATCTTTTAAATACAGTTTTTTTGTTTATGGTGGCTTTTTGTCGATGTGATTGGTTTACTTTTTTGCTGCTAACCAGCTTAGGCATATTGCTGTTCAGTTTTTGCAGCTGGAGTTGCATGCTTATAGTATTATGAAGTGTGTGTCTGTCATCAATTAAAATGGTAAATATTTGCCTTTTACAAAATGCTGTTGAGTTATATTTAATTTTCTTTTTCTATTCCTTCTCATTATTTCAGGTAGCCACAAGCAAAGAACACACAATTGAGTAATGGATATGATTTACAAAGAAGGATGAAGGTAAGCTTATTTTTTGTTTCTTTGAAACAGATAATCTCATCAGCATGAACACATAATAAAACATGAAGCTATAGTGGTGAGCTAAAACACCTAATGCCACTTGTTGAACTACTGAAAAAGCTTAATTTGTTGTTAAGAAATGGAAGTATTTTCATTCTCTCTGAAATAAAGTGGTATGACTTAGTATTTACCTGGCAAGACTTTGTGAATTTAATCAGAAGCTTGTCAAGCGAATTGTGAATTAGTAGTTAATTTTCAGCCCTTTTCTTTGCTATAAACGACTATATTCTACCTCTCCGTAGTTTTACAAAGAAGGAGTGTTAAAACTTGGTTATAAAAGAAGTAAGTCACAATTATTGGCTAAAACAAAGGGAAGGGAAAGGCTGGTCTGTGACCAACTCCTCACCAACCCCTTGTCAATAAGAGTAAAAGAACCAAACATTACCATTATTTGCCCCAGTTATCCCATGAGACTAGTCAGTAAGCTTTTCTATTAGATTTAGCATATCGTTACCGAGTAAAATTACTATTTGAAATTAAGACTTGGTTTCTGTACACCAAGAGTTGGAAGCTTTAGTCAATAAACTTCAGACTGAAAATAGTGCAGGGTTAGTTACAAAATCCACATGCTGAGCTGATGGTCAAAGAACTGAAATGACTTGATGAGGTTTAAAGCAGGGTTTTAAACCTCAAGATTTAATCTTCTGTGTCTAGTCCTGTTTTTACTCATAAATATCCATAAGACATGTTAACTTTAGTGATCGGCATAGGAGAGCTATGAGAGAGCCTGGAGATCGCTTCTGATGGGGGGAAAGGGGGCAGCGGCAGAGACTGAGGGAGACACGAGGTGGAATGGAAGGACAGGAGCAGCTCATCCACTGTGAGGAAGGCAGCACCTCCTGGTCAGGGGAATAGGCTGTCTCAATTTGTGCAACTGGAAAAGTTCAATGCATTTGAGAAGAAAGCAGAAGCTCAGTGAGCCCTGAGGGGCAGACTTAAGAAAGCACACAGAGAAAAGGCAAAGCCTGGAAATACTACTGGTTCGAGTCAGGTCCCAGTTGTCACTAAGTGCTGTATTGAATTTTTTTAATTTGTAAGGAAAACAAAGAAGAAGCCACTACAGGTTTGAAGAATGAGTGCTGTTCTTAAGAAAACTACCCCAATAATACAAGATAAACCTCACATTTAATCTATTTTATCATTACAGCCTCTTTATCTGAGATACCTTTTCTAAAATTCAAACTGTTAAAACAATTATTTAATACTGTATTGCTTCAACTAAAGTTATTTATCTGCAGAATTGAACATCAAAATTACAAGATTAAATTCTGAAATTGTATTTATCAGTAACATTTCATATATGTGTAAATATTAAAAATTATCACTATTTTATAAAGCAAGAGGATAAAGAATCTGTCATCCAGACATACTGCTCATTATTCTCCTTTATCCTTTTCAAACAATGGGCTTGATCTGGTAAAGTGATGAATGAACAACCAGCCATAGGCTGTTACTCTTTTGATGTATTAATCAATATGACTTTTTACTCATTCCAGTTATTTGATTGTTGTGGTGGTCTTATAAACCTATGACCCTCTTACCATTCAGATTGCATTTTTATGTGCATCAACTCATGGCAGGGTTATCACAGCAGAAAAATCAGTGTTGAACAAGAAAAGAGAACATTGTTTTTAAGTACAAAAGAAGTCATTTGCAAGAAAGGAATTTTGATTTTCAGATATCTTCCTTTTGAGTAACATAAGCCTGATTAACTTTGAACATAAAGTTTATGTGTTAAACAGCAAATTTAAAAGACTTCTATCTAGCTACCTACATATAGCTGCAAGATAAAGATGGTCCAGGCTGAGAAGAGAGCTCAAAAGGCAGCAATAGCTAAGATATTAGTATGGCCTTGAATGTGGGCTCTATACACTGTGTCACTTATCCAATAAAAGCCTCAGATAGGTTTGGAACACAGAGAGAACCTCTAACTCAAGAGGAGTCTAGGAGGCAGCAAGCCTCACAGGGCTCTCCACACCAGTGAATATCAGGTGCAGTCCTGTAGAAGTCTCTATAAAATGTTTCACCACACTGGCAAGAGTGAATCGGGTACAGCAGAGAAAACTGCACACACAATTGCTTTCACAGAAAGGCAGGGAAGATGGAGTAGCTTCACCGTAGACCCGTGCTGGCCAGGAAGCAGATGTGGACACAGTATCATTGGATACAATAACATGGAAAGGCAAGAAGATAAGCTCCTCCCGGCGTGCAGTGCCTCTAGAACTTAAATGCAAGCCAGGAAAAAGAGAAGGAGAAAAATAAATCCCTGAGTTGACAGAGGAACTTCTGTTCAAAATGAATCTGAATTGGCTGGGATGATCTTTCTCCACCCAGCAGAATGGGGACTGAAGTTTGAAATCAAGTTGAGGTTTAGAAAAATATAATTACATATGGCATAGACTTGCTGACTCTTAATATAATCATATTATAACTTCCCTCTTAATATAATCATAAATGAATATGCTAGGTTTCTCTAGCAACAGAGAATGATAATTTCTTTAAGTTAGCAGCCTTTTAGTGGAAACTTTTATTTGAATGAAAACCATTCAGCAAGTGGTCCTAAGTGGCAAATATATGCACAATCAGAGGATGCCTTCTATTGTCAGTATCAGAAAACAATGCTGGTCCCATTTGGGTTCATGGCATCAAGTCTGCTCTCACGATCTTCAATGTGATGGCTCCCAAAGTTGGCAAACATCATGTCTGACATCCACTCATACAAGTGATACGAACTTGCATGGCAAATTAAGGTTTTAGATTATACTGCAATCTGTCTAAGCATATTTTAAAGTTATCCGTATGCATGCTCTATGGATTTTTTCGGATAATGCTCTAACTCTTGGTACACTGATGATCCCCTTACAACAGGGAACTCACTGAAAAAATCAGATTAACTAAAAACTAGACAATCAGACTAACCAAACGAAGTATTTTAAATAGTAATAATAAAATTACCAATAAATTATTTGTGCCTACTAATATTTAGCAACAAAAAGTATTGCTGCACTCAAATATGATTAAATCAGAATCATTTTGATGCCATGTAAGAAACTGAATAGTGCACTGAGGTCTTACTTGTAATATTTAGATAATTTTCACTTTTAGTTTACAGTATTAATGGAATTGTGACCATTTAGCTTAATAACAAAGCAGTAACAGTTTCTAAATCAGGCTATCACAAAATGACATATGAAAGGTTATCAGGAATTCTTTGAAAGGAAATTATTTTTAAAAGTATGTTATTAAAATATTACTCTTGTTCTTTTAGGTCTTTACATGAAAAGATACAGACTAGTATTTTTAAAACTACAAATGCCTTTTAAAAATGTAACATTTTAAGGTTGATTGATGGGTACAAATGTTCAATTAGAAGAAATAAGACCTAGTGTTTGATAGATCAGTAGGATGACTATAGTTCATAATAATCTATTGTATATTTCAAAGTAGCTGGAAGAGAATAATTCAGATGTTTCTTGCATAAAGACAGACAAATATTTAAGGTGGTGGACATCCCAATTAGACTGATTTGATCTTTACAAATTATACAAATGTATTAGATTAGCACCTGTACCTCAAATATATATACTCTATCACATAAAAGTAAATAAAATTTTAAAATGTACTCCTTATATCATTCTCTCTGTATTTCCTTTCACATAATACAGAGGATTATAGGGTTGTTTTATTTTGTTTTGTTTCTAAAGGGAATAGAGAACAATGATCAAGAATCTGAGCTGGCTGAGTGTCGAGTATTAAGCTTCAGTATCAAAAGCTCTGTTGCTAAAAAAAAAGTTTAACTTTTACTGAAAAAAAAATCATGTAGTAAGTAAACGACGATATTGAATTGTATGATAGTTGTGAAAATTGATTACATGATTTATGATTGATATAAGGCTGTATAGCACAATAACAATAATGATAGTGGAATCCTCTGGTTTTTTGAGCATATATGCTGGACAAGTTACTAGAATTTTCACATAAAAACTTACAGGAAGCATCTGTAATTCTTTGAACAAGCATGCAAATGAAGTCTAATTAACCTCATCTTACAGAAGAGGAAGTAATGTCAGACTGCTAATATGTATAGCAAAGCCAATATTTAAAACAAAGTTTAATGACCCACTCAGTTTTCAAAATACTATGGAATTTCCTGACTGAATAAATGTGATTAAAAAGAGGATAAAGAATTCCAGGTAGCCTTAACATAATTTCTGTTCTGTAGTAATATGATGAATATTGACTTAAAAATAGATAAGACAAAATATCTTCACTTGCAGTCAGTCTTTACTTTGATCTTTCCCCATTTTTCATTCTGATTTCATCATAGAAAAACATAGATGAAAGTATTCCACACTTGCCACAAAGCATGACTATAGTCATTGGTAGAACAAATGAATTCATTTATAATCTAAATTCCATTTTGACATTTAAGAAAACCACTCACATGATTAAATAAGCATGAAAGTAATTTCAAGCTTCTATTCGTCAATCTATAGATCAAAACTCTGCTTTATAGAATAAGGGTCAATTTCAAACCAGAAATATCTTTGTATAAGCCATGCAGTCATGTGTTAAGAACACAAGTGAAGATACCATTCAATGTTAAATATTTTTAAAAGGCATTTCCTGTTGTCAATATAATGTGTAACATTAGGCTGAACATTCTAGTTTCCAATTAAATATCTGAGGTAATAATAAAATAGCGTTGACCAAATCCATCATTAAGATTAATTTCTTAGTCTCTTTATGTAGAATATATCAATTGTTATCAAAGAATATTTACAGTGTGCCTTGGGGAAGGTCACTCTACTTGATATTTTGTTTTACATCTCAATCTCTTACACTGTTTATGAGAGGAACTGAGAGAACGGTAAAGTTGCCTGATTCATAGACCACTGGTTGCCCTAACAACAGTTGGCTTTTCTTCCTTTATACCCATACACACAAAAATACAGAATAAACGAACTTAAAAATTGGCAACTAGTTACTGAACACTAATCTTACGTTCCTGTTCCGCTGTGCTTCATACTTCACCATGGGATATAATGAAGGATCTATTTAGAGGAGAAAACTGGAGATGCTTGGATCTCACATGTTTTCTATCATTTTTTTCTTTTTTTTGAGACAGGGTCTCACTCTGTCACCCAGGCTGGAGTTCAGTGGTGCCATCTCAGCTCACTGCAACCTCTGTCTCCCTGGTTGAAGCAATTCCCCTGCCTCAGCAACCTGAGTAGCTGGGATTACAGGTGCCTGCCATCCCACCCAGCTAATTTTTTTGTATTTTTAGTAGAGACAGGGTTTTACTATGTTGGCCAGACTGTTCTCAAACTCCTGACCTCAGGCAATCTGCCCACCTCAGCCTCCCAAAGTGCTGATATTACAGGCATGAGCCACCACGCCCGGCCAGTTTTCTATGATCTTAATGCATCTCAGGATGACTTACATGAGTAAGAACATGATACCTTTCCTCTGTCTCATTTGTCCGTTCTCAAAACGGTAAAACGTATTTCCTATCTTCTAGATTCGCAGTCTGCCTTTTTAGACATCATGACATTTTTCAACTTCTCTAATGTCATCGTGATCCTACATTCTCAGTATCTTGTGTCATTTTCCCAATAGCATATGAGAAAATGAGAAGACAAAGACAAAGACAATTGACAGCTATGTGGGAAAGAGCAATGCCCAATCCATTGAACAGAGCTCCTACAGTGAGAAATGTAATTGGTTTCCATTGTAAACTAGAAATTGTAAAAGGAAAGACAAATACAATGAGTAAAAATGGAAAAAAAGACAACAGTTAACATTAATATATATTATCTACTGTTCACAAAATCTTGATTTCTATGAAGTATAAGAGGATGTATTAGGTGAGCAAACATCTCTGATTTGTCCAACTTCTATAAATATTTTAAAATATAGACTTTAAAATTAGAAATGAACACTTATATGTGAAATTTACAAAGATCATCAAATAAAGTCTGTGACTGGAATGAAGACAATTTTAAAAGTCTTTAAACAGGGAAAATCATAATTATAATGTTGCCTAAAGATATTCTTTAAAATGAAATTAATGTTGAATTTTTAAATTGTGTTTTTAACTTTCCTGTTAGGGGTTTAGGAGCATAAATTACTTTGTTGACCAATAAATAATTATTTTTAATTGATTTAGATATGCTGCTTTATGCTTTCTTCTAAGGCAATAATTTGTAAAATAAGCATTATCATATTCCATCAGAAAAACTTCTTTTATCACTGATAACCTTTAGTAAAGCAAAAAATGGCATAATATTTTAAAGATCATTTTTGTTTCTGGTGAGTAATTCAGGTACAAATAATGATTGCCTTAGAATATGAAAGAATCATGGGAAATTAGTATTTTTGGAGGGATTCTTTTTTTATATTGTCATTTTATGATTACAAAGTGATCATTTTCAAGGTGAGTAAAAATAGTGTATAATGTAAATACGTAATTTAAAAACAAGAAATGTATACTCTTACTCCTCAGAGATAACTCTTAATAGATTGGTTTACAGTTCTTTTCAATTTCTTTGTCTTACATTCCTTCAGTTCCTCCTCCATTCTTCAGCTGTTTGTTACTTATTTGAAATGGGATTCTGGTGTGTAAATATATGCAATTTTAATTTTCAAAAGTGAGTTGAATTTTGTTTCTTTCTGAAAAATAAGCTAATACCCATTTCCAATAGGTGGATTTGTGTGTGGGGAGGATTAAAGTTGTATCATGTATTATGAACTAATCCATAGTACACACTCTAGAGTGTGTGCAAAAAATTTTTTTTTATATTTTCAAGCTTAAATTTCTTATAGGTAAAATGATGATAATAATAGTACCTACTCATAGAATTGTGAGCTATGTTAAGTAAAATCATTCAGGTTTGTGAATTTACAATTTACAAAACTTCTCCCCAAGTTTTGTAAATATCCTCCCCAAGCAAGTTACTTTTTTCTTGGGCAAAAAATTTTAAAGTATCTATCGTATATATCAAACATGTAAATAAAAATTTACTCTATAAACATATTGATATATTTAAATATATTTAAACATTTAAACAGCTTAAATATTTTTTAAATGTTCTCTATAAAATATTTAGCTAATGTAGCCTTTAGAACAGTTGTTAAGAAATGCTTTTTATAAGCAAATATATATTGGATGTATTTATAATAGGTATTATAAGGTATAAGAATCATTGCAATAATGTTGCATACATATTGTTTACAATGAAACAGTCGGGTAAAAATGAAAGTGAGACCAACAATTGTTTCAATAATAATTATCTGAAGAAAAAAACATTTGCAATAACTAGTGCATACTATCTGTCAAGCACTGTTGTATTTTTAAGAATTATTTCATTTATTTTCTCAACAACCCTATGTATAAAGTTGATACTGGCTCAAGATATTGAGTATTGTACAATATACCCAATCGTCATGTATATTATGCCTGTCTATGTGTTTGCCCACCTACCATTGATTAAATAGAAGCTATGGGTTTCTAAGTATAGAATTTAGCCTTCGTAGAGATTAAGATATCCTAAACAATATAACATAAAATCTCAATGAAAAATGAAAATAGATGAGAAATTATCCTTCTAAAAAATAGTCATTGTTACTTGTTTACTAACAACAGGCTCTATTGTATTGATTTGTCCCAGTCTCTGTGACTGCAAAAATAAAATGGCGTTTTCCATTTATCTCTTTTCCAGTCAGATGATACCCACTACTGAAATATGTTTTATACCTTATTATACTTAGTAATAGGATACCAAAGTGAAGGTGAATATGAAAATAAGGAAAAATATTTAGAAAGAAAAAGAATGTAGCTAGAAAGGTGATAAATGTTCATTAGAAGTGCTAACATTAAACAGGTAGTAATATGAAAAAGAAAGATAGACCTCTCCTTACATCCTTTAGGGAATGTAATGTCCTGAGATCTAATAATTCTCATAAATTGCCATCTTGTACAGTTTATCACACAAATCAATAACGTTAGAAATTTACAATATGCATTCCCTTTATAGCAAGAAAAGAAACATGCAACTACTGAATACATCTGGAGCTTCTCTTTTCTGTCTCAGAATAATTATTTTCTTAGATCACTACACTTTCCCTTTACTTCTACCAGCAGATTTTTCTTTTATCACTTTGGAAAATTTCTGTGT
This sequence comes from Sapajus apella, assembly GCF_009761245.1. Lineage (NCBI taxonomy): Eukaryota > Metazoa > Chordata > Mammalia > Primates > Cebidae > Sapajus > Sapajus apella. The sequence continues at coordinate 16,006,485 of NW_022436981.1, read as the reverse complement.
CCAGTGTTGAGTAAAGAATAAAAATTTATACCAGCCTTTCATTTGCTGTTAATTAAAATTTGTACTTTTAGAAAATTATAATACTGCATGTCATGTAGCTACAGATTTGTTCAGAGATATTACAAAAGAGGAGTACTACATCTATGCATGCCAAAGGTATGCCAAAGTAATTTTATCACACTACTTTATAAAGATATTGATGTTTGAGAGATAGTTTCTGAACCTATATTTTAAGAGTCCTGTAGTTTGGTATATAATACTATATATTGTAAGTACAAAATAGACCCTGTTGCAAGCTCCAACACTATAAAGGTTCTCAATAAAAATGCATTTTTTATTTGTTGTATTTAGATTAATAGGAAATATCTAGAGTATTTTAAAAGTTAAGTACTCATAAGTAAAACTTGGTGATAAGTTGATTTGATTCCCCAGAAGTAGGAAAGAACCACAATTAATTTTCTTAGGATTTAATTCTAAGGTGTTTGCATAGTTTAAGCAATATCCAGGTGATTTACTGAATCCATCCAAGTGATTTACTGAATTTCCATCACTAATTCTACCATTTCATTGTATCACCCAAGGAAACAGTTCACCCTGCAAATGACACTAGTAATGATAGCCTGAGACTAAATAAATACGTCAAAAGAAAGTGGCCTCATGACAATTTAGTTAAAAAATATTCAGTGAATGCCAAAAAGTCTGCTGTGGTAAATATACTGCTAGCTGTCACATAACAAAAAATGGTATCAGTACCTTGGTTTAGAGATGAGGAATAAATATTTTATAGAAAAACAGCCACGATTTACCTTTCTAATGCAAGAACTGGAGCCCTCTTAGGAAAAGGCTTAATGTTTTTTTCTTAATTAGTATATTCGTCCAGATTGAAGGGAGACAGTTGTCAAATTTAACTAAATGAATACATATCAATATGCTTTCCTCTTTTCTGGTCTTATAATATTTCTTATGTAATGTTTATAATTCATTCAAATTATCCTATTGATTTGTATGCAAAAATGCTAATATTCTATATGCTATTACACTTACATACATAAATTAATGTATGAATAGCTAGTTTTAACAACTTTTAAGAATATTATTATTATTTATATGGTATTTAATTATCACAGCAGTTCCACGAAGGAAACAAGGCAATTTTTCTTAAGGATAAGGAAACAAATTTTCACAGGTTTAAAAAATTTATCCAAAAATTACATGAATTCTACATGGTGGGAGTTGGGCTGAAACATTATCCTCTGCAAAATAATTTAAGCTTCTCATTTTGTAAATGATAGTGTACAGTGGTAGAAGAGAGAACAGTCAAGATTGCATGAGAGAGAAAGCTGTTCATGTGCAGGAATTATAATATCTTCTTATAACCCATTCCAACTTAACTACAAGTACTGGGATTTATATATATATATAAATATTTACCCATAGCCTTATTTATATGCCTACTACAGGCATGTCATAATATCCAATATTTTGAAAAATAGCATACTGAGAACAGATGCATGTGAAATTACTCACAATTGATAGCCTAATGATCACAAAGTATACAGTGAATTTGTAATAGCTAAATTAAGTAATAATGTAAGGAACAATGTTTTCTGACTTTAGCTGTTAAAGAATAGAATTGAAATTAATTGAAAGTGTGAAATATTAATAACTGGAAACATTCTAATTTATGTTTAAAATATATCCAAATTGTAATTTCATTTCTTTACCATCTACTATTACAAGAACTTCAAAAAAGAAATAATTAGGTTGATACCATTAGATAAGAATTAACATAACTTTCATTATTCTTTTTTAAATACTTAACATTAGTCCTTTCCTCTTAAAAGAAAAAAAAAAGGAAATACTTTGCAGCTATTGGATAATGGACATTTTTTAATGAGTTTAAAGGTCTAATTTTGGTTTGGTTTGCAAAAGCCAGAACATTCGCAGAAGTTTTCTAATTTTCAACTGAGAATCCTGCTTTTGAGAAAAAAAATAAAATAAATCCCAGAAGGTTTGTGTCTAAATTAAACAGGTCAGCAGTTGATCTTAATTTAATTTACTAAACAATTTCATTAAGCAGTTCAGAGACTTGGGCTTATTCCATCAAAGTGTACTCATGTAGAAGATTCTACTATTTGGTCTAATTTATCTTTGTCCACCTTTATCGCTAAAGTGCATTGCATGGACTCAGAAATACCTATTTGTCACAAACACACTATGGAAGCACTACATGGCAAATCAGTACAAAGTACAGTGTTTTACAATTAATTTCTTATGTTGTTAAAAAAAAAAAAGGCTTTTTCACTATAAAAGCAACATATTTCAAAGTCTGAGGCTTACTCATTTCCAGGTCAAACTTTTTTTTTTTTTTTGAGACGGAGTTTGGCTCTTGTTATCCAGGCTGGAGTGCAATGGCGCGATCTCGACTCACCGCAAACTCCGCCTCCTGGTTCAGGCAATTCTCCTGCCTCAGCCTCCGGAGTAGCTGGGATTACAGGCACGCGCCACCATGCCCAGCTGATTTTTTGTATTTTTAGTAGAGACGGGGTTTCACCATGTTGACCAGGATGGTCTCGATCTCTTGACCTCGTGATCCACCCGCCTCGGCCTCCCAAAGTGCTGGGATTACAGGCGTGAGCCACCGCGCCCGGCCAAACTATTTTTAAATTCAACACAAGTTTCTGAACTTTTATTCCTGTGGCCTAATAGTTCCCCTGTGCTGTACACTTCAGGGTCTGGTGTGCTCAGAAGCACAAAGATTTCTGGTTAAGCGCAAGGAGCAGGAAATGCACTTTTGTATTAGGAAGTGATACCTAAGTTGCAAATCATGAAACAAATACATATATTTGGTAATAAAATTTTCCCCACCACCTATTCCCACCCTGCAATGTAGAAGGAAGGGTCTAGAAACACATGTAAATGAAAAATAACTCTAAGTATGTCTACAATGTCCACAGGAAAAATAATAATATTTTAACACGCTACAGAATGTTTCTAGAATGCGTATTTATTTATAAAGCTAAATTATTTGATAATATTTGGTGAACATTTAGGCATTATTTTATTATCTGGATACGTTTTTAGAAATGGGAAGATGTAAGTGCTCTATTGTATTTACTTAAGTATACTTTATTTTTTTGCAATATTTCTCAAAATAATGCTATGATAAACATTAAGTTTTACAGCTGCATTGAGTCAATTCATAGATTTGTGAAGTAATAGAAATAACACATATCTCAGTTATCAAGTGATGTGTATATATGACTAATAGTTATGTTTTTAATAAGATGATAGACAATATCAAAAAATAATTATTCAACTTGTTAGACTATTGGTTCCTAAGTATAATAGTTATTGTTTTATTTTTAATTATTTTCAATGTACAAATACATATGAAAATATAACTTGAGAATAGAAATTTCAGAACTAAGAACAGTCTACTAATTTGGTAACTATTTGTTATGATGAATTAAATTTCAAAATCAAATTTTTAGAGTTAAATAATCTATAATATTTATAATTAAAAATTAAAATAAGGTATTCTTTATATTATACAGAACATAAGTTTTATAATATATTTAATTCTGGATATATTTTTTCCTTCAAAAGATATTCAGATTTTACCAGTACTTACTTACATAAATGAGTAAGATCATATTTCAGACTTTAATGGAGCATTATTTGTGTAAGTTTTCTATTTTCCATATCATATACTCACCCATCTTCTAATTTTATTGATTATACAGTTTTGAAAGTTTAATTTTTTTCTACGGTAAGACGGTAAAGTTTAGAAATAAGTGTTATCTACTAAATCAGCCAACAACATGTCAACTCTGTCTTCTCAGTTTTTGTGAGAATGTGTTACTATAAGTGATGCAATTCCTCTTACACTTAAAAATATACCCTTATATTGTAGTGAGTAGAAAAAGACTTATAAAACACTTAAATATTTCCCAATAGTTCTGGCAACATTTAACAGCAGTGATTTATTTCCTGTATTAACATGATAATACCTAAACCATATTCCCAGTAGCCTATTTCCTAAAATATTTTCTTCTACTTCAATTTTTGTCATATGAAAATTAGCTATAAAATAAATGGAGAAACATAATATATTGATTTTTAATTGGAAGTAAAATTAAGGATTCATAATTTAACTCCGTTATGAAATGTATGCCAAACACTTTCAAATTTTTATGTAACATATGATTTGCTTAGAAGCATCAAAAATAGACTAGACAGGAATTAAAATATGAATTATTAGCTAACAATATGCAGAATTAGAAAAAGTATATCTGTTAAATTACAAATAAATTGTTTTAATATCAAAGGGTTATATTTTTAAAAATTAGAAGTAAATTAGTTGCTCAGCTAAAATATTTTTATGTGCTGTAACACCAGAGACACCTTTATTTATTACAGGTGATAAAACTACAGTGCTAAGCTAATCAAATTCAAATCAATTTAACCAAGTATGTTTCAGTGAAACAGTGTTTAAGAAATGCAAAATAAACTAAAAGATGAAAAACTCATTGCCTTATCATCAAAGCAATTGGCAGGGCATGGTGGCTCACGCCTGTAATCCCAGCCCTTTAGGAGGCCAAGGAGAGTGAATCAAGAGATTGAGGCCATCCTGGCCAACATGGTAAAGTGAAACCCCGTCTCTGCTAAAAATACAAAAATTAACTGGGGTGGTGGTGCATGCCCATAGTCCCAGCTACTCGAGAGGCTGAGGCAGGAGAATCACTTGAACACAAGAGGCAGCCGTTACAGTGAGCCAAGATCGCGACCCTGCACTCCAACCTGGGCAACAGAGTGAGACTCCATCTCCAAAAAAAAAAAAAAAAAAAAAAAAGCAATCAGTTTACAACTTCTACCCCCCAGGTATATAATACTTTTGTCATTTCTTTGCAGGAAATTTTCAAGAACGTTTGGCATCTCCTAAACTTGCATCTAATTTGTCCATGTTTTTGAACCTACTGTTCATATGTAAAGCCAGAGTGCCAGAAGAGGGTAGCTACAGTTCTGTTAAAATATGTATACATCGAGATTTGCAAATATCATGCATAGTGTGAAAGATGCTTATTTTCCTAAAGGAAATGGGCATTCTCTTTTCCTCAGTTCTTGTTTTTTTGTGTGTTGAATGAATCCCCACTAAAGTCAGGACAGTAAGGGGCATTATTAACTAATCTTCCCAGTATTGGATATATTAGAATGAATAACAACGGATGAATATAATACTGCTATATCCAAATTGCTACAAAATTCAGAAACCATTTTTTTCTCATAAATCCAAAAATGTCAACCTTCTACTGACACAATATTTTCAGCAATTTTATAACTTCTACTCAATGAAGGGTATTGAAATAAAACATCAAATCTGCTTGTACTATAAAAATGCTAACTTTTATGTAAGAAAAGTAGAAAGATCAGTAAGTGTGGTGTTACAAGTTCAGAAAGCAGTTGATATACGAAGGTTAAGTCTTGCTGGTATCATAAACCAAGTTTCACCTTTGACTGGTTTGACCTGATTATTTCTATTTTAACCCTGTTTTGATCTTCAATTTCAAGGCAGCAAGTCAAGCCACATAGATCAATTCTTTCCAAACTTTTGATTTTTATTTCATTTTTACATGTGTGTAGATTTTTGAATATCAATGTATGCGCTTTACTCCCTAGCTGACAGTATGAGATATTTTAAGAATCCCAGGAATTTTTAGTAATAGTTGAGGTTTCATTAAGCTTAGTTCTCAAGTGACTTCTTAAAGTTTATTCATCAAATAATTCAGGGTGTAAAAGTAGCACATAAACATTAATTGAACAGTCATTAAGCAGTATAACTGTTTGTTTTCAGTTGATAGAGGACATTAAGCTCCATACCCTGTGGTGGAAAACAATTACGTCTTATGATACACATGCCATTAGGGATACTGCTACCAGACTCGACCAGTTTCACTTTACAAAATAGCAGTGAGCTGCAGTCAGAAGTTTGCTCAAGTCATAGGAAGTCATATGTTTACTGCCATGTCCTAGCTACTTATAAATATTGTTACATGCTTCATGCCTTATGCTAATGGCAATGACTAATGTTTGTCAATATCTTCACTCAATCTTATTTTAAAAACCTCCTCAGGACAGACTGATCCTAGCTAGAATGCTACTTAAAGTGAGAATGTTTTTCTAAAACAAATAATATAAAAATCACTTAAATAGAAAAGGTTAGATGATAATTTATTTTGAGTATGCCAGACAGCTGCTATTGTTATTAAATTTGCCATGAGACTGACTGACCGATATCCTATATGAGAATGCCTTATAGATGCCTGTATGTGTGATTGCACAATGCTTTAAAGTTGTTCTACTCATCTAGGACTGTAGGTGAAGATGTATGACACAAAAACAAAAAGGTGGAAAACACCCAAGACTGGCTGTTTGGAGGTTTACTGTTTTTAACAACGGAGGTGAGTCCCTTCATCCATTTGTGATTTCATTTATGAACACTACTTATAAGACAGGTACAGAACACTTCATTATGGGCCCAAACAAGTATGTTTAAATGGATAAAGTAGCTCTTTGCATCAGATGGAAGCTAAGTTTGACATTAAATTAATGTCAAAAAAGTGAGAAACTCTTTTAGTTTTAATCTACATGTAGCAGCATAGTGGTAATGTGTTGATTTTCATGTGCACATAATTTCTAGTCTTATATGACCAGGATGTGAGGTTATAAATTCCTGTATTACAAAGTAAAAACAAAAGAATGCAAGAATCCACTAATAAGGAAATATATTTTGTTGAGAAAATGTGATGAATGTTCACACTGTTTTTCAGAATGAGGAAGGTGGGGAACAAAAAGTTTCTGTGGAGAAGAAATGTCATCCGCCATACATGATGGCTCTTTATCGAGCCTTTGTTGAAAGTATTACTGTAGGTATCCTGCCAAATAAATCACCTTTTTTATTATAGGAAAAGTTCAATTTCACTGAAGAGGGCTAAGATATAGGGACTTCCAATACATCTTTGTAGAATGAAATGGAATGGAACAGTGTAGAGTAGAACAGAACCCAATAGAATAGGACTACAATTATTTGTTCCTTCCTTTAATTCTAATTTGTTCTGAAACAAAAAGAGAAATAAATGTATGGCTGGATAATGAGAGGGATAGATGATTCTGAAGATAAGTTTCTGTTTTCTTCCTTATATATTCTTGTATTTTAAAGTAATTATTTAGGGAGAATAAGTTACAGTTACATGTTTGTTTAAAGAGATAGGGAATTGTGTAAGATATTTCAGAACTTAAGTCATTTATTTAATGAAAATACATTTCCTAGGACTTGATATTCAGAAAGACACTCCAGAAGAGCTCAGATCAGTTATGGTTACTATAGAAACATCATGCCTCCTTCTATTTTGTCTCAGAGGAATTTGGAAGAAAACAGAAATCTTATCTTTATGACCATCTTGAATCTAATCTTTCCAAACTCTTTCCAGAATCCCACGTAAATTCTCCTGTACAATATAACACTCTCTTTGGAATTCACTGTCAGTTACAAACTACACTGTAGATAAAGTGACCATATGTCCTGGTTTATGCCTTTTGTTTTTGGGTCATTATCATTAGCACTACCTTTCACTCTGATATGTGTCCCGGTAGAGATGACAAATTATGGTAGCCTTATCTATAAATAATACCATGTCAATAATAATAACCAATAACCTTACTGGAAGCTTGCTATTTATCAAAAGCTTTGAATGTTTTTATGTGTAATAAATTCTTCATCATAACTCAATAAGACAAGTATTTTATTTCCCCCATTTTACAGGAGAAGAAACAAAGAGTTAGAGAGGGTAAATAGCAAGACCTACTCCCATAGTGGGCCCAATCTGAATGTAGACGAAGGTCTGACTTTATAGCATTGTATGCCAGAAGATGGTTATGCTATCTTCTTTTTGGCTGGCTGAAAGAATTAGCTTTGGTTTTTCTTTTTTAATGTATTCAAAGATTATCAGTAGTTCTCACTATTCTTCCTAGATGTTATAACTATATTTTTATAATGACTGTGGATTTTAAGAGGCAAGAAAAGAGCACCAAAGTCAACTAAAATTAATCTGGGTTTTAGTTTGCATTATTAATTTTACTATATTAATAAAAATAACTGATTTGTTGAGTGACTAGTTTATGCCAGATTGGGACTTACCCTGTGTTACATCACTGACCCTTAACACAGCACTGCCAAGCAGAATATTTGAACCCCATGAATGTATTTGATTGCTTTAGCTATTAGCCCTAAATTGGTTCATAGGTTACAAATGAAGCTCAGGGCATTAAATCATTTCAGCAAGCCCCTCCAGCTCTGACACTGTCATCCCTAGCTGTCTCTAGGAATATTTGATATCAGGGTATAAGACACGGAATCTAGATGCAAGGAAAAATTCTTGGGGACAAAGGGACTTCCCCAGCACCTCATGTTTATATTAACTGTTGTGCATTGAGTGCTTAATAAAGGCATGCACTTTACATATTTTTGTAAACATATTTTCTTCTATTTTTCTCCTTACCATAGGCCGAAAAAGAAGATAATTTGGATTTGAACCAATGTAAGTTTAGCTCTGCTATGCTAGAGAGATCCATCTCTGGCACTCTCTACAGATCACCATAATTTAGAAACTTTTCTGAAAAGCAGTATTAAAGCTGAATAAATATTTGCTCATAATCAAATTTGTTCCACCACTGTATAAAGAATATAAATATAAAAACAGACATAATAGTATTGTATAGAGATTGTTGAAAGGAAATTCCTTGTCATATTTTCAGATAAAAAGCGTGAAAATATTTACTAGTGTAGAGTAAGTTCTGTATACTGCAGAAAACAAGGTAAATGTAAATCTGTGCCTATACTCAAAAGATGATTACAGTTCACTTGGGAATACAAGAATATAAATGCACAAATGTGGATTCTATACTATTATAAAATGCCAAATTATACAGTGTAGTTTGAACAGTGGTTCTTAACCACATATGCATAGCAGCATCATGCATGATGTGTTTTAAAACGACAGATGCCAGGACCCTACTGCATTGACTAAGTACATTTCTGAGGTCAGAACTTGGAAATGTGTGTTTTAAAATTCCATGGGTGATTTTGAGGTGTGCTATGGATAACAACCACTGCATTAAAATATATGTGTAATATACTAATATGTTAAATATGCAGATTTTAAAAGTTAATTTTTGCCAGGATGTAAAAAGATGGCTTTATAGAAGAGAAATGATTTGAATGGAAGGTCAGATGTAGACAGAAGGTAAAAGAAACATTTTTTTTCTTTTTCTTATTTAGCCCAAAATAAAATTTTGTCTTTAAGGTTTTTATCTGCATTTCAGATTCCTAGCTGGATTTAGCTGGAATGGATGATAAAACATAAAACAATAAATACCTGAAAATGTTCAATTATTTTCTAACCTCTCTATGATATGGCTTTATAAAAATCAGGATTGAAAGCTTGCCTGAAAACTTATATATTATTATATTTATATTTTTGTCAATAATAAGGAAATCTAATCAGAGCTAATAAATGCAATTTAGGCTGCAAGCTACCAAAGGACAGGATTCATGTTTTATTCAAATTTGGATTCTTAGATATTTAGCATACTGGACTGGCTTATGCATAATATATATTTGTTTGTTGAATGAATTAGATATTTGGATTTATTTGCTTTATTTATTCTACCTTGGGGGGCAAATTTCACTAGTCTCCATTTGAAGGCTTAAGAACTTTTGCTATGAAGGTTTTGGTTTGTTCATCTATTTTTTTCTTGACCCAGAACCACTGTCCTGGCAAAGAATCATTAGCTTATAGGAGTAAGCTTTTAGGCTTTTTCCTTCCAAGAAAAAGATGGAAGGGAAGGGAATACAGGTGGAAAAGGCAAAGGAGACTTGCAGGAGAGTTCCTTTTTAATAACAGGAGACTTCTCCTTCCAAGTTTATGCCCAGAACAGTGGTAAACCACTCTTCTCAGACCACTCCTTCCACAGGGAGCACTGAGGCCACCAATATGATCAGGAGAAAAGCTTCCAAAGTTTCCCCAACCTCTACCCACTGACCAATTTTTTTGTAGGACACGTTCGTTTTGTCATTGGTTTTGGTTTGGGGTGATAATGCAGCTTTAAAGACACAGTCAAAAAGATCACAGAGACTCTTTATCTTGCCTTGCATTATGTCTTCCCAGCACCAGGCAAGCCAGGGTTCTTTTGCTTTTTGTTGTTGTTGTGGAAACAATGTCAGATGTTCATAATTTCCCAGTGGAATTTTATAATACTTTGGGAAACAGTTTCATAGGGTGGAAATAAGAAGAAAGAATGAAAAGAAAGCAAAACACAGATAGGAAAAAAGTACAGTGAGCTGATGACAGAAAGCTTTGATTTTCATCATTCTACTTTTGAAAATAAGGGGAAAAGTGGAGGTCATCATGCAGTGCTTAACAGTGGACATCCATGTGTAAAACAGTTTCAGTGTGAGACAACTTTGAGAATGATGACAGCCACTTGTTTTGGTATTAGAAAAGAGGCAGGTAAGATCCAGGGGATGGAGCGTGGGCAGAAGCTATTGTTACAGGACAGGATTCCTGTAATCTACTGTCTCTATGCGCCTTCTTTTGAGTCGTTGCACTTTTTTGGCCTCCCTACCCCTTTCTCCAGGTGCTATGTGATTTCTTCACCCTAGACAAGCCTGATTATCCTCAAGGGAAAACCAACCCAAAATAAACATGATTACATAATCTTTTTTTTTTTTTTTTTAGATAAGAGTTTTGCTCTGTCGCCAGGCTGAAGTGCAGTGGTGCAATCTCAGCTCACTGCAACCTCTGCCTCCTGGTTTAAAGCGATTCTTCCGCCTCAGCCTCCCGAGTAGCTGGGACCACGGGCACGTGCCACCGTGCCCGGCTAATTTTTGTATTTTTAGCAGAGATGGGGTTTCACCATGGCCAGGATAGTCTCGATCTCTTGACCTCGTGATCCACCCGCCTCGGCCTCCCAGAGTGCTGGGATTACAGGCATGAGCCACCGCGCCGGGCCTAAGTAAGCAGTGATTGAACAAGAGCATATCCAAAACAGATTAATTCATATTGGGTGGCATAAAACAGCTGAAAATCAAACTAATTTCTGTTTTAGGAATGTTTCAAGAGTGGGCTATCACGTGCATGGTATATATGTCATCTTGAATACAACAGTAATTTTAATCAGTCAATGATATGCTAGCACGGGCGCATACAAGCTCATAGGATCCAAAAGCGAGCATCTTTTCTCAGCTAGACTTCAGTGACTTCATTTTGGTAGCTTAAAGGAGACCCTGGTGTGTCTACTTATACCATAGAAATTCAGGAATGTTACAAATCAGGACTTTTTAATTATTTTGCAGAGAGCTAGTTTACCAGCACACCACGGAGCGACATACACATTTTAGAAGTAAAAAGAGACCCAATATAAATACACGTCTTTGTAATTAGGAATGTTACTTGCTGAGTAAATATTTGAAGAAGACACTGCTTAAGAGACACAGTATTTTGTTAGACTGCATAGGCCCAAATATTTTATTAGTTGTGCCTTAACCTCTCTGTACTTTTGTCTTCTTATCATTAAAATGAGAACTTCATACAATTACTCTGATGATGAAATGAGTTCATTTATGTGATGCGCTCGAAAAAGTGCCTACCACAGAGAAGGTTCTCAATAAGTATATTCTATTAGTAGCAACAAGAGATGAGGCTATATGGTTTTTTACAATCTTCCCTTAAAAGACTGCCTAAATTCAGTGTTATTTTCCTTGTTGAGCTTTTATATCTCAGAATCCCATACTCAATTTCCACAAGTTTTGTAAAGATCTGTTAAATGAAGGCACATCAAATCACTCTGAAATGCATAGAGCACTATGTAAATGAAAGGTGGAATAATTACGTTAAAGGCATCATCTTGAATTTTGTTTATACTGCATCTCTGAAATGAGCGTCAGATTTTTCTCTAGGCAGTTACTGCTCCTACAGAAACAAACACAGATGGTGCCCAAACTTCCTACTGAATAGTTTGAGGCAATGGCATTTATCAAAATACCTCTGATCACTAAATGTACAAAAACTTCAAATAAACTCTACATCTCAGTGTCAGGCCAAAATAGTTATTTAGGCAAATAAGCCTTTGTTGGATAATTCAAGGATTTTCTGATGTGTGAAATGGACTACTATAACAAATAAAAAGTCTTACATGTAAGCTCAGTTTTATAAAATAGGCTATTAACATAGGCAATTTCTCTTAGAGAAAAACATTACTTTTTAATAATAATTTAAAAAAAGAAACAGGTAATTTATTTTAGAGGAAAAAAATCAGTTTCTCTTCTGTGATGAGCATTTCTAGCCAAATTAAAATTTTGGGGTTATGGATGAGCACGTTTCCTTTTCCCATTGACCTCCTGGCCACATAAAGCAGAGAAAAGGTATGTCTTAAAAATAAGTATTTAGGTCTGGCATGGTGGCTCATATCTATAATCCCAGCACTTTGGGAGGCTAAGGTGGGTGGATCACCTGAGGTCAGGAGTTTGAGACCAGCCTGACCAACATGGTGAAATCTCATCTCTACTAAAAATACAAAAAATTAGCCGAGTGTGGTGGCGCATGTCTGTAATCCTAGATACTTGGAAGGCTAAGGCAGGAGACTTGTTTGAACCTGGGAGGAAGATGTTGCAGTGAGCCGAGATTGCGCCATTGTCCTCCAGCCTGGGTGACAGTGAAAAACTCCATCTCAAAATAAATACACACACACACACACACATCTCCAGATCTCTTTCCACATATGAGAATAGCAGGATTGGAATATGGACCATTTCATTATTATCATTCTAAAATTCCATTCCTTATGCTTTCTTTTGAGGAAGGAAACTGCGTCACAAAGCAATGCCATATCATAAAAGCTTAAATTAATCCTATAAATATACTCTTAATCCAAAGCTGCCAAACTAGGGTTGTGGGCTACATGAATTTGTTAAACTTATTTTGGACTTTGAATGTTAAAACATACAATCTTGCCGAGTTTCTAAAAACAATGTTTTATAAATGTTTTCACCATGTTTCGGTATACCCATCCTGTTACACTATTCCTTCTTCCCCAAATGATTTTTTTATTATTTTACTTTATTTTGCTGTGTTATAAATTCTAAACCAAATAACTATCCTTGCAGGAGTATTCTGTGAACTCTCCCCGTCACTGTCTGGGGACTGTGGCTTGTAGCCTCAATTTATGCCTCCACAGCGTGTTTTATGAAATGATTTATTTTTTTTTTCTCTCTCTGTCTCTTTCACTGTTTCACATTAGACTTGAAGCTCCATAAAGAAAAGACTGTTTTATCTTTGCATTCTTAGTGTTAACTAACTTCCTTGGCACCTAAAAATCATTCAATTAATATTTATTAAGCTCGTTCTGAACAACATTGAAAGTCTCAAGGCCTCTCATGCTGGACAAATTTTTGTATTAGGATCTTCAAATAGAAGGTTTTTATTTTTAAATATTTTTAGAACTAGGAATATTTCACTAACAAACATATAACAGACTGTTGATTTCAGAAGATGCCTAGTGTTTATACCCTCTCCATAAAAGTAGTTATATCTTTGTTGAACATTGATATATAAGGTAAATAGGCACTTCAGAGAACCGGTAGCACTGTAACACGTTTAAGACAGAGCTTTTCAACTCATTATCTTGTTTACATTCTTTTTCCCTAGAAGTCGCATCCTCTCTGCTTGTCTGTCTTTCTAAATTTAAGCCCTTATTTTCGTTGTCCATCTAAATATATTCTCACTGACTCCACCATCAATTAAGTAAATGCCATGTCTCTAATTCATTTCCTTTAAAAAGGATGAGCTCAGCCATGCTCTGTTTATTCTATTTATAAGGGCTCTCTTGCACATTTTGGTCCATTGCCTCCGGTGTCATTTCTCATGCATCTGTTTATTCTACCCAATTACACTCAAAGCTTTGCAGTCAAAGGTACTTTTCCTTTCATATCTCCTCACAGCATGTTCATAACATAGGCTTGTAAACTCAGTGTCTTCTAGATTTCACCAATCTGTGCTGGTATGTTTACTTCCTTGAAAATGAACACACTGACGTGCTCACTCTGTGGCTACATCCATAGGCATTTTGGCCACCCACACGGGACACAGCTCTGGGTGGTTCCTTTATTCCACACCAGGGATTCTGGGAGCTAGGATGTGAAGCATGGGGACCTCAAGTCCCCTTTGCCACTTTTCTTTAAATCAAGAAATATCCCTAACCTAGCTCTCTCCAGGGACTCACTATTGCCCTTCTAGTAGTTCCCATCATTAATAATTTGTTATCTGCCAAATAACCTGTTCATTTCCTTTGTAGCACTTATAATTTGTAACTATATACACATGTAAAATTTGTATGGAATAAGCACATAAAGTGATCAAGTTTAAATTATATATAAGTATGTAAAGTAAATGGAAAATATAAAGTAGATGGATGTATAAGTAATACATACAAATATCATATGTATGAGTGTACATATGTGTGTTTTTATGTTTTCGTCTTTTTTTTTTCCTCCACAGAATTTCTTCATCTCAACTCGCCTCACCACTACAGATCCAAGCCTAACACAGAGCCTAACAGAAGTAGGTACCATAAATATTTGTTAAAGAAGTAAAAGGTGAATGAATGTATCTACAATGGTGATGATTTCTTTCCAGTCATTAGTTATATCAGATCTTAAGTTTTACTGAACAAAAAGCATAGAGAGGAGAAAAATAGGAAAAAAAAAAAAAAAAAAAAAGAGCCAATTTTATCCTACCACTCCAAAATCTCATAGGTTTATAATCTATCTTATCCCAGAAAGAGGCTCCCAGACCTCTCAGTTTGTTTTTACCTGGAGAAGGGAAAGGGGAAGACAAGAAAATCTCTGCTGTCCACGGTTGGTGCTACCCACAGATAAAATCTATAACTATTACAATTAAAAAGCTAATGATTTCCAAGAAGTATAGCAAAAATACTAATTGGGCATTCCTACATTTACTGTTACAACCTCCTACTTCTTCTTTACCAGCACAATCTGTGTATCTTTAGAACATACTTATAGCATATGCACTTCTTTCTCCTAAATAAAAAATTCTGATGACTAAACAACAAGAGTAGGACATAATTACAGGAGTAAGTATTGACTGTGCTGTTTCATGACAAGGATTGTGAGCCAGAAGGCTTGGTTTCACGTTCTGGCTCCACAATTTTCTAGCTGTGAGATTGTGGATAACTTATGTCATCTTACTTTGCCTCTGTTTTCTTATTTGTAAAATGAACATCATAATAGTTCAGGCCGAGCATTCCTAATCCAAAAATCCAAAGTCCAAAATGCTCCAAAATCTGAAAACTTTTGAGCACCATATGATGCCACAAGTGGAAAATTTCACACCTGACCTCAGGTGATGAGTTGCAGTTAAAATGCAGGTGTAAAACACACAGTCTATTCAGCACCTCCCAGAGGAAAATAAAATTACCTTCAGGCTATGTATAGAAGATGCACATAAAACATAAATAATTTTCCTGTTTAGACTTGTGTTCCATCCCCAAGATATCTCATTATGAAGTAAATGTCATAGCAAATATTACAAAATCTGAAAAAAAAATTGAAATCCAAAATACCTCTGGTCCTATGCATTTCAAATAAGGGATACTCATCCTGTACCTAAGTCATAGGCTTTGTTTTAGCTTTAAATCGGTTAGAGCATCTAAAACCCGTAGAATAATGTCGAGAACATAGGAAGCACTCAATAAATGTTTACTAATCATCTTATTATTATTTGTATTATTATTTCTGTCACCATCTCCAAATTAAGACAGTTTTACTTCTAATACAGAGTGATTGGATTTCCATTAAGACTAAGCAAGGGAAACAGAGAGAATGTACACACTGGAAATAGTAAGAAAGAAAAGGGAATATAGCCAGGAATGCTTTCGAAAGTGAGGATCCTCCAATATTATTATGTCTTCTTAGTAAAGTTTTTCTTTTTAATTCTTTCCCCAAATAGAAAACCTTTCCTCATAAATCTTCTACACACCTAATGATGATCATTACTCTTATTTTATCATCTTCGGTCTAAAAAATTTGGAGAACTGATCACAGTGTACTTTTTAGTACCACATCCTTGCTAAGGAATTGTAACTGATTTAACGCTATGATTTTCATATGTGTTCATTCGAGCACTATTCATAGTCTCCATAGCTGTTGAAATCCTTGGCCTAATAAAAAAAGGCATTTTTAAGTTTGTCATGTATTTGACTGTATGGCATAAGACAATAACATCATTAACCCTTAAAAAGAAAGACTTTCCCATCTGACTGTGCTTATTCACTTATTTTTTATGAATATATGTTTTTATTTCAATTAACACATATTTAGTTAGATTCAATTATGTGCCAGCACTGCACTAGATATCTGGTTAAAAGAAAAGCAAATTTTTTAAACAGCGAACAAGGCATGGTAGACGAAGTATTTGCTTGTATGAAGCCTAGAGTCTAGAGAGAGTTTGGAGCAGTCAACCAAACACATAATATTTAAGTTACAAACTGAAATCACTGTTGCACCAGAAATAAATGGAAAGCATGAGAGAAAATAATGGGAATGGGAGGTGGGGAGGTTGAGGCAAATGTTAAGCCAATTACATAAGGCCTCTCTGAGGAAGGGACATTTAAGCAACACCTGAAGGAAGAAAAGGAACCAGCTATTCAAGTTGCTGAAAGAGCTGCATATTGCAGGCAGAAAGAATAGCAGTGAAGAGGTGGTGCGATGGAAGAGAACATGCATGAGTCATTGGGCCTGTAGCTGGACACTGGTGAGCAAAAGGGAGGGTTGGGAGGGAGAATTACACATCTGATGATGCAGGGTTTTCTCATTTGAATAGTCTCAGTGTAGAACAGGGTACTGTTACAAGGTATTTAAGCAAAGAGTTAGTATGATCAATACATGTTTCAAAAGATAACCTTGGTTGATGTATAAAGAACCTATGGAAAGCATATACGAGTAAAATAAGAGAACAGCCTAGCAGAACATTAGAGTAATCCAAGCAAGAGATATATGTAGCTTAGTCTTGAGTGTTGGTAATGTAGCTATCGATAACTGGATGTGAGAGACAGTTAGGCGGTAGAAATGATAGAATTTCTTGGTGGTTTGGATTGGAAATGGAAGAACCATGTATGATCCTTAAGTTTCTGCCTCAAGTCTTAGATGATAGTTCTATTTACCAAGAAAGAAAAATTGTGGAAGTACTAGTTTTGTCTTCGGTAGGTTAATTTCATGTTATTTATGTGACACCCCAGTGGAGATGATACATAGGCATTTGATTATACTGATTTATACTGATGTGAAACTGTTATATCAATAAGCCAATGATGGCCTGTGTGTATTGATCAGCAGGTTGTTATTTCCTCAATATATGCTGACACCCACTAGCCTGAAAGGCCACCAGGGGATCAAATCAAATGTTTACACATGCATTTATTTTTAAAATAGGCTACATAAGCAGATTTTTCACCATTTAAAATCTGGCTATTTTGCATATCCAACAAAACCTCACCCCACAGCTGCTAGCAGTAGATAAACCCCTTGAGTCATAAAGACCCAAGCCACTACTGCCCTTTGGAGCTCTTTGAGCCAGACTCCCCACCATGCCACTGAGCAACATGGCCTTGACACGTAAGCCTCCTAGGAGTTCCCTTGCCCTCCCTCCCTTCTGAATAGTGACCCTCTGACCCTTAGCTTCTGGACTGACTTCTGTTTTGAGGGACTTCCTGGACCTGAGAAACTGTCAAAGTAGCCCCCAGTAAAGCTACTGCCACCTTGTGGTAATATTATTTTCCCTTGATTAACCACACAGTCCCTCAAACGCCCTACAGAAGCTCAGAAAGATCTACCATGGAGATATCTATCTGGATGGAAATACTTAGCACAGAGAGGGAATTATGGCCAAAAGAATCAATGATACTACTTCAGGAAGAGTGCCTAAAAATAAGGTAGGAGGGCCCCTACTAAATCTGATGAGTTACAAAATTTGAGATCCAGTAAAGAGGAAAAACATAGAAATATTACCACTTGGCCAATATCTACTCATATTATTTTACTCAGGCCACACATTAACTTCTTTAAGATAAAACTCTATCTCCTCCTTCCCTCCCCAATCAGGGGTTAGAATGACAGCCTTGTTCTCTGCTTCTGTGGTTTTTCTATATAATTGCTTTTGCCACATATTATTAAAACTGTCTGATTATTTACCTATCTTCATATGGTACTGTCTTTAGAGGAAGAATATGTGTTCATCTCTAAATTCCAGGAATCTAGCACAGCACCTGACTCACAGTGCAAAATAAACATTTTCTAAATGAATAGGCAATCTGAACATATCAGAATGGCTGTGGAAAAGCTTATGATGATAATGTGGTGATAGAGGATTTCAGATGACTGGGGAAGGTTAGGACACTTTTATTTTCATGATGATGGTATGACTATCCGTTCTCTGTTCTCAGTCTGAAGTTAGATTCTAGCCTTATCCTAAGCAAAGGCATTAAGATATTGAGCTCACATGTATTGTACCACAGGAATAATATAGGGAGATAATGAAATAATTTAAAAATATTTCAAGCAAATAGAAAGGTAGCTAGTTCCATAAAAGCTCAAGATGGCATAACTGAGGGTATAATTGAATTTTATCTTAAAATATTATTACATTAATTTGGTTTTGCTTTTTTAAAAGAAATTTAACATAGACATTAGAATTTTAGGACAACTTATGTAAGATCTGAATCTGAGATGATTTTCTGTTCCTAATTAGAACCCCCTTTTGTTATTTCAGTGCTTTTATTTTTTTTACTTTTATTTAAGGGAGCAAGGCTGGTTCTAGCATGTTATGACTTAGGTAATTGCTTCTCCCTGTTTTTTACTAAGATACTTGTTCATAGTTCACAATTTGGCCATTGGAAACAAAAACTAACAAATATCGGGAAGTCTATGACCTCTACATCATGGCATTTACTGATTAAGGTAGAATAATAGTTAATAAGTACTTCATAGTAAAAATAAATAATTGGAATGCATAAAAGATCATGGAGGCTAATTGAGTGTTATAAACATATCCACAAAAGATCTTTAGACACATGATGGTACAATATCCTCTGCTTCTTTATGAAACAAAGTTGGTTGCAAGACATGTCATACATTAAAGGGAAACTTTTTGTATAAAATATAATCAGCAATTTTTTGAACACTGATTATGAGAAGCACCTGATTTCAGAATTTAAAAACTAAGTGTATCTTATCCATTTTTAAATCCTGTGCATCACAACTAATAACTGAACAGAATTCATTTGTATGGCAGAGAGTAATGGTTAACAAACATTGGAGTTCTGTATTCATGTTATATAATTATCTGCAATTATAGATAATTGTAGATAATTACACATTAGCTTACATAAACATCATGTTTTATTGACTTATCGATATCTATTTGTGAAAATACTAAGGTTGGTCCCTCCTTTGAAATATAAAACAACTGATATTATAAACCTAAGTATGAAAGTCTCCACACACTAATTTGCTATTATTGCTGTCAGTAAATATATTTTCAGAGTGACTTACCATATAGAAAGTATTTTCACCATCATTACACATTTATCCTCAGAATCATAAGAGTAAAGGTTGTAAAGATGATAAAGATCAATTGCATATTTAAATTTGTAGTGTATGGGCCCAGTGTGGTGGCTCACGCCTATAATCCCAGCACTTTGGGAGGCCAAGGCGGGTGGATTACCTGAGGTCAGGAATACAAGACCAGCCTGGCCAACATGGTAAAACTACATCTCTACAAAATACAAAAATTAGCCGGGCATGATGGCAGGCACCTGTAACCTCAATTACTTAGGAAGCTGAGATGGGAGAATTGCTTGAATCCAGGAGTAGGAGGTTGCGGTGAGCCAAGATCACATCACTGCACTCCAGGGTGGGCAACTGAGCAAGACTCCCTCTCAAAAAAAATTGTAGTATACATATTCGTTTTCTGCTTGTTCTTTTCCAATAAAAAGTAAGATGCAAAAGAGCTCAAATATGTAATAAACTTTTCTGGTTGCATAGATAGATGAGTGAAATATGTTTTTCTGGAAGGTAAAGATGAAATGGGAACTGAGGAACTTCAAGGACTTTTCTGAACATGTGCCAAAGTCAAATTACAGAAACTATGTTCTTCACATCTTTATAAATTCAAGAAACCAGAATAATCATTTTCTTAATAATAGACAAATGAATAACATGTATTGACATGTCTCTCCATAATTACCAAATGCCTTTTTTTGGGATACCACAAATAATGATACATATATATTTTTTTTAATTGACAAAAAAGCAACACAGAAGAAAAAGTAGTTGTCCTTGGAGGAAAAGACATAACGTTGTGCAATATGGCCCTGAAAGAATCTGCCTACTCCTCTGGATCTGGGAGCAAAGGGATCTGGACACAAACTGTGTTTAGAGACTTGGTACTTTGGGAACTGATTTAATGTTCATTGTAGAAAACAATACCTTTGTTTATAGCATTGTGTGCTCGTTTACACAACATTCCTATAACTAAAAAGGGCCAGAAGGAAAGGTTGACATTGTGTGGAAATATTAATGTTTTCTAGCTAGCCTCAGGAATTCTTTCAAAACCTCATGAATAGCTATTAGGTTATCTTGATTTTACAAATAAAAGGACAGAGACTCAGAGATTAAATAACTTGCCACAGTTATATAACTGATAAATGATAAGATGGATACCAGCACAGGAAACTGTTCAAGGAACAAAAATATGTGTGTTTACTAACAGGAATATGAGTGATGCTGCCACACCACCATCCATACCACCATGGCAATCATCAGCCAAAATGTTATGGTTCTACTTAAGGTAGATATTGGGGATGTTATGAAAGGCTATGTTTTTTAAAATGTGATTTATTATTAAACGTATCAGAAACGTGATGTTAAAGATTTTTTTCTTGACAAATGTTTCTAAGCCTTTAATGTGTTATTACGCTCCATATGTCTCTCAGAGATGAATTTCACCAACACATTTAGCTACCAATTTCTTTTCCCAACTTCCACACACAGTTACATCTTTTGGGGATAGCATTCCAGCAAACACTGTGAAAATACTAACCTGAAATATCCTTAGGTTATCCATCTGCTAATTCAAAGCTCCACTGACTACTCAAATATCTTTTTTTTATTTTTTATTTTTTTGGCTGCAAAAGTATTTTTTTGGTTTTGTTTTTACTTTATAATTTTTATTTTAGGTTTAAGCGTACATATGCAAGTTTCTTATGTAGGTAAACTCAACTCACAGGGGTTTGTTATACAGATTTTTTTTTTTAATCACTCAGGTGCTAAGCCTAGTATCCAATAGTTATGTTTTCTGATCCTCTTTCTTCTCCCACCTCCGCAACCTCTGATAGGCCCCTGTGTGTGTTTTTCCCATTCTCTATGTCCATGTGTTCTCATCATTTAGCTCGCACGTGTAAGTGAGAACATGCAATATTTCATTTACCATTTCTGTGTTAGTTTGCTAAGTATGGTGACCTCCAGCTCTATCCATGTTCCTACATAGGACATGATCTCATTCTTTTTTATGGCTACATAGTATTCCATGGTGTGTATGTTCCACATTTTTATTCAGTCTGCCACTGATGGGCATTTAGGTTGATTCTGTGTTTTTGCTATTGTGAATAGTACTGCAAAGAACATGCAGAGAATAGTATGCATTAGTCTTTATGGTATAATAATTTTTATTCCTTTGAGTATATACCCAGTAATGACATTGCCGGGCCAAAGAGTAATTCTGTTTTTACCTCTTTGAGAAATCACCACACGGCTTTCCACAGTGGTTGAAAATATTTTACACTCCCACCAGCAGTGTGTAAGCATTCCCTGTCCTCCACAACCTTGCCAGCACAGGTTATTTTTTGACTTCTCAATAACAGCCATTCTGACTGGTGTGAGATGGTATCTCACTGTTGTTTTGATTTGCACTTCTCTAATGATTAGTGATACTGAGCTTTTCTTCATATGCTTGTTGGCCACATGCATGTCTTCTTTAGAAAAGTGTCTGTTCATGGCTTTTGCCTTCTTTTTAATGGAGTTGTTTTTGTTTCTTGTAAATTTTCTTAAAGTTCCTTGTAATTTCTTGATATAAAAACTATGTCAGATGTACAGTTTGTAAATACTTCCATTCCATAGGTTGTGTTTACTTTGTTGATAGTTTCTTTTGCTATACAG
This sequence comes from Sapajus apella, assembly GCF_009761245.1. Taxonomy (NCBI): domain Eukaryota; kingdom Metazoa; phylum Chordata; class Mammalia; order Primates; family Cebidae; genus Sapajus; species Sapajus apella. The sequence goes on along the minus strand of NW_022436981.1, from coordinate 15,984,140 downwards.
AGGCTCTTAAGTTTGATTAGATCCTATTTGTCAATTTTTGCCTTTATTGCTCTTGCTTTTAGGGTGGTTGTCATGAAATATTTGCCAACTTCTGTGTCCACAATGATACTGCCTAAGTTGTCTTCCAGGGTTTTTATAAATTGGAGTTTTACATGTAAGCCTTTAATCCATTGTTAGTTGATTTTTTATATGGTGTAAGAAACGGGTCTAGTTTCAATCTTCTGCATATGACTAGCCAGTAATCCCAGCAGCACTTATTGAATCGAGATTCCTTTCCTCATTGCTTGTTCTTGTTGGTTTTGTCAAAGATCAGATGGTTTTAGGTGTGTGGCCCTATTTGTGGTCTCTCTATTCTGTGCCATTGTGACCTATGTGTCTGTTTTTGAACCAGTACCATGCTGCTTTGGTTACTATAGCCCTGTAGTATAGTTTAAAATCAGGTAACATGATGTCTCCAGCTTTGTTATTTTTGTTTAAGATTGCCTTGGCCATCTGGACTCTTTTGCGGCTCCATATGAATTTTAAAATAATTTTACTAGTTCTGTGAAGAATGTCATTGGTAGTTTGATAGGAATAGAATTGAATCTGTAAATTGCTTTCAGCAGTATGACCATTTTAATGATATTGATATTGATTCTTCCTATCTATAATCATGGAATGTTTTTTCATTTGCTTGTGTCATCTCTGATTTCTCTGAGCAGTGTTTTGTAATTGTCATTGTAGAGATCTTTCACCTCCCCAATGAGCTGTATTCCTACTTATATTACTCTTTTTGTGGCAATTATGAATGGGATTGCGTTCTTGATTTGGCTCTTGGCTTGGCTGTTGTTAGGGTATATAGGACTTGATTTTTGTGCAATGATTTTGGATCCTGAAACTTTGTTAAAGTTGTTTATCAGATCAAGGAGATTTGAGGGTGAGGTTGGGGGCTTTTCTATATGTACAATTATGTTGTCTGCAAACAGGGATAGTCTGACTTCTTCTCTTCCTATTTGGATGTGCCCTTTCTTTTTGTTTCCTGATTGCTCTGGCCAAGGTTTCCAATACTGTGTTGAATAGGAGTGGTGAAAGAATGTATCCTTGTCTTATGCCTGTTTTCAGAGGGAATGCTTCCATCTTTTTTCCGTTCTGTGTGATGTTGGCTGTGGGTTTGTCATAGATGGCTCTTGTTATTCTGAGGTATGTTCATTTAATACTTAGTTTATTGAGAGTTTTTAACATGAAAAGTTGCTAAATTTTATCATAAAAACTTTCCTGTCTTTCTCATTCCCAGGAAAATTTTTTCATTTCAAAACTTTTTGAATTTTTTTATATATAGAAGTTGCTTGATATTTCTGATATAAGCTATAAGTAGGGAAATAGAAATACACAGTGTGTGTGTATATATATACATATCAGAATATATATGTCAGTATACATATCTGAAAAAATATTCATATATATGCACACATTGACACCTATCAGTATTTACACACTCTTTTTTAAGTGGCCACCTCTGTGAGCCATGCATCTCCCAAATAATTTTTAAAAGTCATTTTTGGAGTTGGATTTAAAAACTATATTTTTGGTGGCTCATGCCTGTAATCCCAGCACTTTGGGAGGCCAAGGCGGGTGGATCACAAGGTCAAGAGATCAAGACCATCCTGGTCAACATGGTGAAACCCCATCTCTACTAAAAATACAAAAAAAGAAAATTAGCTGGGCATGGTGGCGCGTGCCTGTAATCCCAGCTACTCAGGAGGCTGAGGCAGGAGAATTGCCTGAACCCAGGTGGCAGAGGTTGCGGTGAGCCAAGATCACGCCATTGCACTCCAGCCTGGGTAACAAGAGCGAAACTCGGTCTCAAAAAATAAAAAAAAACCTACATTTTAAGTATCTTCACAATGGTTACATCCTTTCAGAGTAGAATACACGTCTTTAAAGGATGAAAACTATTTGGGGCAAGGAGGAATTTAAACTATAAAGTAATAAAATGTATTTTCTTATGAGACATATATTGATTCTGAGAACAGTTACAGAAGTGGATTAGAACATATTTGTTGGAACACAATGGCCTTATTTATATAGGCACATAGGCTCATGACATGCCTGCTTTGTGGAAGTAAATGCAACTTATGTACTTACATATTTTATTTAAAATTTCTTCTTCTTTTTTTTTTTTTTTTTTTTTTTTAAGGTGGAGTCTCACTCTGTCACCTAGGCTGGAGTACATTGGTGTGATCTCAGCTCACTGCAACCTCTGCCTCCTAGGCTCAAGCCATCCTCTCATCTCAGCCTCCCCAGTATCTGGGACCACAGGCACACTCCACCATGCCTGGCTAACTATTTTTTTAATAATTTTTGATAATGATGGAGTTTTACCATGTTGCCCAGACTTGTCTTAAACTCCTGAGCTGAAGTGATCCACCTGCCTCAGACTCCCAAAGTGCTGGGATTACAGGTGTAAGCCATGACACCCAGCCTAAAAATTATTCTTAGTACATTAAATGAAGAGTTATATATTTCAGTGCATTGAAGTAAATAATTTAAATATGTCAAATTATCAGGTATAAGACAAAGGTAACAGAGAATATAATGGCAAATAAAAAAGTGAATGCCCTACTTTCCAGGTATTTAAGGTAAAAATAAAAAATTTCACTACACAAAACAAAGAAAACAGAAATTTTTCTGTCACAAAAGTAGGGAAGTGGAACTGGGATTATCATCTATTTTAGTTAGAGGTGTCCCTCGTGATATGTCATCAAAACCTAGAGCTCCATAGACATGTTAATAGTATAATTAGAAAGGAAATCTCAGATACACCACATATAGACAAGCTACCTTATCTCTCCAAATCTCAGTTCCCTCGTCTCTAAAATTACAGAAATGAGAGGACTAAATGTGACAATGCAAAGAATGCAGTTAATCCAGTGTCCAGCACTGCCCTAATTGAATGATAATTATTTATTTCATTAACAGAATTTAAATATCATGATGTTTCAGTTTGTGAAAGCACTGCTTGGCCTTTATCTCTTCCTTTGCAAAGAACTTTTAACATTCTTTCTATCAGCCCTTTATCCAATGTTTACTAAACATATCCTAAGTACAGACCACTGTGCCAGAGACTAGGGATACGAAGACGAAACAAATCAGTTGTGTTTTCAAAGAGCTTATGGTTGACCAAAGAAATGAAGCTCCTAACGTGTTATAATACCAGTGAGAAAAATATCTAAGACACACATGAAGAGCTGTAGATTCTTACAGAGTAAGCAGCTAATTCCGACAAGGCTACCTGCTAAGGGATGATGAAATGAAAAATTGGAGGGAGAGGAAATATTTAAAAAGAAATGTTTTAACTAACAGGAAAAAAGAATGGAGACTCAAAAGTACAGAGAATTTTCAGGGACCTGCAATTAGTTCAGTTGATTTACAGTTTCAAATACTTAAAGAAAGTCAAGATTAGAGTATAGACTCTAGACTGATTTGTGAGGTCTGAAATAGTGAGTGAACAGGAATGTGATTTATTTAATAACAGGAATATGCTTCATTTAACATTTCACTGGCAATGATGAGCCAGTAAAAGCTTTTGAATATGAGAGTGGCATGGTAAATGCTGTATTTTAAGAAGCCTAACCTAAAAGCACCCCGTAGTGTGTGTTGCAGAGAGAAAACACTGGAAGCAAGAAACCAATAGAGAAGTTATTAAAGTAATCCATAGAAAAATGGAGGTGCATCTCTGACAATGGAGGGAAGAGCTTAATGGTGATTGAAAACTGGGAAGGCAGAGCGGTTCTTTGGAGGTTGTGTTCCCGTAGCATCCACAGGAATATAACTTAGATTTCATGCTTTTTGTAGGGGTAGTTTTGAGAATGCTAATAGATAATGGAGATTACAGGCTTCACATTAATGGAAGTAAAGAGGAGTTTGTCTAAGAAAGTGACAACAAAACTGAAAGACTAAATTTCAAATCACCAATTCATCTGTCTTCTGCCTTTGAATGACACCTTTCTTCACTGCTTGCTACCTGACCATTTCCAAAATTTCTGTGTCAACTTAGTTGATCCCTGGTATGTCTGTTAAAGAAAGATTTTCATCCCATCATTTTTCTTCTATAATGTTGAGGATGAATGGATCCAGTTCAGCTAGCAAAGAAAAAGAAATGCTCTGCCTTTTACAAGGCTGTTGGTCATGCTCAGGATAAGAGAGTAAATCATTTTGGGTCAGCAACTATGTGTTGTGTTGACTCCAATCTCCTTTAAGCCAGACAGTTATGAGTAACGATGATGGGTCCTTAGAGAACAGTGAAAAGCCAGACTCACTAAGCATTTGGTTGCCTTGTGTGGTATACAAGGGAGTAGGACATTAAGCAACCAGTAGAATGTGTTTGTATTTGAATTGGTCTTCAGTGTTGGATTACACACTGTAAAGTGAAAATGTATTATAATAGAATCATTTATAGTCAGTGTCTTAAATAACTGAGTAATTACTTTCCTACTATATGAATGACTGAAAGATTATTATACGGCATTTCACTTTATGTATATTTAAACTTTTTATGGAAATATTTAGACCTACACTAAATTAGAGAGGTATAGTGTAACGTACACCATGTACCCTTTACTCTGTTTTGATAATTATCAATATTATGCCAAATGCTGCCAAGTTTTTTATTATTCCTCATACTTTTTATCTAATATTTTAAAACAAATATCGAACTGGTTATTTGAAAATGATTCACTATGTACCTCTAATTGATAACTGTTTTTACATAATGAGCATGCCTTTCTCATGCCACAGATTCTTAATATCATCTATTATGCATTTCACCAACTGTGCCAAAAATGCTCATTTACATTTAGTTTGTTCAAATCAAAATCCAAACAAGATCCACATACCACTTTTGGTTACTACATCTGTACATATTATGGTTTGATTATTTGATTATTACAACAGTCTCCTCTTTATTTTTTCTTGATATTTACCAAAAAAACACTTTATATTTTATAACAAGGTTGTCACACCATTTTCTACTTCTAAAGCAAAATTGTAACTCATTCACATTTATTTAACTCCTGTATAATGAACAATTACTATGTACAGGACAGTGTACTACTAGGTGCTGAGTGTGATTCAAAGACGTGTGTAAATCATGGTCCCTACCCCCAAGACTTCACCATCTGAGGAAAAGGAAAAATAAAAGTGCACAAATATAATGACAAGAACATTGTAGCAGAACTTAATTAACTAGTATAGCGACTATCATTTCCAAAACAGAAGTATGGTTTGGAAGATGAGGGGCGGCCATTTTGGAAGAGTTAGCATGTGAGATGGATGAGTTACAGTGATTAGCAATTCAAGAGGAAGCTGGATTGGGAGAAGGGTAAAAAGAGAAAGCTCAACTTGTGACTGAAAACATTTCATTCTATAGATTTTAGGAGGGAAAAAGACATAAATAATAGAGGTGTGGAAAGTGAGAGATATATTCAAGATATTATAAGTAAAATAATTCAGCAGAAGAAGAATGTTTATGAAAGAGATATGCCTAAAAGATAAATAGGGGACATCTTTTGGAGAATACCAAATGGCAAGCTGAATAACTTTAACACTGTCCTCTAAAGGAGGCAGCCACTAAATTATATTCATTATTCTGTATATGGGAAAATGCTGGACATTATGTAAACACAGATATTTGATTAGTAAGCAAAATGTATCAGTTCATTTCATAAGGGAACTTAAAAAACTGTTTATTTCAATAGCAATCATTTTCAAATATTTATAGCAAATTGGCAAGATATTTTAATGTTTTATTTTGCCCAACAGCTAGATGTTCCACTTAGAGGAATGCAAACAAATTGGAGCTGATTTAACCAGCACCTACTGTACAGCTACTGAGAGACCTTCATAAAGCTAGGATTATTTGTTGGTAGCTCAGTAAAACAACAACAGTCCAACGCATTTAACACAGGAGAGGCAGAAGATAACCCTATTAAAGATAGGTATATTAGCTCTGCAAACCTCAAACTCTAAACTTTTCATCTATTATAAATATACAGTGAAGTTTATAATATAATGTTTTTCTGCTTATCAACTATAAATATATGTATTGAACTATAAATTATCTCTTTACCAGAATAATGCTTACTGATTTTTACTATTAAAAGATCCTCAAATGACAGCTGAATTATCAAAGTCATCAAAGAAAGTATATGTTGAATTTAACATAGCTTGATTGATATTTCCTTCTTACATATTTATTCAATAAATGGCAATCCAGATATTCTAGGTCATATAGGTGTTTTACTATTATTGAGTGTCCACACATAGACCAGCCTTTGTGCTGTGCCTTTTGAAGAAATAAAATTGTACATGGGATGTGGTCCTAGTAGTTCAAAGGCTTGTATTATAGTATAGACGATTAAACACATACATGGAGAAGTCAAACTACAGGCAGGATTGAAATAGAGGTGTAAGAGTGAATAAGGTTAGGATTTTCAACAGCAACGCAATTGACATTTTGAATCAGATACTTCTTGGTGGTGAAGAGCCATCCTATATATTGTGGAATATTTAACAGCATCTCTGGTCTGTATCTACTAGATAGCATATCCCCAGTGGTGACAACCAAAATGTCTCCAGACACTGCTAAATGTCGCCTGGGAAATGAATGCAAAATCACATGCAGTATTGGGCCACAAGATTAGATGGAAAGTCCTATATATATTTTGTTAATGCAAACAATTTCCATTTGGGGAATCAAGGAAAGTCCATAAAGGTATGAGAAGTAGTATGAGTAAGTTGAGAAGAGGAGAGCATTTCAGGAACAGAGGAGGTGGCTAAACTCCAGATGGGGAGACAAATGAATAAGTATAAATTATGTTCACAGAATTCACTGTTTTAGAGGTGATTAGCAAATAAAAAATGACGTGGTAAACAGGAATCATATTATGGAGATTCTTGAATGGAGAGTGAAGAAGATGTTTCTCAGTTTGCAAAGACATCATTTGAACATGGAAATGAAATGAATAAAGCATCATTTTCAGAAGGTTATAATGGAAGTTCCAAGCAGAATGATTTAACCGTACAAAAAAGTTCATTTTAGGTGTGGGATTCTATTAAAAACATAATTTGGAAGAAACTAGGGAATACTGTGGGATATATATTTCCCAGCATAGGGTGAGAAAGGAAAACAAAAAAGAAAAAGTTAACTCTATAATTTTCTTCTATGTTTGATCTTGGAAATTGTTGTTGACTGTTTTCTCATAATACAGTTGATGCTTGATATTAGAGCTGATTGGCAAATGAACTCAGATTCTCTGGGTCTCCATGAAGTGGCAAGTTGTAATTGATGTATTAGAATGGTAAAGGAAAAGATGATATTATTCTCATTAATAACTCTCCAGTGACCTAGAAACTATGAGTCGAGGCTTTTAAATAATTATTTTTCTTCGATAAGTTTTGAAAGTTTGCTTTTGGGAACCTCAACGTGCAAAGTAGGTATGTAAAGAGCACCTTTTCTGTCCCAGGCCTTGAGATTTAAATTGAATTATCTTGTTGAAGACAAATAATTATTTAAAAGCCTAGATTTATTCATTCATTTTAGTTTAGCTTCATTTCCCCATTTGAAACATGAAATACTAGGGCAGGACAAAATTAAATTTTGAGTGATATGCAACCATTTTACTAGAACCCCTGAGAACCCCCTAAATGTACACTTAACGTAAATTTACACTTGATCAGTAACTATACTGTTCATTCTCTCTGAAAAGGTTTATTATCCCTTTGAACACTAAATCCTCTTATGTACAGACACTGTGGTTTTAAAATTAGGGAGAAAAAGACACAACTGACAAAGAGACAGACAAGTCATCACTTCCCTTTTACCCTCACATCTTCTCCCATTCTTGTCCAAGACATTCTGACTTGGATATGAGAAAGGGGCATTTTCTGAAATCATAGAGACCTTCTAGTCTTTGTTTACCCATGGGCTGGTATGCTTATTTCGGAAACTCTTAAACTGCATTTTTAAGATGATGACTATATCTGGTAGTCACCAAAAAATTAAAATGTACTTTTTGAAAAATGCTGATGCAATGAAACACTGAGATTAACTGGATAGTAAGAAATGAAAACCTAGGAAAATTAACAGAGAAAATTTCATCTCAAGTACAGGAATGTTGATTTTGTTAAAAAAGAAAACTAGTTTCATAAACAAGAAATTACCTATGGTGGAAAATTATGAGAAGGTTTTTTTCTGGAAGTTAGCTATAAAATAGATAATAATTGGAAGGAACTTAAAGTGAGACAAGTTAAGAGGCTGCTGCAATAATCTAGATGTTGTTCATTTATCAAAAGCAATTTTTAAGCATCCACAGTATTAATGACACTTTATTAGATAGAAATTAATGCTTACTTGAACTAGGGCAGTGACTACAAAAATGGAAATTATCCTACTGAATATTAATACACTGATTAAATCAGTTCTGAGACCATTTTTTTTTGAGACCTTTATGCCTACATTTACAGATTTTACATATTTGAAACTGATCTATAGTTTATAGATGCTTTCCAAAAATAAATTGAATCAAGAATCATGGGGAGAATTTAGCTAACAGTCATAGATCAACTGCTTGTCAGTCTGTACCAAGATGGCAATTTTCGAAGTTAAACAACATGAGTATCTGTTAGGACAGGGGAAGAGAAGGAAGAGCACTGCAACCCCACAGGTTTTGTCAAAGGCTCTTATTTTTTGTCTCTTATTTTTATTCTCACAAGAGAATTGAAATCCATCCCAGTCCAGTAAGACTGCTTTTAATGAGTTGTGAGCATGTTCATTAAAAGAAATGAATGGAACCAAATGGTCACCATTATTGATTATTTCTGCCCTTGTGGCTTTAGACTGGAAATGGTTTCCAAGAGTCCCAAAAGCCATTCCCAATTTTTTTTTTTAAATTTAATCTACATCGTTGTGGATACAAGTCATTCTAGCCACATGTAATCTGTCTGGCCAGGCCATAATGTCAATGAATAAAGGAACTGCATTTGAAAGCCTTTTAAATCCTTCAATATATTAAGTTTATACTGAACTAAAAAAAAAAAATTTAGTCCCAACTATGACTTAAAGCATAGCTCAGTGTAAAATCTAAAAATGTGGCTAAGAAATGTCATCTCTGTCATTGTCCTAGTTTATAAACATAATGTTCACCCCTTAGAATTTTTAAAGTAATATTAATTACAGTATTAATTACAATGTAAGTCCTTTTTGAAAGGAATTCTGGAAGATTTAAACGTAATCAGTGAACATATGGGTCTATTTTCAACACTTGAGTAATGTAAAGGTATCTCAATCTATATATTAATATATACTCTTTTTTAATAAAAAAAAAATTGCCCTTGGGCTCCAGCGTTTGTTTACTCATTCTTATATTTGGCAAACATTTATGGATACATCTATAAAGTGTTATGTGCAATATAAAGGACTGGGCACATGAGGATGTGCAAGACAGAGCTTCCCATTTTTAAGGAGCTGACGGTCTCATAAAGGAGAAAAAATTAAAATGCCACATGGAGAAAAAAAGAAAAAGGGTTACTATAGACATGAGCACTTAGGAGAATACCTAAGCCAGATTGAAGATTTGTATTTTAATGTTGTTTACTCTTTTTCCAGTATATTTAAAATTCTGACAAAAATCTTAGAAATTAACTATGAAAAAATGGCCATGTGACCATGTGGCATCTGTAAACTGCTCAATATTCTCACTGTGTGAAAAGGGTCTATAGGCATCTATCGCAATGACTGAATGACTATTTTTTAAATAAGTTCATCAAATATTTCCCATATTTTGACATTCTTATGAAATCTTTGAAAGTCCTCCACATTTCATATTTTGAGAGTATCTTTCTGAGTCAAAATTCTTGTATTTTTCCCCCCATGTTTCTCCATTTTTCTCTAAACAAGTAAACAGTTCTTTTCTTTGGCTGGTAAATATGATTTACCTGCTTTTGGAAGGAAAATAAGAAATAGTAAAGAAACTGTGGTGCATTTTCTGCTTCCATAAATGGGTCACACTTTGTCAGATTCTGAATACATTAAGCCTTTGTGGAGTTCTGTTTGTCTCAAATACTAGGTTGCTGCACTGGATATCAAAGGATAATTTATTTTTTTATAAGTAGACTTTTTCTCAGTTACTTTTTTTAACCTCAGAACCTAAGTACTTCAAAACATATAACTGAGACATCAATTCGAATGTTTAACCAAAAAGAATATCAATTTTCATTTACATTTATGTACCTGTACACTGCCCTTCATGTATGGGAAAACTATTACTGTGACCTGTAATCTGTAGGAGATCTGCTTTGTTAATTTTCCTGTGGTGGCGATGAATCTGAAGTGAACCGTCCCTGAGAAAATGTACAGTGGCCCTGCCAGAAGAAGCAGCTTCAACCAACAGGGAGATGAAAATTAACCATCTTCGTAGGGACTGAACAAAAGCATAGGCAACAACAGAATTACATAGAAACAATGGTAGAAAATATATATCATCAAGAATGTGCCATTCACAATCAATTGCCTATAAGTTTTAAATTTTATCTGAACTTTTACTTTTTGATTTCTAAATTATTTTTCAAAATTGTTTATGCTGTAATCTTATTTGCTAGGATGAACTAATGTACTCTGCCAAACTTCTCAACCAAGATGTTAAAATATGATCTATGCACATTCTAATTCATGAAGTATTTTAATTCTAGTAAAATGCATGAAATATAAAGGCTCCATAAGTGTTTTCTTTCTTCATTACTGCACTGGTATTTATCATGATAACTTATTTTGAGTTTGCTAGATTCTCATACTAAGATATTCTTCTCAAGTGTCACATATCACTTTCTTCTAAAGATCATTTGGTATCAAAATAACATTTAGGTATATCAAAATTCATTTTGTCTCCACACGTTTCTCTTGGCCATACTCATAATATTTGGTGCCAATCCTTTCACAGTCATTCCTATCTGCTTTTAAGAAATTCTCATAATAATGAAGAAGCAATGTTAAACAAAAGCAATGTTAAACAAAAGGATAAAGAGCATCTAAGTGGACACTAGTACCTTCATCTATAAACAAACTTTTACCCTCTTCTCTGTTATGTTTATTCCCATGTTTCCTTTAAAATCTGTATTTACATCTCAAAAGAGTTTCACAGTCTTTGAACCAGTTATCAATTATCAGTTGGATGCTGTTGCTGATTGGTTTATAGTTTTCTTCTCTCCTCTAGTTTGGATCAAGTGACCATTCCTATGGAAAAGCCACTGGAGACTACCTCTGAATCCAGACTCACATTCAGATGATTTGTGCTTTCCCTGTAACCACTGTCCTAGATTCAGGTTTCCACTGCCCTACACTCAAGTTGTTGAACAAAATAATTAACTTATCTCTCCACCTCCAATCCCCTTTCCATCTGAGTGATCTATGAACAGAAAGCTTTAGAAGAATTTCTGCCTTATTACTGCTCCCAGCTTAAAAATTTAAATGACCTCCCATTTCTACCAAGTCACGATTCTCTGGTTGACATTCAAGACCCAGCACTAACTCATCTCTGAATACCACTGCTATAATTATTTGTCACAATCCAACAGATAGCCCTTTACACAAACACAAAGACATATTTGATATTTAGACTTAACTTCGGCCACTGCTTCTTTGAAAATATTTTCTAACCCTTCCCCCTTTCTCCTGAAGTGGATTAGGTATTCCTCTTGCAGAGTAGCTTTGGCAAACTTATCAGAAAATGTAACACAATGTATTGTCCTTTTTTTTTTTTTTTTTTTTTGCTTATTCATCTGTATCCTCTATAAAGATACAAGCTTCCTTAGGGCAGAAGGAAACCATTTGTCTTTATAGCTCCAATATCTCACATTATATTAGCACGTAAGGGGTGCTCATAGACAATTGTTTAAAATGATGGCATGTCCTGAATAAGT